>NC_072410.2:6257500-6882500 GCF_028858775.2 Pan troglodytes | reverse complement strand
TATACAGATCGCGGTGTAGATATTTCCATGTTTATACAGATCGCGGTGTAGATATTTCCATGTTTATACCGATAGCGGTGTAGATATTTCCATGTTTATAGAGATGGCCGTGTAGATATTTCCATGTTTATAGAGATGGCGGTGTAGATATTTCCATGTTTATAGAGATAGCGGTGTAGATATATCAATGTTCAGAGAGATAGCAGTGACGATATTTCCATGTTTATACAGATAGCAGTGTAGATATTTCCACTTTTATAGAGATAGCGGTTTAGATATTTCATATTTATACAGAGAGCGGTGTAGATATTTCCATGTTTATACAGATTGCGGTGTAGATATTTCCATGTTTATAGAGATAGCTGTGTAGATATTTCCATGTTTACACAGATAGCGGTTTAGATATTTCCATGTTTATACAGATGACGGTGTAGATATTTCCATGTTTATAGAGATGGCGGTGTAGATATTTCCATGTTTATAGAGATAGCGGTGTAGATATATCAATGTTCATAGAGATAGCAGTGAGGATATTTCCATGTTTATACAGATAGCAGTGTAGATATTTCCACTTTTATAGAGATAGCGGTTTAGATATTTCATATTTATACAGAGAGCGGTGTAGATATTTCCATGTTTATACAGATTGCGGTGTAGATATTTCCATGTTTATACAGATATCGGTGTAGATATTTCCACGTTTATACAGATGGCGGTGTAGATATTTCCATCTTTCTACAAATGGCAGTGTAGATATTTCAATGTTTATAGAGATGGCGGTGTAGATATTTCCATGTTTATATAGATGGCAGTGTAGATATTTCCATGTTTATAGAGATGGCAGTGTAGATATTTTCTTGTTTATGTAGATGGCGTTGTAGATACCTCCATGTTTAAAGAGATGGCGGTGTGTATATTTCCATGTTGATGGAGATGGCGGTGTAGATATTTCCAAGTTTATAGAGATAGCGGTGTAGTTATTTCCATGTTTATAGAGATAGCGGAGTAGATATTTCCATGTTTCTACAGATGACTCTGTAGATATTTCCATGTTTCTACAGATGGCAGTGTAGATATTTCCATGTTTATAGAGATAGAAGTGTAGATATTTTCATGTTTATACATATTGCGGTGGAGATTTGTCCATGTTAATACAGATAGCAATGGAGATATTTCCACGTTAATACACATAGCGGTGTAGATATTTCCATGTTTATACAGATTGCGGTGTAGATATTTCCATGTTTATACAGATAGCTGTGTAGATATTTCCACGTTTATACAGATGGCGGTGTAGATATTTCCATCTTTCTACAAATGGCAGTGTAGATATTTCCATGTTTACAGAGATGGCGGTGTAGATATTTCCATGTTTATATAGATGGCAGTGTAGATATTTTCTTGTTTATGTACATGGCGTTGTAGATAACTACATGTTTAAAGAGATGGCGGTGTGTATATTTCCATGTTGATGGAGATAGCGGTGTAGATATTTCCATGTTTATAGAGATAGCGGTGTAGTTATTTCCATGTTGATGGAGATAGCGGTGTAGATATTTCCATGTTTCTACAGATGACTGTGTAGATATTTCCATGTTTGTACAGATGGCAGTGTAGATATTTCCATGTTTATAGAGATAGAAGTGTAGGTATTTTCAGGTTTATACATATTGCGGTGGAGATTTGTCCATGTTTATACAGATAGCAATGGAGATATTTCCACGTTAATACACATAGCGGTGTAGATATATCCATGTTTATACAGATAACGTTGTAGATATTTCCATGTTTATACAGATGGCTGTGCCGATATTTCCATGTTTATACAGAGTTCTCTGTAGATATTTCCATGTTTATATAGATGACATTGCAGATATTTCCAGATTTATACAGATGGCTGTGTAGATATTTCCATGTTTATACAGATGGCTGTGTAGATATTTCCATGTTTATACAGATGACTTTGTAGGTATTTCCATGTTTATACAGATGGCGGTGTAGATATTTCCATGTTTATAGAGATACCTGTGTAGATATTTCCATGTTTACACAGATAGCGGTTTAGATATTTCCATGTTTATACAGATCGCGGTGTAGATATTTCCATGTTTATACAGATCGCGGTGTAGATATTTCCATGTTTATACCGATAGCGGTGTAGATATTTCCATGTTTATAGAGATGGCGGTGTAGATATTTCCATGTTTATAGAGATGGCGGTGTAGATATTTCCATGTTTATAGAGATAGCGGTGTAGATATATCAATGTTCAGAGAGATAGCAGTGAGGATATTTCCATGTTTATACAGATAGCAGTGTAGATATTTCCACTTTTATAGAGATAGCGGTTTAGATATTTCATATTTATACAGAGAGCGGTGTAGATATTTCCATGTTTATACAGATTGCCGTGTAGATATTTCCATGTTTATACAGATAGCTGTGTAGATATTTCCACGTTTATACAGATGGCGGTGTAGATATTTCCATCTTTCTACAAATGGCAGTGTAGATATTTCCATGTTTACAGAGATGGCGGTGTAGATATTTCCATGTTTATATAGATGGCAGTGTAGATATTTTCTTGTTTATGTACATGGCGTTGTAGATAACTACATGTTTAAAGAGATGGCGGTGTGTATATTTCCATGTTGATGGAGATAGCGGTGTAGATATTTCCATGTTTATAGAGATAGCGGTGTAGTTATTTCCATGTTGATGGAGATAGCGGTGTAGATATTTCCATGTTTCTACAGATGACTGTGTAGATATTTCCATGTTTGTACAGATGGCAGTGTAGATATTTCCATGTTTATAGAGATAGAAGTGTAGGTATTTTCAGGTTTATACATATTGCGGTGGAGATTTGTCCATGTTTATACAGATAGCAATGGAGATATTTCCACGTTAATACACATAGCGGTGTAGATATATCCATGTTTATACAGATAACGTTGTAGATATTTCCATGTTTATACAGATGGCTGTGCCGATATTTCCATGTTTATACAGAGTTCTCTGTAGATATTTCCATGTTTATATAGATGACATTGCAGATATTTCCAGGTTTATACAGATGGCTGTGTAGATATTTCCATGTTTATACAGATGGCTGTGTAGATATTTCCATGTTTATACAGACGGCTGTGTAGATATTTCCATGTTTATACAGATGACTTTGTAGGTATTTCCATGTTTATACAGATGACGGTGTAGATATTTCCATGTTTATAGAGATAGCTGTGTAGATATTTCCATGTTTACACAGATAGCGGTTTAGATATTTCCATGTTTATACAGATCGCGGTGAAGATAATTCCATGTTTATACAGATCGCGGTGTAGATATTTCCATGTTTATACAGATGACGGTGTAGATATTTCCATGTTTATAGAGATGGCGGTGTAGATATTTCCATGTTTATAGAGATAGCGGTGTAGATATATCAATGTTCATAGAGATAGCAGTGAGGATATTTCCATGTTTATACAGATAGCAGTGTAGATATTTCCGCTTTTATAGAGATAGCGGTTTAGATATTTCATATTTATACAGAGAGCGGTGTAGATATTTCCATGTTTATACAGATTGCGGTGTAGATATTTCCATGTTTATACAGATAGCGGTGTAGATATTTCCACGTTTATACAGATGGCGGTGTAGATATTTCCATCTTTCTACAAATGGCAGTGTAGATATTTCAATGTTTATAGAGATGGCGGTGTAGATATTTCCATGTTTATATAGATGGCAGTGTAGATATTTCCATGTTTATAGAGATGGCAGTGTAGATATTTTCTTGTTTATGTAGATGGCGTTGTAGATACCTCCATGTTTAAAGAGATGGCGGTGTGTATATTTCCATGTTGATGGAGATGGCGGTGTAGATATTTCCAAGTTTATAGAGATAGCGGTGTAGTTATTTCCATGTTTATAGAGATAGCGGAGTAGATATTTCCATGTTTCTACAGATGACTCTGTAGATATTTCCATGTTTCTACAGATGGCAGTGTAGATATTTCCATGTTTATAGAGATAGAAGTGTAGATATTTTCATGTTTATACATATTGCGGTGGAGATTTGTCCATGTTAATACAGATAGCAATGGAGATATTTCCACGTTAATACACATAGCGGTGTAGATATTTCCATGTTTATACAGATTGCGGTGTAGATATTTCCATGTTTATACAGATAGCTGTGTAGATATTTCCACGTTTATACAGATGGCGGTGTAGATATTTCCATCTTTCTACAAATGGCAGTGTAGATATTTCCATGTTTACAGAGATGGCGGTGTAGATATTTCCATGTTTATATAGATGGCAGTGTAGATATTTTCTTGTTTATGTACATGGCGTTGTAGATAACTACATGTTTAAAGAGATGGCGGTGTGTATATTTCCATGTTGATGGAGATAGCGGTGTAGATATTTCCATGTTTATAGAGATAGCGGTGTAGTTATTTCCATGTTGATGGAGATAGCGGTGTAGATATTTCCATGTTTCTACAGATGACTGTGTAGATATTTCCATGTTTGTACAGATGGCAGTGTAGATATTTCCATGTTTATAGAGATAGAAGTGTAGGTATTTTCAGGTTTATACATATTGCGGTGGAGATTTGTCCATGTTTATACAGATAGCAATGGAGATATTTCCACGTTAATACACATAGCGGTGTAGATATATCCATGTTTATACAGATAACGTTGTAGATATTTCCATGTTTATACAGATGGCTGTGCCGATATTTCCATGTTTATACAGAGTTCTCTGTAGATATTTCCATGTTTATATAGATGACATTGCAGATATTTCCAGATTTATACAGATGGCTGTGTAGATATTTCCATGTTTATACAGATGGCTGTGTAGATATTTCCATGTTTATACAGATGACTTTGTAGGTATTTCCATGTTTATACAGATGGCGGTGTAGATATTTCCATGTTTATAGAGATACCTGTGTAGATATTTCCATGTTTACACAGATAGCGGTTTAGATATTTCCATGTTTATACAGATCGCGGTGTAGATATTTCCATGTTTATACAGATCGCGGTGTAGATATTTCCATGTTTATACCGATAGCGGTGTAGATATTTCCATGTTTATAGAGATGGCGGTGTAGATATTTCCATGTTTATAGAGATGGCGGTGTAGATATTTCCATGTTTATAGAGATAGCGGTGTAGATATATCAATGTTCAGAGAGATAGCAGTGAGGATATTTCCATGTTTATACAGATAGCAGTGTAGATATTTCCACTTTTATAGAGATAGCGGTTTAGATATTTCATATTTATACAGAGAGCGGTGTAGATATTTCCATGTTTATACAGATTGCGGTGTAGATATTTCCATGTTTATAGAGATAGCTGTGTAGATATTTCCATGTTTACACAGATAGCGGTTTAGATATTTCCATGTTTATACAGATGACGGTGTAGATATTTCCATGTTTATAGAGATGGCGGTGTAGATATTTCCATGTTTATAGAGATAGCGGTGTAGATATATCAATGTTCATAGAGATAGCAGTGAGGATATTTCCATGTTTATACAGATAGCAGTGTAGATATTTCCACTTTTATAGAGATAGCGGTTTAGATATTTCATATTTATACAGAGAGCGGTGTAGATATTTCCATGTTTATACAGATTGCGGTGTAGATATTTCCATGTTTATACAGATAGCGGTGTAGATATTTCCACGTTTATACAGATGGCGGTGTAGATATTTCCATCTTTCTACAAATGGCAGTGTAGATATTTCAATGTTTATAGAGATGGCGGTGTAGATATTTCCATGTTTATATAGATGGCAGTGTAGATATTTCCATGTTTATAGAGATGGCAGTGTAGATATTTTCTTGTTTATGTAGATGGCGTTGTAGATACCTCCATGTTTAAAGAGATGGCGGTGTGTATATTTCCATGTTGATGGAGATGGCGGTGTAGATATTTCCAAGTTTATAGAGATAGCGGTGTAGTTATTTCCATGTTTATAGAGATAGCGGAGTAGATATTTCCATGTTTCTACAGATGACTCTGTAGATATTTCCATGTTTCTACAGATGGCAGTGTAGATATTTCCATGTTTATAGAGATAGAAGTGTAGATATTTTCATGTTTATACATATTGCGGTGGAGATTTGTCCATGTTAATACAGATAGCAATGGAGATATTTCCACGTTAATACACATAGCGGTGTAGATATTTCCATGTTTATACAGATTGCGGTGTAGATATTTCCATGTTTATACAGATAGCTGTGTAGATATTTCCACGTTTATACAGATGGCGGTGTAGATATTTCCATCTTTCTACAAATGGCAGTGTAGATATTTCCATGTTTACAGAGATGGCGGTGTAGATATTTCCATGTTTATATAGATGGCAGTGTAGATATTTTCTTGTTTATGTACATGGCGTTGTAGATAACTACATGTTTAAAGAGATGGCGGTGTGTATATTTCCATGTTGATGGAGATAGCGGTGTAGATATTTCCATGTTTATAGAGATAGCGGTGTAGTTATTTCCATGTTGATGGAGATAGCGGTGTAGATATTTCCATGTTTCTACAGATGACTGTGTAGATATTTCCATGTTTGTACAGATGGCAGTGTAGATATTTCCATGTTTATAGAGATAGAAGTGTAGGTATTTTCAGGTTTATACATATTGCGGTGGAGATTTGTCCATGTTTATACAGATAGCAATGGAGATATTTCCACGTTAATACACATAGCGGTGTAGATATATCCATGTTTATACAGATAACGTTGTAGATATTTCCATGTTTATACAGATGGCTGTGCCGATATTTCCATGTTTATACAGAGTTCTCTGTAGATATTTCCATGTTTATATAGATGACATTGCAGATATTTCCAGATTTATACAGATGGCTGTGTAGATATTTCCATGTTTATACAGATGGCTGTGTAGATATTTCCATGTTTATACAGATGACTTTGTAGGTATTTCCATGTTTATACAGATGGCGGTGTAGATATTTCCATGTTTATAGAGATACCTGTGTAGATATTTCCATGTTTACACAGATAGCGGTTTAGATATTTCCATGTTTATACAGATCGCGGTGTAGATATTTCCATGTTTATACAGATCGCGGTGTAGATATTTCCATGTTTATACCGATAGCGGTGTAGATATTTCCATGTTTATAGAGATGGCGGTGTAGATATTTCCATGTTTATAGAGATGGCGGTGTAGATATTTCCATGTTTATAGAGATAGCGGTGTAGATATATCAATGTTCAGAGAGATAGCAGTGAGGATATTTCCATGTTTATACAGATAGCAGTGTAGATATTTCCACTTTTATAGAGATAGCGGTTTAGATATTTCATATTTATACAGAGAGCGGTGTAGATATTTCCATGTTTATACAGATTGCCGTGTAGATATTTCCATGTTTATACAGATAGCTGTGTAGATATTTCCACGTTTATACAGATGGCGGTGTAGATATTTCCATCTTTCTACAACTGGCAGTGTAGATATTTCCATGTTTACAGAGATGGCGGTGTAGATATTTCCATGTTTATATAGATGGCAGTGTAGATATTTTCTTGTTTATGTACATGGCGTTGTAGATAACTACATGTTTAAAGAGATGGCGGTGTGTATATTTCCATGTTGATGGAGATAGCGGTGTAGATATTTCCATGTTTATAGAGATAGCGGTGTAGTTATTTCCATGTTGATGGAGATAGCGGTGTAGATATTTCCATGTTTCTACAGATGACTGTGTAGATATTTCCATGTTTGTACAGATGGCAGTGTAGATATTTCCATGTTTATAGAGATAGAAGTGTAGGTATTTTCAGGTTTATACATATTGCGGTGGAGATTTGTCCATGTTTATACAGATAGCAATGGAGATATTTCCACGTTAATACACATAGCGGTGTAGATATATCCATGTTTATACAGATAACGTTGTAGATATTTCCATGTTTATACAGATGGCTGTGCCGATATTTCCATGTTTATACAGAGTTCTCTGTAGATATTTCCATGTTTATATAGATGACATTGCAGATATTTCCAGGTTTATACAGATGGCTGTGTAGATATTTCCATGTTTATACAGATGGTTGTGTAGATATTTCCATGTTTATACAGACGGCTGTGTAGATATTTCCATGTTTATACAGATGACTTTGTAGGTATTTCCATGTTTATACAGATGACGGTGTAGATATTTCCATGTTTATAGAGATAGCTGTGTAGATATTTCCATGTTTACACAGATAGCGGTTTAGATATTTCCATGTTTATACAGATCGCGGTGAAGATAATTCCATGTTTATACAGATCGCGGTGTAGATATTTCCATGTTTATACAGATAGCGGTGTAGATATTTCCATGTTTATACAGATGACGGTGTAGATATTTCCATGTTTATAGAGATGGCGGTGTAGATATTTCCATGTTTATAGAGATAGCGGTGTAGATATATCAATGTTCATAGAGATAGCAGTGAGGATATTTCCATGTTTATACAGATAGCAGTGTAGATATTTCCACTTTTATAGAGATAGCGGTTTAGATATTTCATATTTATACAGAGAGCGGTGTAGATATTTCCATGTTTATACAGATTGCGGTGTAGATATTTCCATGTTTATACAGATAGCGGTGTAGATATTTCCACGTTTATACAGATGGCGGTGTAGATATTTCCATCTTTCTACAAATGGCAGTGTAGATATTTCAATGTTTATAGAGATGGCGGTGTAGATATTTCCATGTTTATATAGATGGCAGTGTAGATATTTCCATGTTTATAGAGATGGCAGTGTAGATATTTTCTTGTTTATGTAGATGGCGTTGTAGATACCTCCATGTTTAAAGAGATGGCGGTGTGTATATTTCCATGTTGATGGAGATGGCGGTGTAGATATTTCCAAGTTTATAGAGATAGCGGTGTAGTTATTTCCATGTTTATAGAGATAGCGGAGTAGATATTTCCATGTTTCTACAGATGACTCTGTAGATATTTCCATGTTTCTACAGATGGCAGTGTAGATATTTCCATGTTTATAGAGATAGAAGTGTAGATATTTTCATGTTTATACATATTGCGGTGGAGATTTGTCCATGTTAATACAGATAGCAATGGAGATATTTCCACGTTAATACACATAGCGGTGTAGATATTTCCATGTTTATACAGATTGCGGTGTAGATATTTCCATGTTTATACAGATAGCTGTGTAGATATTTCCACGTTTATACAGATGGCGGTGTAGATATTTCCATCTTTCTACAAATGGCAGTGTAGATATTTCCATGTTTACAGAGATGGCGGTGTAGATATTTCCATGTTTATATAGATGGCAGTGTAGATATTTTCTTGTTTATGTACATGGCGTTGTAGATAACTACATGTTTAAAGAGATGGCGGTGTGTATATTTCCATGTTGATGGAGATAGCGGTGTAGATATTTCCATGTTTATAGAGATAGCGGTGTAGTTATTTCCATGTTGATGGAGATAGCGGTGTAGATATTTCCATGTTTCTACAGATGACTGTGTAGATATTTCCATGTTTGTACAGATGGCAGTGTAGATATTTCCATGTTTATAGAGATAGAAGTGTAGGTATTTTCAGGTTTATACATATTGCGGTGGAGATTTGTCCATGTTTATACAGATAGCAATGGAGATATTTCCACGTTAATACACATAGCGGTGTAGATATATCCATGTTTATACAGATAACGTTGTAGATATTTCCATGTTTATACAGATGGCTGTGCCGATATTTCCATGTTTATACAGAGTTCTCTGTAGATATTTCCATGTTTATATAGATGACATTGCAGATATTTCCAGATTTATACAGATGGCTGTGTAGATATTTCCATGTTTATACAGATGGCTGTGTAGATATTTCCATGTTTATACAGATGACTTTGTAGGTATTTCCATGTTTATACAGATGGCGGTGTAGATATTTCCATGTTTATAGAGATACCTGTGTAGATATTTCCATGTTTACACAGATAGCGGTTTAGATATTTCCATGTTTATACAGATCGCGGTGTAGATATTTCCATGTTTATACAGATCGCGGTGTAGATATTTCCATGTTTATACCGATAGCGGTGTAGATATTTCCATGTTTATAGAGATGGCGGTGTAGATATTTCCATGTTTATAGAGATGGCGGTGTAGATATTTCCATGTTTATAGAGATAGCGGTGTAGATATATCAATGTTCAGAGAGATAGCAGTGAGGATATTTCCATGTTTATACAGATAGCAGTGTAGATATTTCCACTTTTATAGAGATAGCGGTTTAGATATTTCATATTTATACAGAGAGCGGTGTAGATATTTCCATGTTTATACAGATTGCGGTGTAGATATTTCCATGTTTATAGAGATAGCTGTGTAGATATTTCCATGTTTACACAGATAGCGGTTTAGATATTTCCATGTTTATACAGATGACGGTGTAGATATTTCCATGTTTATAGAGATGGCGGTGTAGATATTTCCATGTTTATAGAGATAGCGGTGTAGATATATCAATGTTCATAGAGATAGCAGTGAGGATATTTCCATGTTTATACAGATAGCAGTGTAGATATTTCCACTTTTATAGAGATAGCGGTTTAGATATTTCATATTTATACAGAGAGCGGTGTAGATATTTCCATGTTTATACAGATTGCGGTGTAGATATTTCCATGTTTATACAGATAGCGGTGTAGATATTTCCACGTTTATACAGATGGCGGTGTAGATATTTCCATCTTTCTACAAATGGCAGTGTAGATATTTCAATGTTTATAGAGATGGCGGTGTAGATATTTCCATGTTTATATAGATGGCAGTGTAGATATTTCCATGTTTATAGAGATGGCAGTGTAGATATTTTCTTGTTTATGTAGATGGCGTTGTAGATACCTCCATGTTTAAAGAGATGGCGGTGTGTATATTTCCATGTTGATGGAGATGGCGGTGTAGATATTTCCAAGTTTATAGAGATAGCGGTGTAGTTATTTCCATGTTTATAGAGATAGCGGAGTAGATATTTCCATGTTTCTACAGATGACTCTGTAGATATTTCCATGTTTCTACAGATGGCAGTGTAGATATTTCCATGTTTATAGAGATAGAAGTGTAGATATTTTCATGTTTATACATATTGCGGTGGAGATTTGTCCATGTTAATACAGATAGCAATGGAGATATTTCCACGTTAATACACATAGCGGTGTAGATATTTCCATGTTTATACAGATTGCGGTGTAGATATTTCCATGTTTATACAGATAGCTGTGTAGATATTTCCACGTTTATACAGATGGCGGTGTAGATATTTCCATCTTTCTACAAATGGCAGTGTAGATATTTCCATGTTTACAGAGATGGCGGTGTAGATATTTCCATGTTTATATAGATGGCAGTGTAGATATTTTCTTGTTTATGTACATGGCGTTGTAGATAACTACATGTTTAAAGAGATGGCGGTGTGTATATTTCCATGTTGATGGAGATAGCGGTGTAGATATTTCCATGTTTATAGAGATAGCGGTGTAGTTATTTCCATGTTGATGGAGATAGCGGTGTAGATATTTCCATGTTTCTACAGATGACTGTGTAGATATTTCCATGTTTGTACAGATGGCATTGTAGATATTTCCATGTTTATAGAGATAGAAGTGTAGGTATTTTCAGGTTTATACATATTGCGGTGGAGATTTGTCCATGTTTATACAGATAGCAATGGAGATATTTCCACGTTAATACACATAGCGGTGTAGATATATCCATGTTTATACAGATAACGTTGTAGATATTTCCATGTTTATACAGATGGCTGTGCCGATATTTCCATGTTTATACAGAGTTCTCTGTAGATATTTCCATGTTTATATAGATGACATTGCAGATATTTCCAGATTTATACAGATGGCTGTGTAGATATTTCCATGTTTATACAGATGGCTGTGTAGATATTTCCATGTTTATACAGATGACTTTGTAGGTATTTCCATGTTTATACAGATGGCGGTGTAGATATTTCCATGTTTATAGAGATACCTGTGTAGATATTTCCATGTTTACACAGATAGCGGTTTAGATATTTCCATGTTTATACAGATCGCGGTGTAGATATTTCCATGTTTATACAGATCGCGGTGTAGATATTTCCATGTTTATACCGATAGCGGTGTAGATATTTCCATGTTTATAGAGATGGCGGTGTAGATATTTCCATGTTTATAGAGATGGCGGTGTAGATATTTCCATGTTTATAGAGATAGCGGTGTAGATATATCAATGTTCAGAGAGATAGCAGTGAGGATATTTCCATGTTTATACAGATAGCAGTGTAGATATTTCCACTTTTATAGAGATAGCGGTTTAGATATTTCATATTTATACAGAGAGCGGTGTAGATATTTCCATGTTTACACAGATTGCGGTGTAGATATTTCCATGTTTATACAGATAGAGGTGTAGATATTTCCACGTTTATACAGATGGCGGTGTAGATATTTCCATCTTTCTACAAATGGCAGTGTAGATATTTCCATGTTTATAGAGATGGCGGTGTAGATATTTCCATGTTTATATAGATGGCAGTGTAGATATTTTCTTGTTTATGTAGATGGCGTTGTAGATACCTCCATGTTTAAAGAGATGGCGGTGTGTATATTTCCATGTTGATGGAGATAGCGGTGTAGATATTTCCATGTTTATAGAGATAGCGGTGTAGTTATTTCCATGTTTATAGAGATAGCGGTGTAGATATTTCCAGGTTTCTACAGATGACTGTGTAGATATTTCCATGTTTGTACAGATGGCATTGTAGATACTTCCATGTTTATAGAGATAGAAGTGTAGATATTTTCATGTTTATACGTATTGCGGTGGAGATTTGTCCATGTTTATACAGATAGCAATGGAGATATTTCCACGTTAATACACATAGCGGTGTAGATATTTCCATGTTTATACAGATAGCGTTGCAGATATTTCCATGTTTATACAGATGGCTGTGCCGATATTTCCATGTTTATAGAGAGTTCTCTGTAGATATTTCCATGTTTATATAGATGACAGTGCAGATATTTCCAGGTTTATACAGATGGCTGTGTAGATATTTCCATGTTTATGCAGATGGCTGTGTAGATATTTCCATGTTTATACAGATGACTTTGTAGGTATTTCCATGTTTATACAGATGGCGGTGTAGATATTTCCATGTTTATAGAGATAGCTGTGTAGATATTTCCATGTTTACACAGATAGCGGTTTAGATATTTCCATGTTTATACAGATCGCGGTGTAGATATTTCCATGTTTATACAGATCGCGGTGTAGATATTTCCATGTTTATACCGATAGCGGTGTAGATATTTCCATGTTTATACAGATGACGGTGTAGATATTTCCATGTTTATAGAGATGGCGGTGTAGATATTTGCATGTTTATAGAGATAGCGTTGTAGATATATCAATGTTCATAGAGATAGCAGTGAGGATATTTCCATTTTTATACAGATAGCAGTGTAGATATTTCCACTTTTATAGAGATAGCGGTTTAGATATTTCATATTTATACAGAGAGCGGTGTAGATATTTCCATGTTTATACAGATTGCGGTGTATATATTTCCATGTTTATACAGATAGCGGTGTAGATATTTCCACGTTTATACAGATGGCGGTGTAGATATTTCCATCTTTCTACAAATGGCAGTGTAGATATTTCAATGTTTATAGAGATGGCGGTGTAGATATTTCCATGTTTATATAGATGGCAGTGTAGATATTTCCATGTTTATAGAGATGGCAGTGTAGATATTTTCTTGTTTATGTAGATGGCGTTGTAGATACCTCCATGTTTAAAGAGATGGCGGTGTGTATATTTCCATGTTGATGGAGATGGCGGTGTAGATATTTCCAAGTTTATAGAGATAGCGGTGTAGTTATTTCCATGTTTATAGAGATAGCGGAGTAGATATTTCCATGTTTCTACAGATGACTCTGTAGATATTTCCATGTTTGTACAGATGGCAGTGTAGATATTTCCATGTTTATAGAGATAGAAGTGTAGATATTTTCATGTTTATACATATTGCGGTGGAGATTTGTCCATGTTAATACAGATAGCAATGGAGATATTTCCACGTTAATACACATAGCGGTGTAGATATTTCCATGTTTATACAGATTGCGGTGTAGATATTTCCATGTTTATACAGATAGCTGTGTAGATATTTCCACGTTTATACAGATGGCGGTGTAGATATTTCCATCTTTCTACAAATGGCAGTGTAGATATTTCCATGTTTACAGAGATGGCGGTGTAGATATTTCCATGTTTATATAGATGGCAGTGTAGATATTTTCTTGTTTATGTACATGGCGTTGTAGATAACTACATGTTTAAAGAGATGGCGGTGTGTATATTTCCATGTTGATGGAGATAGCGGTGTAGATATTTCCATGTTTATAGAGATAGCGGTGTAGTTATTTCCATGTTGATGGAGATAGCGGTGTAGATATTTCCATGTTTCTACAGATGACTGTGTAGATATTTCCATGTTTGTACAGATGGCAGTGTAGATATTTCCATGTTTATAGAGATAGAAGTGTAGGTATTTTCAGGTTTATACATATTGCGGTGGAGATTTGTCCATGTTTATACAGATAGCAATGGAGATATTTCCACGTTAATACACATAGCGGTGTAGATATATCCATGTTTATACAGATAACGTTGTAGATATTTCCATGTTTATACAGATGGCTGTGCCGATATTTCCATGTTTATACAGAGTTCTCTGTAGATATTTCCATGTTTATATAGATGACATTGCAGATATTTCCAGATTTATACAGATGGCTGTGTAGATATTTCCATGTTTATACAGATGGCTGTGTAGATATTTCCATGTTTATACAGATGACTTTGTAGGTATTTCCATGTTTATACAGATGGCGGTGTAGATATTTCCATGTTTATAGAGATACCTGTGTAGATATTTCCATGTTTACACAGATAGCGGTTTAGATATTTCCATGTTTATACAGATCGCGGTGTAGATATTTCCATGTTTATACAGATCGCGGTGTAGATATTTCCATGTTTATACCGATAGCGGTGTAGATATTTCCATGTTTATAGAGATGGCGGTGTAGATATTTCCATGTTTATAGAGATGGCGGTGTAGATATTTCCATGTTTATAGAGATAGCGGTGTAGATATATCAATGTTCAGAGAGATAGCAGTGAGGATATTTCCATGTTTATACAGATAGCAGTGTAGATATTTCCACTTTTATAGAGATAGCGGTTTAGATATTTCATATTTATACAGAGAGCGGTGTAGATATTTCCATGTTTACACAGATTGCGGTGTAGATATTTCCATGTTTATACAGATAGAGGTGTAGATATTTCCACGTTTATACAGATGGCGGTGTAGATATTTCCATCTTTCTACAAATGGCAGTGTAGATATTTCCATGTTTATAGAGATGGCGGTGTAGATATTTCCATGTTTATATAGATGGCAGTGTAGATATTTTCTTGTTTATGTAGATGGCATTGTAGATACCTCCATGTTTAAAGAGATGGCGGTGTGTATATTTCCATGTTGATGGAGATAGCGGTGTAGATATTTCCATGTTTATAGAGATAGCGGTGTAGTTATTTCCATGTTTATAGAGATAGCGGTGTAGATATTTCCAGGTTTCTACAGATGACTGTGTAGATATTTCCATGTTTGTACAGATGGCATTGTAGATACTTCCATGTTTATAGAGATAGAAGTGTAGATATTTTCATGTTTATACATATTGCGGTGGAGATTTGTCCATGTTTATACAGATAGCAATGGAGATATTTCCACGTTAATACACATAGCGGTGTAGATATTTCCATGTTTATACAGATAGCGTTGCAGATATTTCCATGTTTATACAGATGGCTGTGCCGATATTTCCATGTTTATAGAGAGTTCTCTGTAGATATTTCCATGTTTATATAGATGACAGTGCAGATATTTCCAGGTTTATACAGATGGCTGTGTAGATATTTCCATGTTTATGCAGATGGCTGTGTAGATATTTCCATGTTTATACAGATGACTTTGTAGGTATTTCCATGTTTATACAGATGGCGGTGTAGATATTTCCATGTTTATAGAGATAGCTGTGTAGATATTTCCATGTTTACACAGATAGCGGTTTAGATATTTCCATGTTTATACAGATCGCGGTGTAGATATTTCCATGTTTATACAGATCGCGGTGTAGATATTTCCATGTTTATACCGATAGCGGTGTAGATATTTCCATGTTTATACAGATGACGGTGTAGATATTTCCATGTTTATAGAGATGGCGGTGTAGATATTTGCATGTTTATAGAGATAGCGTTGTAGATATATCAATGTTCATAGAGATAGCAGTGAGGATATTTCCATGTTTATACAGATAGCAGTGTAGATATTTCCACTTTTATAGAGATAGCGGTTTAGATATTTCATATTTATACAGAGAGCGGTGTAGATATTTCCATGTTTATACAGATTGCGGTGTATATATTTCCATGTTTATACAGATAGCGGTGTAGATATTTCCACGTATATACAGATGGCGGTGTAGATATTTCCATCTTTCTACAAATGGCAGTGTAGATATTTCCATGTTTATAGAGATGGCGGTGTAGATATTTTCATGTTTATATAGATGGCAGTGTAGATATATTCTTGTTTATGTAGATGGCGTTGTAGATACCTCCATGTTTAAAGAGATGGCGGTGTGTATATTTCCATGTTGATGGAGATAGCGGTGTAGATAATTCCATGTTTATAGAGATAGAAGTGTAGATATTTTCATGTTTATACATATTGCGGTGGAGATTTGTCCATGTTTATACAGATAGCAATGGAGATATTTCCACGTTGATACACATAGCGGTGTAGATATTTCCATGTTTATACAGATAGTGGTGTAGACATTTCCATGTTTATACAGATGGCTGTGCCGATATTTCCATGTTTATACAGAGTTCTCTGTAGATATTTCCATGTTTATATAGATGACAGTGCAGATATTTCCAGGTTTATACAGATGGCTGTGTAGATATTTCCATGTTTATACAGATGGCTGTGTAGATATTTCCATGTTTATACAGATGACTTTGTAGGTATTTCCATGTTTATACAGATGGCGGTGTAGATATTTCCATGTTTATAGAGATAGCTGTGTAGATATTTCCATGTTTACACAGATAGCGGTTTAGATATTTCCATGTTTATACAGATCGCGGTGTAGATATTTCCATGTTTATACAGATCGCGGTGTAGATATTTCCATGTTTATACAGATAGCGGTGTAGATATTTCCATGTTTACATAGATGATGGTGTAGATATTTCCATGTTTATAGAGATGGCGGTGTAGATATTTCCATGTTTATGGAGATAGCGGTGTAGATATATCAATGTTCGTAGAGATAGCAGTGAGGATATTTCCATGTTTATACAGATAGCAGTGTAGATATTTCCACTTTTATAGAGATAGCGGTTTAGATATTTCATATTTATACAGAGAGCGGTGTAGATATTTCCATGTTTATACAGATTGCGGTGTAGATATTTGCATGTTTATACAGATAGCGGTGTAGATATTTCCACGTTTATACAGATGGCGGTGTAGATATTTCCATCTTTCTTCAAATGGCAGTGTAGATATTTCCATGTTTATAGAGATGGCGGTGTAGATATTTCCATGTTTATATAGATGGCAGTGTAGATATTTACTTGTTTATGTAGATGGCGTTGTAGATACCTCCATGTTTAAAGAGATGGCGGTGTGTATATTTCCATGTTGATGGAGATGGCGGTGTAGATATTTCCATGTTTATAGAGATAGCGGTGTAGTTATTTCCATGTTTATAGAGATAGCGGTGTAGATATTTCCATGTTTCTACAGATGACGCTGTAGATATTTCCATGTTTGTACAGATGGCAGTGTAGATATTTCCATGTTTATAGAGATAGAAGTGTAGATATTTTCATGTTTATACATATTGCAGTGGAGTTTTGTCCATGTTTATACAGATAGCAATGGAGATATTTCCACGTTAATACACATAGCGGTGTAGATATTTCCATGTTTATACAGATAGCGTTGTAGATATTTCCATGTTTATACAGATGGTTGTGCCGATATTTCCATGTTTATACAGAGTTCTCTGTAGATATTTCCATGTTTATACAGATGACAGTGCAGATATTTCCAGGTTTATACAGATGGCTGTGTAGATATTTCCATGTTTATACAGATGGCTGTGTAGATATTTCCATGTTTATACAGATGACTTTGTAGGTATTTCCATGTTTATACAGATGGCGGTGTAGATATTTCTATGTTTATAGAAATAGCTGTGTAGATATTTCCATGTTTACACAGATAGCGGTTTAGATATTTCCATGTTTATACAGATCGCGGTGTAGATATTTCCATGTTCATACAGATCGCGGTGTAGATATTTCCATGTTTATACCGATAGCGGTGTAGATATTTCCATGTTTATACAGATGACGGTGTAGATATTTCCATGTTTATACAGATTGCGGTGTAGATATTTCCATGTTTATACAGATGGCGGTGTAGATATTTCCATGTTTATAGAGATAGCTGTGTAGATATTTCCATGTTTACACAGATAGCGGTTTAGATATTTCCATGTTTATACAGATCGCGGTGTAGATATTTCCATGTTTATACAGATCGCGGTGTAGATATTTCCATGTTTATAGAGATAGCTGTGTAGATATTTCCATGTTTACACAGATAGCGGTTTAGATATTTAAATGTTTATACAGATCGCGGTGTAGATATTTCCATGTTTATACAGATCGCGGTGTAGATATTTCCATGTTTATACAGATAGCGGTGTAGATATTTCCATGTTTATACAGATGACGGTGTAGATATTTCCATGTTTATAGAGATGGCGGTGTAGATATTCCATGTTTATAGAGATAGCGGTGTAGATATATCAATGTTCATAGAGATAGCAGTGAGGATATTTCCATGTTTATACAGATAGCAGTGTAGATATTTCCACTTTTATAGAGATAGCGGTTTAGATATTTCATATTTATACAGAGAGCGGTGTAGATATTTCCATGTTTATACAGATTGCGGTGTAGATATTTCCATGTTTATACAGATAGCGGTGTAGATATTTCCACGTTTATACAGATGGCGGTGTAGATATTTCCATCTTTCTACAAATGGCAGTGTAGGTATTTCCATGTTTATAGAGATGGCGGTGTAGATATTTCCATGTTTATATAGATGGCAGTGTAGATATTTTCTTGTTTATGTAGATGGCGTTGTAGATACCTCCATGTTTAAAGAGATGGCGGTTTGTATATTTCCAAGCTGATGGAGATGGCGGTGTAGATATTTCCATGTTTATAGAGATAGTGGTGTAGTTATTTCCATGTTGATGGAGATAGCAGTGTAGATATTTCCATGTTTCTACAGATGACTGTGCAGATATTTCCATGTTTGTGCAGATGGCAGGGTAGATATTTCCATGTTTATACAGATAGCGTTGTAGATATTTCCATGTTTATACAGATGGCTGTGCCGATATTTCCATGTTTATACAGAGTTCTCTGTAGATATTTCCATGTTTATATAGATGTCAGTGCAGATATTTCCAGGTTTATACAGATGGCTGTGTAGATATTTCCATGTTTATACAGATGGCTGTGTAGATATTTCCATGTTTATACAGATGACTTTGTAGGTATTTCCATGTTTATACAGATGGCGGTGTAGATATTTCCATGTTTATAGAGATAGCTGTGTAGATATTTCCATGTTTACACAGATAGCGGTTTAGATATTTCCATGTTTATAGAGATGGCAGTGTAAATATTTTCTTGTTTATGTTGATGACGTTGTAGATACCTCCATGTTTAAAGAGATGGCGGTGTGTATATTTCCATGTTGATGGAGATAGCGGTGTAGATATTTCCATGTTTATAGAGATAGCGGTGTAGTTATTTCCATGTTTATAGAGATAGTGGTGTAGATATTTCCATGTTTCTACAGATGACTGTGCAGATATTTCCATGTTTGTACAGATGGCAGTGTAGATATTTCCATGTTTATAGAGATAGAAGTGTAGATATTTTCATGTTTATACATATTGCGGTGGAGATTTGTCCATGTTTATACAGATAGCAATGGAGATATTTCCACGTTAATACACATAGCGGTGTAGATATTTCCAGGTTTATACAGATAGCGTTGTAGATATTTCCATGTTTATACAGATGGCTGTGCCGATATTTCCATGTTTCTACAGAGTTCTCTGTAGATATTTCCATGTTTATATAGATGACAGTGCAGATATTTCCAGGTTTATACAGATGGCTGTGTAGATATTTCCATGTTTATACAGATGGCTGTGTAGATATTTCCATGTTTATGCAGATGACTTTGTAGGTATTTCCATGTTTATACAGATGGCGGTGTAGATATTTCCATGTTTATAGAAATAGCTGTGAAGATATTTCCATGTTTACACAGATAGCGGTTTAGATATTTCCATGTTTATACAGATCGCGGTGTAGTTATTTCCATCTTTATACAGATCGCGGTGTAGATATTTCCATGTTTATACAGATAGCGGTGTAGATATTTCCATGTTTACACAGATGACGGTGTAGATATTTCCATGTTTATAGAGATGGCTGTGTAGATATTTCCATGTTTATAGAGATAGCGGTGTAGATATATAAATGTTCATAGAGATAGCAGTGAGGATATTTCCATGTTTATACAGATAGCAGTGTAGATATTTCCACTTTTATAGAGATAGCGGTTTAGATAGTTCATATTTATGCAGAGAGCGGTGTAGATATTTTCTTGTTAATACAGATTGCGGTGTAGATATTTCCATGTTTATACAGATAGCGGTGTAGGTATTTCCACGTTTATACAGATGGCGGTGTAGATATTTCCATGTTTATAGAGATAGCTGTGTAGATACTTCCATGTTTACACAGATAGCGGTTTAGATATTTCCATGTTTATACAGATCGCGGTGTAGATATTTTCATGTTAATACAGATTGCGGTGTAGATATTTCCATGTTTATACAGATAGCGGTGTAGGTATTTCCACGTTTATACAGATTGCGGTGTAGATATTTCCATCTTTCTACAAATGGCAGTGTAGATATTTCCATGTTTATATAGATGGCGGTGTAGATATTTCCATGTTTATATAGATGGCAGTGTAGATATTTTCTTGTTTATGTAGATGGCGTTGTAGATACCTCCATGTTTAAAAAGATGGCGGTGTGTATATTTCCATGTTGATGGAGATAGCGGTGTAGATATTTCCATGTTTATAGAGATAGCGGTGTAGTTATTTCCATGTTGATGCAGATAGCGGTGTAGATATTTCCATCTTTCTACAGATGACTGTGCAGATATTTCCATGTTTGTACAGATGGCAGTGTAGATATTTCCATGTTTATAGAGACAGAATTGTAGATATTTTCATGTTTATACATATTGCGGTGGTGATTTGTCCATGTTTATACAGATAGCAATGGAGATATTTCCACGTTAATACACATAGCGGTGTATATATTTCCATGTTTATACAGATAGCATTGTAGATATTTCCATTTTTATACAGATGGCTTTGCCGATATTTCCATGTTTATACAGAGTTCTCTGTAGATATTTCCATGTTTATATAGATGACAGTGCAGATATTTCCAGGTTTATACAGATGGCTGTGTAGATATTTCCATGTTTATACAGATGGCTGTGTAGATATTTCCATGTTTGTACAGATGACTTTGTAGGTATTTCCATGTTTATACAGATGGCGGTGTAGATATTTCCATGTTTATACAGATGGCTGTGTAGATATTTCCATGTTTATACAGATGACTTTGTAGGTATTTCCATGTTTATACAGATGGCGGTGTAGATATTTCCATGTTTATAGAGATAGCTGTGTAGATATTTCCATGTTTACACAGATAGCGGTTTAGATATTTAGATGTTTATACAGATCGCGGTGAAGATATTTCCATGTTTATGCAGATCGCGGTGTAGATATTTCCATGTTTATACAGATAGCGGTGTAGATATTTCCATGTTTATACAGATAGCGTTGTAGATATTTCCATGTTTATACAGATCGCGGTGAAGATATTTCCATGTTTATACACATAGCGGTGTAGATATTTCCATGTTTATACAGATAGCGTTGTAGATATTTCCATGTTTATACAGATGGCTGTGCCGATATTTCCATGTTTATACAGAGTTCTCTGTAGATATTTCCATGTTTCTATAGATGACAGTGCAGATATTTCCAGGTTTATACAGATGGCTGTGTAGATATTTCCATGTTTATACAGATAGCTGTGTAGATATTACCATGTTTATACAGATGACTTTGTAGGTATTTCCATGTTTATACAGATGGCGGTGTAGATATTTCCATGTTTACACAGACAGCGGTTTAGATATTTCCATGTTTATACAGATCGCGGTGTAGTTATTTCCATGTTTATACAGATCGCGGTGTAGATATTTCCATGTTTACACAGATGACGGTGTAGATATTTCCATGTTTATAGAGATGGCTGTGTAGATATTTCCATGTTTATAGAGATAGCGGTGTAGATATATCAATGTTCATAGAGATAGCAGTGAGGATATTTCCATGTTTATACAGATAGCAGTGTAGACATTTCCACTTTTATAGAGATAGCGGTTTAGATAGTTCATATTTATACAGAGAGCGGTGTAGATATTTTCATGTTAATACAGATTGCGGTGTAGATATTTCCATGTTTATACAGATAGCGGTGTAGGTATTTCCACGTTTATACAGATGGCGGTGTAGATATTTCCATCTTTCTACAAATGGCAGTGTAGATATTTCCATGTTTATAGAGATGGCGGTGTAGATATTTCCATGTTTATATAGATGGCAGTGTAGATATTTTCTTCTTTATGTAAATGGCGTTGTAGATACCTCCATGCTTAAAGAGATGGCGGTGTGTATATTTCCATGTTGATGGAGATAGCGGTGTAGATATTTCCATGTTTATAGAGATAGCGGTGTAGTTATTTCCATGTTTATAGGGATAGCAGTGTAGTTATCTCCATGTTTCTACAGATGACTGTGTAGATATTTCCATGTTTGTACAGATGGCAGTGTAGATATTTCCATGTTTATAGAGATAGAAGTGTAGATATTTTCATGTTTATACATATTGCGGTGGAGATTTGTCCATGTTTATACAGATAGCAATGGAGATATTTCCACGTTAATACACATAGCGGTGTAGATATTTCCATGTTTATACAGATAGTGTTGTAGATATTTCCATGTTTATACAGATGGCTCTGCCGATATTTCCATGTTTATACAGAGTTCTCTGTAGATATTTCCATGTTTATATAGATGACAGTGCAGATATTTCCAGGTTTATACAGATGGCTGTGTAGATATTTCCATGTTTATACCGATGGCTGTGTAGATATTCCCATGTTTATACAGATGACTTTGTAGGTATTTCCATGTTTATACAGATGGCGGTGTAGATATTTCCATGTTTATAGTGATAGCTGTGTAGATATTTCCATGTTTACACAGATAGCGGTTTACATATTTCCATGTTTATACAGATCGCGGTGTAGATATTTCCATGTTTATACAGATCGCGGTGTAGATATTTCCATGTTTATACAGATAGCGGTGTAGATATTTCCATGTTTATACAGATGACGTAGATATTTCCATGTTTATAGAGATGGCGGTGTAGATATTTCCATGTTTATAGAGATAGCGGTGTAGATATATCAATGTTCATAGAGATAGCAGTGAGGATATTTCCATGTTTATATAGATAGCAGTGTAGATATTTCCACTTTTATAGAGATAGCGGTTTAGATAGTTCATATTTATAGAGAGAGCGGTGTAGATATTTTCATGTTAATACAGATTGCGGTGTAGATATTTCCATGTTTATACAGATAGCGGTGTAGGTATTTCCACGTTTATACAGATGGCGGTGTAGTTATTTCCAACTTTCTACAAATGGCAGTGTAGATATTTCCATGTTTATAGAGATGGCGGTGTAGATATTCCATGTTTATATAGATGGCAGTGTAGATATTTTCTTGTTTATGTAGATGGCGTTGTAGATACCTCCATGTTTAAAGAGATGGCAGTGTGTATATTTCCATGTTGATGGAGATAGCGGTGTAGATATTTCCATGTTTATAGAGATAGCGGTGTACTTATTTCCATGTTTATAGAGATAGCGGTGTAGATATCTCCATGTTTCTACAGATGACTGTGTAGATATTTCCATGTTTGTACAGATGGCAGTGTAGATATTTCCATGTTTATAGAGATAGAAGTGTAGATATTTTCATGTTTATACATATTGCGGTGGAGATTTGTCCATGTTTATACAGATAGCAATGGAGATATTTCCACGTTAATACACATAGCTGTGTAGATATTTCCATGTTTATACAGATAGCGTTGTAGATATTTCCATGTTTATACAGATGGCTGTGCCGATATTTCCATGTTTATACAGAGTTCTCTGTAGATATTTCCATGTTTATATAGATGACAGTGCAGATATTTCCAGGTTTATACAGATGGCTGTGTAGATATTTCCATGTTTATACAGATGGCTGTGTAGATATTTCCATGTTTATACAGATGACTTTGTAGGTATTTCCATGTTTATACAGATGGCGGTGTAGATATTTCCTTGTTTATAGAGATAGCTGTGTAGATATTTCCATGTTTACACAGATATTTCCATGTTTATACCGATAGCGGTGTAGATATTTCCATGTTTATACAAATGGCGGTGTAGATATTTCCATGTTTATAGAGATGGCGGTGTAGATATTTCCAAGTTTATAGACATAGTGGTGTAGATACATCAATGTTCATAGAGATAGCAGTGAGGATATTTCCATGTTTATACAGATAGCAGTGTAGATATTTCCACTTTTACAGAGATAGCGGTTCAGATATTTCATATTTATACAGAGAGCTGTGTAGATATTTCCATGTTTATACAGATTGCTGTGTAGATATTTCCATGTTTATACAGATAGCGGTGTAGATATTTCCACGTTTATACAGATGGCGGTGTAGGTATTTCCATCTTTCTACAAATGGCAGTGTAGATATTTCCATGTTTATAGAGATGGCGGTGTGGATATTTCCATGTTTATATAGATGGCAGTGTAGATATTTTCTTGTTTGTGTAGATGGCGTTGTAGATAACTCCATGTTTAAAGAGATGGCGGTGTGTATATTTCCATGTTGATGGGGATAGCGGTGTAGATATTTCCATGTTTATAGAGATATCTGTGTAGATATTTCCATATTTACACAGATAGCGGTTTAGATATTTCCAGGTTTATACAGATGGCTGTGTAGATATTTCCATGTTTATACAGAAGGCTTTGTAGATATTTCCATGTTTATACAGATGACTTTGTAGGTATTTCCATGTTTATACAGATGGCGGTGTAGATATTTCCCTGTTTATAGAGATAGCTGTGTAGATATTTCCATGTTTACACAGATAGCGGTTTAGATATTTCCATGTTTATACAGATCGCGGTGTAGATATTTCCATGTTTATACAGATCGCGGTGTAGATATTTCCATGTTTATACAGATCGCGGTGTAGATATTTCCATGTTTATACAGATGACGGTGTAGATATTTCCATGTTTATAGAGATGGCGGTGAAGATATTTCAATGTTTATAGAGATAGCGGTGTATATATATCAATGTTCATAGAGATAGCGGTGAGGATATTTCCATGTTTATACTGATAGCAGTGTAGATATTTCCATGTTTATACAGATGACTTTGTAGGTATTTCCATGTTTATACAGTTGGCGGTGTAGATATTTCCATCTTTATAGAGATAGCTGTGTAGATATTTCCATGTTTACACAGATAGCGGTTTAGATATTTCCATGTTTATACAGATCGCGGTGTAGATATTTCCATGTTTATACAGATCGCGGTGTAGATATTTCCTTGTTTATACAGATAGCGGTGTACATATTTCCATGTTTATAGAGATGGCGGTGTAGATATTTCCATGTTTATAGAGATGGCGGTGTAGATATTTCCATGTTTATACAGATGACGGTGTAGATATTTCCATGTTTATAGAGATGGCGGTGTAGATATTTCCATGTTTATAGAGATAGCGTTGTAGATATATCAATGTTCATAGAGTTAGCAGTGAGGATATTTCCATGTTTATACAGATCGCGGTGTAGATATTTCCATGTTTATACAGATCGTGGTGTAGATATTTCCTTTTTTATACAGATAGCGGTGTACATATTTCCATGTTTATACAGATCGCGGTGTAGATATTTCCATGTTTATAGAGATGGCCGTGTAGATATTTCCATGTTTATAGAGATGGCGGTGTAGATATTTCCATGTTTATATAGATGGCAGTGTAGATATTTTCTTGTTTATGTAGATGGCGTTGTAGATACCTCCATGTTTAAAGAGATGGCGGTGTGTATATTTCCATGTTGATGGAGATAGCGGTGTAGATATTTCCATGTTTATAGAGATAGCGGTGTAGTTATTTCCATGTTTACAGAGATAGCGGTGTAGATATTTCCATGTTTCTACAGATGACTGTGTAGATATTTCCATGTTTGTACAGATGGCAGTGTATATATTTCCATGTTTATACAGATAGAAGTGTAGATATTTCCATGTTTATACATATTGCGGTGGAGATTTGTCCATGTTTATACAGATAGCAATGGAGATATTTCCACGTTAATACACATAGCGGTGTAGATATTTCCATGTTTATACAGATAGCGTTGTAGATATTTCCATGTTTATACAGATGGCTGTGCCGATATTTCCATGTTTATACAGAGTTCTCTGTAGATATTTCCATGTTTATATAGATGACAGTGCAGATATTTCCAGGTTTATACAGATGGCTGTGTAGATATTTCCATGTTTATATAGATGGCTGTGTAGATATTTCCATGTTTATACAGATGACTTTTTAGGTATTTCCACGTTCATACAGATGGCGGTGTAGATATTTCCATGTTTATAGAGATAGCTGTGTAGATATTTCCATGTTTACACAGATAGCGGTTTAGATATTTCCATGTTTATACAGATCGCGGTGTAGATATTTCCATGTTTATACAGATCGCGGTGTAGTTATTTCCATGTTTATACAGATAGCGGTGTAGATATTTCCATGTATATACAGATGACGGTGTAGATATTTCCATGTTTATAGAGATGGCGGTGTAGATATTTCCATGTTTATAGAGATATCGGTGTAGATCTATCAATATTCATAGAGATAGCAGTGAGGATATTTCCATGTTTATACAGATAGCAGTGTAGATACTTCCACTTTTATAGAGATAGCGGTTTAGATATTTCATATTTATACAGAGAGCGGTGTAGATATTTCCATGTTTATACAGATTGCGGTGTAGATATTTCCATGTTTATACAGATAGCGGTGTAGATATTTCCACGTTTATACAGATGGCGGTGTAGATATTTCCATCTTTCTACAAATGGCAGTGTAGGTATTTCCATGTTTATAGAGATGGCGGTGTAGATATTTCCATGTTTATATAGATGGCATTGTAGATATTTTCTTGTTTATGTAGATGGCGTTGTAGATACCTCCATGTTTAAAGAGATGGCGGTGTGTATATTTCCATGTTGATGGAGATAGCGGTGTAGATATTTCCATGTTTATAGAGATAGCGGTGTAGTTATTTCCATGTTTACAGAGATAGCGGTGTAGATATTTCCATGTTTCTACAGATGACTGTGTAGATATTTCCATGTTTGTACAGATGGCAGTGTAGATATTTCCATGTTTATAGAGATAGAAGTGTAGATATTTTCATGTTTATACATATTGTGGTGGAGATTTGTCCATGTTTATACAGATAGCAATGGAGATATTTCCACGTTAATACACATAGCGGTGTAGATATTTCCATGTTTATACAGATAGCGTTGTAGATATTTCCATGTTTATACAGATGGCTGTGCCGATATTTCCACGTTTATACAGAGTTCTCTGTAGATATTTCCATGTTTATATAGATGACAGTGCAGATATTTCCAGGTTTATACAGATGGCTGTGTAGATATTTCCATGTTTATACAGATGACTTTGTAGGTATTATCATGTTTATACAGATGGCGGTTTAGATATTTCCATGTTTATAGAGATAGCTGTGTGGATATTTCCATGTTTACACAGATAGCTGTTTAGATATTTCCATGTTTATACAGATCACGGTGTAGATATTTCCATGTTTATACAGATCATGGTGTAGATATTTCCATGTTTATACTGATAGCGGTGTAGATATTTCCATGTTTATATAGATGACGTTGTAGATATTTCCATGTTTATAGAGATGGCGGTGTAGATATTTCCATGTTTATAGAGATAGCGGTGTAGATATATCAATGTTCATAGAGATAGCAGTGAGTATATTTCCATGTTTATACAGATAGCAGTGTAGATATTTCCACTTTTATAGAGATAGCGGTTTAGATATTTCATATTTATACAGAGAGCGGTGTAGATATTTCCATGTTTATACAGATTGCGGTGTTGATATTTCCATGTTTATACAGATAGCGGTGTAGATATTTCCACGTTTATACAGATGGCGGTGTAGATATTTCCATCTTTCTACAAATGGCAGTGTAGATATTTCCATGATTATAGAGATGGGTGTGTAGATATTTCCATGTTTATATAGATGGCAGTGTAGATATTTTCTTGTTTGTGTAGATGGCGTTGTAGATACCTCCATGTTTAAAGAGATGGCGGTGTGTATATTTCCATGTTGATGGAGATAGCGGTGTAGATATTTCCATGTTTATAGAGATAGCGGTGTAGTTATTTCCATGTTTATAGAGAAAGCGGTGTAGATATTTCCATGTTTCTACAGATGACTGTGTAGATATTTCCATGTTTGTACAGATGGCAGACTACATATTTCCATGTTTATAGAGATAGAAGTGTAGATATTTTCATGTTTATACATATTGCGGTGGAGATTTGTCCATGTTTATACAGATAGCAATGGAGATATTTCCACGTTAATAAACATAGCGGTGTAGATATTTCCATGTTTATACAGGTAGCGTTGTAGATATTTGCATGTTTATACAGATGGCTGTGCCGATATTTCCATGTTTATACAGAGTTCTCTGTAGATATTTCCATGTTTATATAGATGACAGTGCAGATATTTCCAGGTTTATACAGATGGCTGTGTAGATCTTTCCATGTTTATGCAGATGGCTGTGTAGATATTTCCATGTTTATACAGATGACTTTGTAGTTATTTCCATGTTTATACAGATGGAGGTGTAGATATTTCCATGTTTATAGAGATAGCTGTGTAGATATTTCCATGTTTACACAGATAGCGGTTTAGATATTTCCATGTTTATACAGATCGCGGTGTAGATATTTCCATGTTTATACAGATCGCGGTGTAGATATTTCCATGTTTATACAGATAGAGGTGTAGATATTTCCATGTTTATACAGATGACGGTGTAGATAATTCCATGATTATAGAGATGGCGGTGTAGATATTTCCATGTTTATAGAGATAGCGGTGTAGATATATCAATGTTCATAGAGATAGCAGTGAGGATATTTCCATGTTTATACAGATAGCAGTGTAGATATTTCCACTTTTATAGAGATAGCGGTTTAGATATTTCATATTTATACAGAGAGCGGTGTAGATATTTCCATGTTTATACAGATTGCGGTGTAGATATTTCCATGTTTATACAGATAGCGGTGTAGCTATTTCCACGTTTATACAGATGGCGGTGTAGATATTTCCATCTTTCTACAAATGGCAGTGTAGATATTTCCGTGTTTACAGAGATGGCGGTGTAGATATTTCCATGTTTATATAGATGGCAGTGTAGATATTTCCTTGTTTATGTAGATGGCGTTGTAGATACCTCCATGTTTAAAGAGATGGCGGTGTGTATATTTCCATGTTGATGGAGATAGCGGTGTAGATATTTCCATGATTATAGAGATAGCGGTGTAGTTATTTCCATGTTTATAGAGATAGCGGTGTAGATATTTCCATGTTTCTACAGATGACTGTGTAGATATTTCCATGTTTGTACAGATGGCAGTGTAGATATTTCCATGTTTATAAAGATAGAAGTGTAGATATTTTCATGTTTATACATATTGCGGTGGAGATTTGTCCATGTTTATACAGACAGCAATGGAGATATTTCCACGTTAATGCAAATAGCGGTGTAGATATTTCCATGTTTATACAGATAGCGTTGTAGATATTTCCATGTTTATACAGATGGCTGAGCTGATATTTCCATGTTTATACAGAGTTCTCAGTAGATATTTCCATCTTTATATAGATGACAGTGCAGATATTTCCAGGTTTATACAGATGGCTGTGTAGATATTTCCATGTTTATACAGATGGCTGTGTAGATATTTCCATGTTTATACAGATGACTTTGTAGGTATTTCCATGTTTATACAGATGGCGGTGTAGATATTTCCATGTTTATAGAGATAGCTGTGTAGATATTTCCATGTTTACACAGATAGCGGTTTAGATATTTCCATGTTTATACAGATTGCGCTGTAGATATTTCCCTGTTTATACAGATGACGGTGTAGATATTTCCATGTTTATAGAGATGGCGGTGTAGATATTTCCATGTTTATAGAGATAGCGGTGTAGGTATATCAATGTTCATAGAGATAGCAGTGAGGATATTTCCATGTTTATACAGATAGCAGTGTAGATATTTCCACTTTTATAGAGATAGCGGTTTAGATATTTCATATTTATACAGAGAGCGGTGTAGATATTTCCATGTTTATACAGATTGCGGTGTAGATATTTCCATGTTTATACAGATAGCGGTGTAGATATTTCCACGTTTATACAGATAGCGGTGTAAGTATGTCCACGTTTATACAGATGGCGGTGTAGATATTTCCATCTTTCTACAAATGGCAGTGTAGATATTTCCATGTTTATAGAGATGGCTGTGTAGATATTTCCATGTTTATATAGATGGCAGTGTAGATATTTTCTTGTTTATGTAGATGGCGTTGTAGATACCTCCATGTTTAAAGAGATGGCGGTGTGTGTATTTCCATGTTGATGGAGATAGCGGTGTAGATTTTCCATGTTTATAGAGATAGCGGTGTAGTTATTTCCATGTTGATGGAGATAGCGGTGTAGATATTTCCATGTTTCTACAGATGACTGTGCAGATATTTCCATGTTTGTACAGATTCCAGTGTAGATATTTCCATGTGTATAGAGACAGAAGTGTAGATATTTTCATGTTTATATATATTGCGGTGGAGATTTGTCCATGTTTATACAGATAGCAATGGAGATATTTCCACGTTAATGCACATAGCGGTGTAGATATTTCCATGTTTATACAGATAGCGTTGTAGATATTTCCATGTTTATACAGATGGCTGTGCCGATATTTCCATGTTTATACAGAGTTCTCTGTAGATATTTCCATGTTTATATAGATGACAGTGCAGATATTTCCAGGTTTATACAGATGGCTGTGTAGATATTTCCATGTTTATACAGATGGCTGTGTAGATATTTCCATGTTTGTACAGATGACTTTGTAGTTATTTCCATGTTTATACAGAAGGCGGTGTAGATATTTCCATGTTTACAGTGATAGCTGTGTAGATACTTCCATGTTTACACAGATAGCGGTTTAGATATTTCCATGTTTATACAGATCGCGTTGTAGTTATTTCCATGTTTATACAGATCGCGGTGTAGATATTTCCATGTTTATACAGATAGCGGTGTAGATATTTCCATGTTTATACAGATGACGGTGTAGATATTTCCATGTTTATAGAGATGGCGGTGTAGATATTTCCATGTTTATAGAGATAGCGGTGTAGATATATCAATGTTCATAGAGATAGCAGTGAGGATATTTCCATGTTTATACAGATAGCAGTGTAGATATTTCCACTTTTATAGAGATAGCGGTTTAGATAGTTCATATTTATACAGTGAGTGGTGTAGATATTTTCATGTTAATACAGATTGCGGTGTAGATATTTCCATGTTTATACAGATAGCGGTGTAGGTATTTCCACGTTTATACAGATGGCGGTGTAGATATTTCCATCTTTCTACAAATGGCAGTGTAGATATTTCCATGTTTATAGAGATGGCGGTGTAGATATTTCCATGTTTATATAGATGGCAGTGTAGATATTTTCTTGTTTATGTAGATGGCGTTGTAGATACCTCCATGTTTAAAGAGATGGCGGTGTCTATATTTCCATGTTGATGGAGATAGCGGTGTAGATATTTACATGTTTATAGAGATAGCGGTGTAGTTATTTCCATGTTGATGGAGATAGCGGTGTAGATATTTCCATGTTTCTACAGATGACTGTGCAGATATTTCCATGTTTGTACAGATGGCAGTGTAGATATTTCCTTGTTTATAGAGATAGAAGTGTAGATATTTTCATGTTTATACATATTGCGGTGGAGATTTGTCCATGTTTATACAGATAGCAATGGAGATATTTCCACGTTAATACACATAGCGGTGTAGATATTTCCATGTTTATACAGATAGCGTTGTGGATATTTCCATGTTTATACAGATGGCTGTGCCGATATTTCCATGTTTATACAGAGTTCTCTGTAGATATTTCCATGTTTATATAGATGACAGTGCAGATATTTCCAGGTTTATACAGATGGCTGTGTAGATATTTCCATGTTTATACAGATGGCTGTGTAGATATTTCCATGTTTATACAGATGACTTTGTAGGTATTTCCATGTTTATACAGATGGCGGTGTAGATATTTCCATGTTTATAGTGATAGCTGTGTAGATACTTCCATGTTTACACAGATAGCGGTTTAGATATTTCCATGTTTATACAGATCGCGGTGTAGTTATTTCCATGTTAATACAGATCGCGGTGTAGATATTTCCATGTTTATACAGATAGCGGTGTAGATATTTCCATGTTTACACAGATGACGGTGTAGATATTTCCATGTTTATAGAGATGGCTGTGTAGATATTTCCATGTTTATAGAGATAGCGGTGTAGATATATCAATGTTCATAGAGATAGCAGTGAGGATATTTCCATGTTTATACAGATAGCAGTGTAGATATTTCCACTTTTATAGAGATAGCGGTTTAGATAGTTCATATTTATACAGAGAGCGGTGTAGATATTTTCATGTTAATACAGATTGCGGTGTAGATATTTCCATGTTTATACAGATAGCGGTGTAGGTATTTCCACGTTTATACAGATGGCGGTGTAGATATTTCCATCTTTCTACAAATGGCAGTGTAGATATTTCCATGTTTATAGAAATGGCGGTGTAGATATTTCCATGTTTATATAGATGGCAGTGTAGATATTTTCTTGTTTATGTAGATGGCGTTGTAGTTACCTCCATGTTTAAAGAGATGGCGGTGTGTATATTTCCATGTTGATGGAGATAGCGGTGTAGATATTTCCATGTTTATAGAGTTAGCGGTGTAGTTATTTCCATGTTTATAGAGATAGCGGTGTAGATATCTCCATGTTTCTACAGATGACTGTGTACATATTTCCATGTTTGTACAGATGGCAGTGTAGTTATTTCCATGTTTATAGAGATAGAAGTGTAGATATTTTCATGTTTATACATATTGCGGTGGAGATTTGTCCATGTTTATACAGATAGCAATGGAGATATTTCCACGTTAATACACATATCGGTGTAGGTATTTCCATGTTTATACAGATAGCGTTGTAGATATTTCCATGTTTATACAGATGGCTCTGCCGATATTTCCATGTTTATACAGAGTTCTCTGTAGATATTTCCATGTTTATATAGATGACAGTGCAGATATTTCCAGGTTTATACAGATGGTTGTGTAGATATTTCCATGTTTATACAGATGGCTGTGTAGATATTTCCATGTTTATACAGATGACTTTGTAGGTATTTCTATGTTTATACAGATGGCGGTGTAGATATTTCTATGTTTATAGTGATAGCTGTGTAGATATTTCCATGTTTACACAGTTAGCGGTTTACATATTTCCATGTTTATACAGATCGCGGTGTAGATATTTCCATGTTTATACAGATCGCGGTGTAGATATTTCCATGTTTATACAGATAGCGGTGTAGATATTTCCATGTTTATACAGATGACGGTGTAGATATTTCCATGTTTATAGAGATGGCTGTGTAGATATTTCCGTGTTTATAGAGATAGCGGTGTAGATATATCAATGTTCATAGAGATAGCAGTGAGGATATTTCCATGTTTATACAGATAGCGGTTTAGATATTTCCATGTTTATACAGATCGCGTTGTAGTTATTTCCATGTTTATACAGATCGCGGTGTAGATATTTCCATGTTTATACAGATAGCGGTGTAGATATTTCCACTTTTATATAGAGAGCGATTTAGATAGTTCATATTTATACAGACAGCGGTGTAGATATTTTCATGTTAATACAGATTGCGGTGTAGGTATTTCCACGTTTATACAGATGGCGGTGTAGATATTTCCATCTTTCTACAAATGGCAGTGTAGATATTTCCATGTTTATAGAGATGGCGGTGTAGATATTTCCATGTTTATATAGATGGCAGTGTAGATATTTTCTTGTTTATGTAGATGGCGTTGTAGATACCTCCATGTTTAAAGAGATGGCGGTGTGTATATTTCCATGTTGATTGAGATAGCGGTGTAGATATTTCCATGTTTATAGAGATAGCGGTGTAGTTATTTCCATGTTGATGGAGATAGCGGTGTAGATATTTCCATGTTTCTACAGATGAATGTGCAGATATTTCCATGTTTGTACAGATGGCAGTGTAGATATTTCCATGTTTATAGAGATAGAAGTGTAGATATTTTCATGTTTATACTTATTGCGGTGGAGATTTGTCCATGTTTATACAGATAGCAATGGAGATATTTCCACGTTAATACACATAGCGGTGTAGATATTTCCATGTTTATACAGATAGCGTTGTAGATATTTCCATGTTTATACAGATGGCTGTGGCGATATTTCCATGTTTATACAGAGTTCTCTGTAGATATTTCCATGTTTACATAGATGACAGTGCAGATATTTCCAGGTTTATACAGATGGCTGTGCCGATATATCCATGTTTATACAGAGTTCTCTGTAGATATTTCCATGTTTATATAGATGACAGTACAGATATTTCCAGGTTTATACAGATGGCTGTCTAGATATTTCCATGTTTATACAGATGGCTGTGTAGATATTTCCATGTTTATACAGATGACTTTGTAGTTATTTCCATGTTTATACAGATGGCGGTGTTGATATTTCCATGTTTATAGAGATAGCTGTGTAGATATTTCCATGTTTACACAGATAGCGTTTTAGCTATTTCCATGTTTATACAGATCGCTGTGTAGATATTTCCATGTTTATACAGATCGCGGTGTAGATATTTCCATGTTTATACCGATAGCGGTGTAGATATTTCCATGTTTATACAGATGACGGTGTAGATATTTCCATGTTTATAGAGATGGCAGTGTAGATATTTCCATGTTTATAGAGATAGCGGTGTAGATATATCAATGTTCATAGAGATAGCAGTGAGGATATTTCCATGTTTATACAGATAGCAGTGTAGATATTTCCACTTTTATAGAGATAGCCTTTAGATATTTCATATTTATACAGAGAGCGGTGTAGATATTTCCATGTTTATACAGATTGCGGTGTAGATATTTCCATGTTTATACAGATAGCGGTGTAGTTATTTCCACGTTTATACAGATGGCAGTGTGGATATTTCCATCTTTCTACAAATGGCAGTGTAGATATTTCCATGTTTATAGAGATGGCGGTGAAGATATTTCCATGTTTATATAGATGGCAGTGTAGATATTTTCTTGTTTATGTAGATGGCGTTGTAGATACCTCCATGTTTAAAGAGATGGCGGTGTGTATATTTCCATGTTGATGGAGATAGCGGTGTAGATATTTCCACGTTTATAGAGATAGCGTTGTAGTTATTTCCATGTTTATAGAGATAGCGGTGTAGATATCTCCATGTTACTACAGATGACTGTGTAGATATTCCCATGTTTGTTCAGATGACAGTGTAGATATTTCCATGTTTATAGAGATAGAAGTGTAGATATTTTCATGTTTATACATACTGAGGTGGAGATTTGTCCAAGTTTATACAGATAGCAATGGAGATATTTCCACGTTAATACACATAGCGGTGTAGATATATCCATGTTTATACATATAGCGTTGTAGATATTTCCATGTTTTTACGGATGGCTCTGCCGATATTTCCATGTTTATACAGAGTTCTCTGTAGATATTTCCATGTTTATATAGATGACAGTGCAGATATTTCCAGGTTTATACAGATGGCTGTGTAGATATTTCCATGTTTATACAGATGGCTGTGTAGATATTTCCATGTTTATACAGATGACTTTGTAGGTATTTCCATGTTTATACAGATGGCGGTGTAGATATTTCCATGTTTATAGTGATAGCTGTGTAGATATTTCCATGTTTACACAGATAGCGGTTTACATATTTCCATGTTTATACAGATCGCGGTGTAGATATTTCCATGTTTATACAGATCGCAGTGTGGATATTTCCATGTTTATACAGATAGCGGTGTAGATATTTCCATGTTTATACAGATGACGGTGTAGATATTTCCATGTTTATAGAGATGGCGGTGTAGATATTTCCATGTTTATAGAGATAGCGGTGTAGATATATCAATGTTCATAGAGATAGCAGTGAGGATATTTCCATGTTTATACAGATAGCAGTGTAGATATTTCCACTTTTATAGAGATAGCGGTTTAGATAGTTCATATTTATACAGACAGCAGTGTAGATATTTTCATGTTAATACAGATTGCGGTGTAGATATTTCCATGTTTATACAGATAGCGGTGTAGGTATTTCCACGTTTATACAGATGGCGGTGTAGATATTTCCATCTTTGTACAAATGGCAGTGTAGCTATTTCCATGTTTATAGAGATGGCGGTGTAGATATTTCCATGTTTATATAGATGGCAGTGTAGATATTTTCTTGTTTATGTAGATGGCGTTGTAGATACCTCCATGTTTAAAGAGATGGCAGTGTGTATATTTCCATGTTGATGGAGATAGCGGTGTAGATATTTCCATGTTTATAGAGATAGCGGTGTAGTTATTTCCATGTTTATAGAGATAGCGGTGTAGATATCTCCATGTTTCTACAGATGACTGTGTAGATATTTCCATGTTTGTACAGATGGCAGTGTAGATATTTCCATGTTTATAGAGATAGAAGTGTAGATATTTTCATGTTTATACATATTGCGGTGGAGATTTGTCCATGTTTATACAGATAGCAATGGAGATATTTCCACGTTAATACACATAGCGGTGTAGATATTTCCATGTTTATACAGATAGCGTTGTAGATATTTCCATGTTTATACAGATGGCTGTGGCGATATTTCCATGTTTATACAGAGTTCTCTGTAGATATTTCCATGTTTACATAGATGACAGTGCAGATATTTCCAGGTTTATACAGATGGCTGTGCCGATATATCCATGTTTATACAGAGTTCTCTGTAGATATTTCCATGTTTATATAGATGACAGTGCAGATATTTCCAGGTTTATACAGATGGCTGTCTAGATATTTCCATGTTTATACAGATGGCTGTGTAGATATTTCCATGTTTATACAGATGACTTTGTAGTTATTTCCATGTTTATACAGATGGCGGTGTAGATATTTCCATGTTTGTAGAGATAGCTGTGTAGATATTTCCATGTTTACACAGATAGCGGTTTAGCTATTTCCATGTTTATACAGATCGCGGTGTAGACATTTCCATGTTTATACAGATCGCGGTGTAGATATTTCCATGTTTATACCGATAGCGGTGTAGATATTTCCATGTTTATACAGATGACTGTGTAGATATTTCCATGTTTATAGAGATGGCAGTTTAGATATTTCCATGTTTATAGAGATAGCGGTGTAGATATATCAATGTTCATAGAGATAGCAGTGAGGATATTTCCATGTTTATACAGATAGCAGTGTAGATATTTCCACTTTTATAGAGATAGCCTTTAGATATTTCATATTTATACAGAGAGCGGTGTAGATATTTCCATGTTTATACAGATTGCGGTGTAGATATTTCCATGTTTATACAGATAGCGGTGTAGGTATTTCCACGTTTATACTGATGGCGGTGTAGATATTTCCATCTTTCTACAAATGGCAGTGTAGATATTTCCATGTTTATAGAGATGGCGGTGTAGATATTTCCATGTTTATATAGATGGCAGTGTAGATATTTTCTTGTTTATGTAGATGGCGTTGTAGATACCTCCATGGTTAAAGAGATGGCGTTGTGTATATTTCCATGTTGATGGAGATAGCGGTGTAGATATTTCCATGTTTATAGAGATAGCGGTGTAGTTATTTCCATGTTTATAGAGATAGCGGTGTAGATATTTCCATGTTTCTACAGATGACTGTGTAGATATTTCCATGTTTGTACAGATGGCAGTGTAGATATTTCCATGTTTATAGAGATAGAAGTGTAGATATTTTCAGGTTTATACATATTGAGGTGGAGATTTGTCCATGTTTATACAGATAGCAATGGAGATATTTCCACGTAAATACACATAGCGGTGTAGATATTTCCATGTTTATACAGATGGCTGTGCCGATATTTCCATGTTTATACAGAGTTCTCTGTAGATATTTCCATGTTTATATAGATGACAGTGCAGATATTTCCAGGTTTATACAGATGGCTGTGTAGATATTTCCATGTTTATACAGATGAGTTTGTAGGTATTTCCATGTTTATACAGATGGCGGTGTAGGTATTTCCATGTTTATAGAGATAGCTGTGTAGATATTTCCATGTTTACACAGATAGCAGTTTAGATATTTCCATGTTTATACAGATCGTGGTGTAGATATTTCCATGTTTATACAGATCGCGGTGTAGATATTTCCATGTTTATACCGATAGCGGTGTAGATATTTCCATGTTTATACAGATGACGGTGTAGATATTTCCATGTTTATAGCGATGGCGGTGTAGATATTTCCATGTTTATAGAGATAGTGGTGTAGATATATCAATGTTCATAGAGATAGCAGTGAGGATATTTCCATGTTTATACAGATAGCAGTGTAGATATTTCCACTTTTATAGAGATAGCGGTTTAGATATTTCATATTTATACAGAGAGAGGTGTAGATATTTCCATGTTTATACAGATTGCGGTGTAGATATTTCCATGTTTATACAGATAGCGGTGAAGATATTTCCACGTTTATAAAGATGGCGGTGTAGATATTTCCATCTTTCTACAAATGGCAGTGTAGACATTTCCATGTTTATAGAGACGGCGGTGTAGATATTTCCATGTTTATATAGATGGCAGTGTAGATATTTTCTTGTTTATGTAGATGGCGTTGTAGATACCTCCATGTTTAAAGAGATGGCGGTGTGTATATTTCCATGTTGATGGAGATAGCGGTGTAGATATTTCCATGTTTATAGAGATAGCGGTGTAGTTATTTCCATGTTTATAGAGATAGCGGTGTAGATATTTCCATGTTTCTACAGATGACTGTGTAGATATTTCCATATTTGTACAGATGGCAGTGTAGATATTTCCATGTTTATAGAGATAGAAGTGTAGATATTTTCATGTTTATACATATTGCGGTGGAGATTTTTCCATGTTTTACAGATAGCAGTGGAGATATTTCCATGTTAATACACATAGCGGTGTAGATATTTCCATGTTTATACAGATAGCGTTGTAGATATTTCCATGTTTTTACGGATGGCTCTGCCGATATTTCCATGTTTATACAGAGTTCTCTGTAGATATTTCCATGTTTATATAGATGACAGTGCAGATATCTCCAGGTTTATACAGATGGCTGTGTAGATATTTCCATGTTTATACAGATGGCTGTGTAGATATTTCCATGTTTATACAGATGACTTTGTAGGTATTTCCATGTTTATACAGATGGCGGTGTAGATATTTCCATGTTTATAGTGATAGCTGTGTAGATATTTCCATGTTTACACAGATAGCGGTTTACATATTTCCATGTTTATACAGATCGCGGTGTAGATATTTCCATGTTTATACAGATCGCAGTGTAGATATTTCCACGTTTATACAGATAGCGGTGTAGATATTTCCATGTTTATATAGATGACGGTGTACATATTTCCATGTTTATAGAGATGGCGGTGTAGATATTTCCGAGTTTATAGAGATAGCGGTGTAGATATATCAATGTTCATAGAGATAGCAGTGAGGATATTTCCATGTTTATACAGATAGCAGTGTAGATATTTCCACTTTTATAGAGATAGCGGTTTAGAGAGTTCATATTTATACAGACAGCGGTGTAGATATTTTCATGTTAATACAGATTGCGGTGTAGATATTTCCATGTTTATACAGATAGCGGTGTAGGTATTTCCACGTTTATACAGATGGCGGTGTAGATATTTCCATCTTTCTACAAATGGCAGTGTAGCTATTTCCATGTTTATAGAGATGGCGGTGTAGATATTTCCATGTTTATATAGATGGCAGTGTAGATATTTTCTTGTTTATGTAGATGGCGTTGTAGATACCTCCATGTTTAAAGAGATGGCAGTGTGTATATTTCCATGTTGATGGAGATAGCGGTGTAGATATTTCCATGTTTATAGAGATAGCGGTGTAGTTATTTCCATGTTTATAGAGATAGCGGTGTAGATATCTCCATGTTTCTACAGATGACTGTGTAGATATTTCCATGTTTGTACAGATGGCAGTGTAGATATTTCCATGTTTATAGATATAGAAGTGTAGATATTTTCATGTTTATACATATGGCGGTGGAGATTTCTCCATGTTTATACAGATAGCATTGGAGATATTTCCACGTTAATACACATAGCGGTGTAGATATTTCCATGTTTATACAGATAGCGTTGTAGATATTTCCATGTTTATACAGATGGCTGTGGCGATATTTCCATGTTTATACAGAGTTCTCTGTAGATATTTCCATGTTTACATAGATGACAGTGCAGATATTTCCAGGTTTATACAGATGGCAGTGCCGATATATCCATGTTTATACAGAGTTCTCTGTAGATATTTCCATGTTTATATAGATGACAGTGCAGATATTTCCAGGTTTATACAGATGGCTGTCTAGATATTTCCATGTTTATACAGATGGCTGTGTAGATATTTCCATGTTTATACAGATGACTTTGTAGTTATTTCCATGTTTATACAGATGGCGGTGTAGATATTTCCATGTTTATAGAGATAGCTGTGTAGATATTTCCATGTTTACACAGATAGCGGTTTAGCTATTTCCATGTTTATACAGATCGCGGTGTAGATATTTCCATGTTTATACAGATCGCGGTGTAGATATTTCCACGTTTATACCGATAGCGGTGTAGATATTTCCATGTTTATAAAGATGACGGTGTAGATATTTCCATGTTTATAGAGATGGCAGTGTAGATATTTCCAGGTTTATAGAGATAGCGGTGTAGATATATCAATGTTCATAGAGATAGCAGTGAGGATATTTCCATGTTTATACAGATAGCAGTGTAGATATTTCCACTTTTATAGAGATAGCCTTTAGATATTTCATATTTATACAGAGAGCGGTGTAGATATTTCCATGTTTATACAGATTGCGGTGTAGATATTTCCATGTTTATACAGATAGCGGTGTAGGTATTTCCACGTTTATACTGATGGCGGTGTAGATATTTCCATCTTTCTACAAATGGCAGTGTAGCTATTTCCATGTTTATAGAGATGGCGGTGTAGATATTTCCATGTTTATATAGATGGCAGTGTAGATATTTTCTTGTTTATGTAGATGGCGTTGTAGATACCTCCATGTTTAAAGAGATGGCAGTGTGTATATTTCCATGTTGATGGAGATAGCGGTGTAGATATTTCCATGTTTATAGAGATAGCGGTGTAGTTATTTCCATGTTTATAGAGATAGCGGTGTAGATATCTCCATGTTTCTACAGATGACTGTGTAGATATTTCCATGTTTGTACAGATGGCAATGTAGATATTTCCATGTTTATAGATATAGAAGTGTAGATATTTTCATGTTTATACATATGGCGGTGGAGATTTCTCCATGTTTATACAGATAGCATTGGAGATATTTCCACGTTAATACACATAGCGGTGTAGATATTTCCATGTTTATACAGATAGCGTTGTAGATATTTCCATGTTTATACAGATGGCTGTGGCGATATTTCCATGTTTATACAGAGTTCTCTGTAGATATTTCCATGTTTACATAGATGACAGTGCAGATATTTCCAGGTTTATACAGATGGCAGTGCCGATATATCCATGTTTATACAGAGTTCTCTGTAGATATTTCCATGTTTATATAGATGACAGTGCAGATATTTCCAGGTTTATACAGATGGCTGTCTAGATATTTCCATGTTTATACAGATGGCTGTGTAGATATTTCCATGTTTATACAGATGACTTTGTAGTTATTTCCATGTTTATACAGATGGCGGTGTAGATATTTCCATGTTTATAGAGATAGCTGTGTAGATATTTCCATGTTTACACAGATAGCGGTTTAGCTATTTCCATGTTTATACAGATCGCGGTGTAGATATTTCCATGTTTATACAGATCGCGGTGTAGATATTTCCATGTTTATACCGATAGCGGTGTAGATATTTCCATGTTTATAAAGATGACGGTGTAGATATTTCCATGTTTATAGAGATGGCAGTTTAGATATTTCCATGTTTATAGAGATAGCGGTGTAGATATATCAATGTTCATAGAGATAGCAGTGAGGATATTTCCATGTTTATACAGATAGCAGTGTAGATATTTCCACTTTTATAGAGATAGCCTTTAGATATTTCATATTTATACAGAGAGCGGTGTAGATATTTCCATGTTTATACAGATTGCGGTGTAGATATTTCCATGTTTATACAGATAGCGGTGTAGGTATTTCCACGTTTATACTGATGGCGGTGTAGATATTTCCATCTTTCTACAAATGGCAGTGTAGATATTTCCATGTTTATAGAGATGGCGGTGTAGATATTTCCATGTTTATATAGATGGCAGTGTAGATATTTTCTTGTTTATGTAGATGGCGTTGTAGATACCTCCATGGTTAAAGAGATGGCGTTGTGTATATTTCCATGTTGATGGAGATAGCGGTGTAGATATTTCCATGTTTATAGAGATAGCGGTGTAGTTATTTCCATGTTTATAGAGATAGCGGTGTAGATATTTCCATGTTTCTACAGATGACTGTGTAGATATTTCCATGTTTGTACAGATGGCAGTGTAGATATTTCCATGTTTATAGAGATAGAAGTGTAGATATTTTCAGGTTTATACATATTGAGGTGGAGATTTGTCCATGTTTATACAGATAGCAATGGAGATATTTCCACGTTAATACACATAGCGGTGTAGATATTTCCATGTTTATACAGATGGCTGTGCCGATATTTCCATGTTTATACAGAGTTCTCTGTAGATATTTCCATGTTTATATAGATGACAGTGCAGATATTTCCAGGTTTATACAGATGGCTGTGTAGATATTTCCATGTTTATACAGATGAGTTTGTAGGTATTTCCATGTTTATACAGATGGCGGTGTAGGTATTTCCATGTTTATAGAGATAGCTGTGTAGATATTTCCATGTTTACACAGATAGCAGTTTAGATATTTCCATGTTTATACAGATCGTGGTGTAGATATTTCCATGTTTATACAGATCGCGGTGTAGATATTTCCATGTTTATACCGATAGCGGTGTAGATATTTCCATGTTTATACAGATGACGGTGTAGATATTTCCATGTTTATAGCGATGGCGGTGTAGATATTTCCATGTTTATAGAGATAGTGGTGTAGATATATCAATGTTCATAGAGATAGCAGTGAGGATATTTCCATGTTTATACAGATAGCAGTGTAGATATTTCCACTTTTATAGAGATAGCGGTTTAGATATTTCATATTTATACAGAGAGAGGTGTAGATATTTCCATGTTTATACAGATTGCGGTGTAGATATTTCCATGTTTATACAGATAGCGGTGAAGATATTTCCACGTTTATAAAGATGGCGGTGTAGATATTTCCATCTTTCTACAAATGGCAGTGTAGACATTTCCATGTTTATAGAGACGGCGGTGTAGATATTTCCATGTTTATATAGATGGCAGTGTAGATATTTTCTTGTTTATGTAGATGGCGTTGTAGATACCTCCATGTTTAAAGAGATGGCGGTGTGTATATTTCCATGTTGATGGAGATAGCGGTGTAGATATTTCCATGTTTATAGAGATAGCGGTGTAGTTATTTCCATGTTTATAGAGATAGCGGTGTAGATATTTCCATGTTTCTACAGATGACTGTGTAGATATTTCCATATTTGTACAGATGGCAGTGTAGATATTTCCATGTTTATAGAGATAGAAGTGTAGATATTTTCATGTTTATACATATTGCGGTGGAGATTTGTCCATGTTTTACAGATAGCAGTGGAGATATTTCCATGTTAATACACATAGCGGTGTAGATATTTCCATGTTTATACAGATAGCGTTGTAGATATTTCCATGTTTTTACGGATGGCTCTGCCGATATTTCCATGTTTATACAGAGTTCTCTGTAGATATTTCCATGTTTATATAGATGACAGTGCAGATATCTCCAGGTTTATACAGATGGCTGTGTAGATATTTCCATGTTTATACAGATGGCTGTGTAGATATTTCCATGTTTATACAGATGACTTTGTAGGTATTTCCATGTTTATACAGATGGCGGTGTAGATATTTCCATGTTTATAGTGATAGCTGTGTAGATATTTCCATGTTTACACAGATAGCGGTTTACATATTTCCATGTTTATACAGATCGCGGTGTAGATATTTCCATGTTTATACAGATCGCAGTGTAGATATTTCCACGTTTATACAGATAGCGGTGTAGATATTTCCATGTTTATATAGATGACGGTGTACATATTTCCATGTTTATAGAGATGGCGGTGTAGATATTTCCGTGTTTATAGAGATAGCGGTGTAGATATATCAATGTTCATAGAGATAGCAGTGAGGATATTTCCATGTTTATACAGATAGCAGTGTAGATATTTCCACTTTTATAGAGATAGCGGTTTAGAGAGTTCATATTTATACAGACAGCGGTGTAGATATTTTCATGTTAATACAGATTGCGGTGTAGATATTTCCATGTTTATACAGATAGCGGTGTAGGTATTTCCACGTTTATACAGATGGCGGTGTAGATATTTCCATCTTTCTACAAATGGCAGTGTAGCTATTTCCATGTTTATAGAGATGGCGGTGTAGATATTTCCATGTTTATATAGATGGCAGTGTAGATATTTTCTTGTTTATGTAGATGGCGTTGTAGATACCTCCATGTTTAAAGAGATGGCAGTGTGTATGTTTCCATGTTGATGGAGATAGCGGTGTAGATATTTCCATGTTTATAGAGATAGCGGTGTAGTTATTTCCATGTTTATAGAGATAGCGGTGTAGATATCTCCATGTTTCTACAGATGACTGTGTAGATATTTCCATGTTTGTACAGATGGCAGTGTAGATATTTCCATGTTTATAGATATAGAAGTGTAGATATTTTCATGTTTATACATATGGCGGTGGAGATTTCTCCATGTTTATACAGATAGCATTGGAGATATTTCCACGTTAATACACATAGCGGTGTAGATATTTCCATGTTTATACAGATAGCGTTGTAGATATTTCCATGTTTATACAGATGGCTGTGGCGATATTTCCATGTTTATACAGAGTTCTCTGTAGATATTTCCATGTTTACATAGATGACAGTGCAGATATTTCCAGGTTTATACAGATGGCAGTGCCGATATATCCATGTTTATACAGAGTTCTCTGTAGATATTTCCATGTTTATATAGATGACAGTGCAGATATTTCCAGGTTTATACAGATGGCTGTCTAGATATTTCCATGTTTATACAGATGGCTGTGTAGATATTTCCATGTTTATACAGATGACTTTGTAGTTATTTCCATGTTTATACAGATGGCGGTGTAGATATTTCCATGTTTATAGAGATAGCTGTGTAGATATTTCCATGTTTACACAGATAGCGGTTTAGCTATTTCCATGTTTATACAGATCGCGGTGTAGATATTTCCATGTTTATACAGATCGCGGTGTAGATATTTCCACGTTTATACCGATAGCGGTGTAGATATTTCCATGTTTATAAAGATGACGGTGTAGATATTTCCATGTTTATAGAGATGGCAGTGTAGATATTTCCAGGTTTATAGAGATAGCGGTGTAGATATATCAATGTTCATAGAGATAGCAGTGAGGATATTTCCATGTTTATACAGATAGCAGTGTAGATATTTCCACTTTTATAGAGATAGCCTTTAGATATTTCATATTTATACAGAGAGCGGTGTAGATATTTCCATGTTTATACAGATTGCGGTGTAGATATTTCCATGTTTATACAGATAGCGGTGTAGGTATTTCCACGTTTATACTGATGGCGGTGTAGATATTTCCATCTTTCTACAAATGGCAGTGTAGCTATTTCCATGTTTATAGAGATGGCGGTGTAGATATTTCCATGTTTATATAGATGGCAGTGTAGATATTTTCTTGTTTATGTAGATGGCGTTGTAGATACCTCCATGTTTAAAGAGATGGCAGTGTGTATATTTCCATGTTGATGGAGATAGCGGTGTAGATATTTCCATGTTTATAGAGATAGCGGTGTAGTTATTTCCATGTTTATAGAGATAGCGGTGTAGATATCTCCATGTTTCTACAGATGACTGTGTAGATATTTCCATGTTTGTACAGATGGCAGTGTAGATATTTCCATGTTTATAGATATAGAAGTGTAGATATTTTCATGTTTATACATATGGCGGTGGAGATTTCTCCATGTTTATACAGATAGCATTGGAGATATTTCCACGTTAATACACATAGCGGTGTAGATATTTCCATGTTTATACAGATAGCGTTGTAGATATTTCCATGTTTATACAGATGGCTGTGGCGATATTTCCATGTTTATACAGAGTTCTCTGTAGATATTTCCATGTTTACATAGATGACAGTGCAGATATTTCCAGGTTTATACAGATGGCAGTGCCGATATATCCATGTTTATACAGAGTTCTCTGTAGATATTTCCATGTTTATATAGATGACAGTGCAGATATTTCCAGGTTTATACAGATGGCTGTCTAGATATTTCCATGTTTATACAGATGGCTGTGTAGATATTTCCATGTTTATACAGATGACTTTGTAGTTATTTCCATGTTTATACAGATGGCGGTGTAGATATTTCCATGTTTATAGAGATAGCTGTGTAGATATTTCCATGTTTACACAGATAGCGGTTTAGCTATTTCCATGTTTATACAGATCGCGGTGTAGATATTTCCATGTTTATACAGATCGCGGTGTAGATATTTCCATGTTTATACCGATAGCGGTGTAGATATTTCCATGTTTATAAAGATGACGGTGTAGATATTTCCATGTTTATAGAGATGGCAGTGTAGATATTTCCAGGTTTATAGAGATAGCGGTGTAGATATATCAATGTTCATAGAGATAGCAGTGAGGATATTTCCATGTTTATACAGATAGCAGTGTAGATATTTCCACTTTTATAGAGATAGCCTTTAGATATTTCATATTTATACAGAGAGCGGTGTAGATATTTCCATGTTTATACAGATTGCGGTGTAGATATTTCCATGTTTATACAGATAGCGGTGTAGGTATTTCCACGTTTATACTGATGGCGGTGTAGATATTTCCATCTTTCTACAAATGGCAGTGTAGATATTTCCATGTTTATAGAGATGGCGGTGTAGATATTTCCATGTTTATATAGATGGCAGTGTAGATATTTTCTTGTTTATGTAGATGGCGTTGTAGATACCTCCATGGTTAAAGAGATGGCGTTGTGTATATTTCCATGTTGATGGAGATAGCGGTGTAGATATTTCCATGTTTATAGAGATAGCGGTGTAGTTATTTCCATGTTTATAGAGATAGCGGTGTAGATATTTCCATGTTTCTACAGATGACTGTGTAGATATTTCCATGTTTGTACAGATGGCAGTGTAGATATTTCCATGTTTATAGAGATAGAAGTGTAGATATTTTCATGTTTATACATATTGAGGTGGAGATTTGTCCATGTTTATACAGATAGCAATGGAGATATTTCCACGTTAATACACATAGCGGTGTAGATATTTCAATGTTTATACAGATAGCGTTGTAGATATTTCCATGTTTATACAGATGGCTGTGCCGATATTTCCATGTTTACAGAGAGTTCTCTGTAGATATTTCCATGTTTATATTGATGACAGTGCAGATATTTCCAGGTTTATACAGATAGCTGTGTAGATATTTCCATGTTTATACAGATGGCTGTGTAGATATTTCCATGTTTATACAGATGACTTTGTAGGTATTTCCATGTTTATACAGATGGCGGTGTAGATATTTCCATGTTTATAGTGATAGCTGTGTAGATATTTCCATGTTTACACAGATAGCGGTTTAGATATTTCCATGTTTATACAGATAGCGGTGTAGTTATTTCCATCTTTATACAGATCGCGGTGTAGATATTTCCATGTTTATACAGATGGCTGTGCCGATATTTCCATGTTTACAGAGAGTTCTCTGTAGATATTTCCATGTTTATATTGATGACAGTGCAGATATTTCCAGGTTTATACAGATAGCTGTGTAGATATTTCCATGTTTATACAGATGGCTGTGTAGATATTTCCATGTTTATACAGATGACTTTGTAGGTATTTCCATGTTTATACAGATGGCGGTGTAGATATTTCCATGTTTATAGTGATAGCTGTGTAGATATTTCCATGTTTACACAGATAGCGGTTTAGATATTTCCATGTTTATACAGATAGCGGTGTAGTTATTTCCATCTTTATACAGATCGCGGTGTAGATATTTCCATGTTTACACAGATGACGGTGTAGATATTTCCATGTTTATAGAGATGGCTGTGTAGATATTTCCATGTTTATAGAGATAGCGGTGTAGATATATCAATGTTCATAGAGATAGCAGTGAGGATATTTCCATGTTTATACAGATAGCAGTGTAGATATTTCCACTTTTATAGAGATAGCGGTTTAGATAGTTCATATTTATACAGAGAGCGGTGTAGATATTTTCTTGTTAATACAGATTGCGGTGTAGATATTTCCATGTTTATACAGATAGCGGTGTAGATATTTCCACGTTTATACAGATGGCGGTGTAGATATTTCCATGTTTATAGAGATAGCTGTGTAGATATTTCCATGTTTACACAGATAGCGGTTTAGATATTTCCATATTTATACAGATCGCGGTGTAGATATTTTCATGTTAATACAGATTGCGGTGTAGATATTTCCATGTTTATACAGATAGCGGTGTAGGTATTTCCACGTTTATACAGATTGCGGTGTAGATATTTCCATCTTTCTACAAATGGCAGTGTAGATATTTCCATGTTTATAGAGATGGCGGTGTAGATATATCCATGTTTATATAGATGGCAGTGTAGATATTTTCTTGTTTATGTAGATGGCGTTGTAGATACCTCCATGTTTAAAAAGATGGCGGTGTGTATATTTCCATGTTGATGGAGATAGCGGTGTAGATATTTCCATGTTTATAGAGATAGCGGTGTAGTTATTTCCATGTTGATGCAGATAGCGGTGTATATATTTCCATGTTTCTACAGATGACTGTGCAGATATTTCCATGTTTGTACAGATGGCAGTGTAGATATTTCCATGTTTATAGAGATAGAAGTGTAGATATTTTCATGTTTATACATATTGCGGTGGAGATTTGTCCATGTTTATACAGATAGCAATGGAGATATTTCCACGTTAATACACATAGCGGTGTATATATTTCCATGTTTATACAGATAGCGTTGTAGATATTTCCATGTTTATACAGATGGCTGTGCCGATATTTCCATGTTTATACAGAGTTCTCTGTAGATATTTCCATGTTTATATAGATGACAGTGCAGATATTTCCAGGTTTATACAGATGGCTGTGTAGATATTTCCATGTTTATACAGATGGCTGTGTAGATATTTCCATGTTTGTACAGATGACTTTGTAGGTATTTCCATGTTTATACAGATGGCGGTGTAGATATTTCCATGTTTATAGTGATAGCTGTGTAGATATTTCCATGTTTCTACAGATGACTGTGTAGATATTTCCATGTTTGTACAGATGGCAGTGTAGATATTTCCATGTTTATAGAGATAGAAGTGTAGATATTTTCATGTTTATACATATTGCGGTGGAGATTTGTCCATGTTTATACAGATAGCAATGGAGATATTTCCACGTTAATACACATAGCGGTGTAGATATTTCCATGTTTATACAGATAGCGTTGTAGATATTTCCATGTTTATACAGATGGCTGTGCCGATATTTCCATGTTTATAGAGAGTTCTCTGTAGATATTTCCATGTTTATATTGATGACAGTGCAGATATTTCCAGGTTTATAGAGATGGCTGTGTAGATATTTCCATGTTTATACAGATGGCTGTGTAGATATTTCCATGTTTGTACAGATGACTTTGTAGGTATTTCCATGTTTATACAGATGGCGGTGTAGATATTTCCATGTTTATAGAGATAGCTGTGTAGATATTTCCATGTTTACACAGATAGCGGTTTAGATATTTCCATGTTTATACAGATCGCGGTGTAGATATTTCCATGTTTATAAAGATCGCGGTGTAGATATTTCCATGTTTATAGAGATAGCGGTGTAGATATATCAATGTTCACAGAGATAGCAGGGAGGATATTTCCATGTTTATAAAGATAACAGTGTAGATATTTCCACTTTTATAGAGATAGCGGTTCAGATATTTCATATTTATACAGAGAGCGGTGTAGATATTTCCGTGTTTATACAGATAGCGGTGTAGATATTTCCATGTTTATACAGATGACGGTGTAGATATTTCCATGTTTATAGAGATGGCTGTGTAGATATTTCCATGTTTATAGAGATAGCGGTGTAGATATATCAATGTTCATAGAGATAGCATTGAGGATATTTCCATGTTTATACAGATAGCAGTGTAGATATTTCAACTTTTATAGAGATAGCGGTTTAGATAGTTCATATTTATACAGAGAGCGGTGTAGATATTTTCTTGTTAATACAGATTGCGGTGTAGATATTTCCATGTTTATACAGATAGCGGTGTAGGTATTTCCACGTTTATACAGATGGCGGTGTAGATATTTCCATCTTTCTACAAATGGCCGTGTAGATATTTCCATGTTTATAGAGATGGCAGTGTAGATATTTTCTTGTTTATGTAGATGGCGTTGTAGATACATCCATGTTTAAAGAGATGGCGGTGTGTATATTTCCATGTTGATGGAGATAGCGGTGTAGATATTTCCATGTTTATAGAGATAGCGGTGTAGTTATTTCCATGTTGATTGAGATAGCGGTGTAGATATTTCCATGTTTCTACAGATGACTGTGCAGATATTTCCATGTTTGTACAGATGGTAGTGTAGATATTTCCATGTTTATAGAGATAGAAGTGTAGATATTTTCATGTTTATACATATTGCGGTGGAGATTTGTCCATGTTTATACAGATAGCAATGGAGATATTTCCACGTTAATACACATAGCGGTGTAGATATTTCCATGTTTATACAGATAGCGTTGTAGATATTTCCATGTTTATACAGATGGCTGTGCCGATATTTCCATGTTTATAGAGAGTTCTCTGTAGATATTTCCATGTTTATATTGATGACAGTGCAGATATTTCCAGGTTTATACAGATGGCTGTGTAGATATTTCCATGTTTATACAGATGGCTGTGTAGATATTTCCATGTTTATACAGATGACTTTGTAGGTATTTCCATGTTTATACAGATGGCGGTGTAGGTATTTCCATGTTTATAGTGATAGCTGTGTAGATATTTCCATGTTTACACAGATAGCGGTTTAGATATTTCCATGTTTATACATATCGCGGTGTAGTTATTTCCATGTTTATACAGATCGCGGTGTAGATATTTCCATGTTTATACAGATAGCGGTGTAGATATTTCCACGTTTATACAGATGGCGGTGTAGATATTTCCATCTTTCTACAAATGGCAGTGTAGATATTTCCATGTTTATAGAGATGGCGGTGTAGATATTTCCATGTTTATATACATGGCAGTGTAGATATTTTCTTGTTTGTGTAGATGGCGTTGTAGATACCTGCATGTTTAAAGAGATGGCGGTGTGTATATTTCCTTGTTGATGGAGATAGCGGTGTAGATATTTCCATGTTTATAGAGATAGCTGTGTAGATATTTCCATATTTACACAGATAGCGGTTTAGATATTTCCATGTTTATACATATCGCGGTGTAGATATTTCCATGTTTATACAGATCGCGGTGAAGATAATTCCATTTTTATACAGATTGCGGTGTAGATATTTCCATGTTTATACAGATAGCGGTGTAGATATTTCCACGTTTATACAGATGGCGGTGTAGATATTTCCATCTTTCTACAAATGGCAGTGTAGATATTTCCATGTTTACAGAGATGGCGGTGTAGATATTTCCATGTTTATACAGATGGCAGTGTAGATATTTTCTTGTTTATGTAGATAGCGTTGTAGATACCTCCATGTTTAAAGAGATGGCGGTGTGTATATTTCCATGTTGATGGAGATAGCAGTGTAGATATTTCCATGTTTATAGAGATAGCGGTGTAGTTATTTCCATGTTTATAGAGATAGCGGTGTAGATATTTCCATGTTTCTACAGATGACTGTGTAGATATTTCCATGTTTGTACAGATGGCAGTGTAGATATTTCCATGTTTATACAGATAGCGTTGTAGATATTTCCATGTTTATACAGATGGCTGTGCCGATATTTCCATGTTTATACAGAGTTCTCTGTAGATATTTCCATGTTTATATAGATGACAGTGCAGATATTTCCAGGTTTATACAGATGGCTGTGTAGATATTTCCATGTTTATACAGATGGCTGTGTAGATATTTCCATGTTTATACAGATGACTTTGTAGGTATTTCCATGTTTATACAGATGGCGGTGTAGATATTTCCATGTTTATAGTGATAGCTGTGTAGATATTTCCATGTTTACACAAATAGCGGTTTACATATTTCCATGTTTATACAGATCGCGGTGTAGATATTTCCATGTTTATACAGATCGCGGTGTAGATATTTCCATGTTTATACAGATAGCGGTGTAGATATTTCCATGTTTATACAGATGACGGTGTAGATATTTCCATGTTTATAGAGATGGCGGTGTAGATATTTCCATGTTTATAGAGATAGCGGTGTAGATATATCAATGTTCATAGACATAGCAGTGAGTATATTTCCATGTTTATACAGATAGAAGTGTAGATATTTCCACTTTTATAGAGATAGCGGTTTAGATAGTTCATATTTATACAGAGAGCGGTGTAGATATTTTCATGTTAATACAGATTGCGGTGTAGATATTTCCACGTTTATACAGATAGCGGTGTAGGTATTTCCACGTTTATACAGATGGCGGTGTAGATATTTCCAACTTTCTACAAATGGCAGTGTAGATATTTCCATGTTTATAGAGATGGCGGTGTAGATATTTCCATGTTTATATAGATGGCAGTGTAGATATTTTCTTGTTTATGTAGATGGCGTTGTAGATACCTCCATGTTTAAAGAGATGGCAGTGTGTATATTTCCATGTTGATGGAGATAGCGGTGTAGATATTTCCATGTTTATAGAGATAGCGGTGTACTTATTTCCATGTTTATAGAGATAGTGGTGTAGATATCTCCATGTTTCTACAGATGACTGTGTAGATATTTCCATGTTTGTACAGATGGCAGTGTAGATATTTCCATGTTTATAGAGATAGAAGTGTAGATATTTTCTTGTTTATACATATTGCGGTGGAGATTTGTCCATGTTTATACAGATAGCAATGGAGATATTTCCACGTTAATACACATAGCTGTGTAGATATTTCCATGTTTATACAGATAGCGTTGTAGATATTTCCATGTTTATACAGATGGCTGTGCCGATATTTCCATGTTTATACAGAGTTCTCTGTAGATATTTCCATGTTTATATAGATGACAGTGCAGATATTTCCACGTTTATACAGATGGCTGTGTAGATATTTCCATGTTTATACAGATGGCTGTGTAGATATTTCCATGTTTATACAGATGACTTTGTAGGTATTTTCATGTTTATACCGATAGCGGTGTAGATATTTCCATGTTTATACAAATGGTGGTGTAGATATTTCTATGTTTATAGAGATGGCGTTGTAGATATTTCCATGTTTATAGAGATAGTGGTGTAGATACATCAATGTTCATAGAGATAGCAGTGAGGATATTTCCATGTTTATACAGATAGCAGTGTAGATATTTCCACTTTTACAGAGATAGCGGTTCAGATATTTCATATTTATACAGATCGCGGTGTAGATATTTCCATGTTTATACAGATTGCGGTGTAGATATTTCCATGTTTATACAGATAGCGGTGTAGATATTTCCACGTTTATACAGATGGCAGTGTAGATATTTCCATCTTTCTACAAATGGCAGTGTAGATATTTCCATGTTTATAGAGATGGCGGTGTAGATATTTCCATGTTTATATAGATGGCAGTGTAGATATTTTCTTGTTTATGTAGATGGCGTTGTAGATACCTCCATGTTTAAAGAGATGGCGGTGTGTATATTTCCATGTTGATGGAGATAGCGGTGTAGATATTTCCATGTTTATAGAGATATCGGTGTAGTTATTTCCATGTTTATAGAGATAGCGGTGTAGATATTTCCATGTTTCTACAGATGACTGTGTAGATATTTCCATGTTTGTACAGATGGCAGTGTAGATATTTCCATGTTTATAGAGATAGAAGTGTAGATATTTTCATGTTTATACATATTGCGGTGGAGATTTGTCCATGTTTATACAGATAGCAATGGAGATATTTCCACGTTAATACACATAGCGGTGTAGATATTTCAATGTTTATACAGATAGCGTTGTAGATATTTCCATGTTTATACAGATGGCTGTGCCGATATTTCCATGTTTACAGAGAGTTCTCTGTAGATATTTCCATGTTTATATTGATGACAGTGCAGATATTTCCAGGTTTATACAGATAGCTGTGTAGATATTTCCATGTTTATACAGATGGCTGTGTAGATATTTCCATGTTTATACAGATGACTTTGTAGGTATTTCCATGTTTATACAGATGGCGGTGTAGATATTTCCATGTTTATAGTGATAGCTGTGTAGATATTTCCATGTTTACACAGATAGCGGTTTAGATATTTCCATGTTTATACAGATAGCGGTGTAGTTATTTCCATCTTTATACAGATCGCGGTGTAGATATTTCCATGTTTATACAGATAGCGGTGTAGATATTTCCATGTTTACACAGATGACGGTGTAGATATTTCCATGTTTATAGAGATGGCTGTGTAGATATTTCCATGTTTATAGAGATAGCGGTGTAGATATATCAATGTTCATAGAGATAGCAGTGAGGATATTTCCATGTTTATACAGATAGCAGTGTAGATATTTCCACTTTTATAGAGATAGCGGTTTAGATAGTTCATATTTATACAGAGAGCGGTGTAGATATTTTCTTGTTAATACAGATTGCGGTGTAGATATTTCCATGTTTATACAGATAGCGGTGTAGATATTTCCACGTTTATACAGATGGCGGTGTAGATATTTCCATGTTTATAGAGATAGCTGTGTAGATATTTCCATGTTTACACAGATAGCGGTTTAGATATTTCCATATTTATACAGATCGCGGTGTAGATATTTTCATGTTAATACAGATTGCGGTGTAGATATTTCCATGTTTATACAGATAGCGGTGTAGGTATTTCCACGTTTATACAGATTGCGGTGTAGATATTTCCATCTTTCTACAAATGGCAGTGTAGATATTTCCATGTTTATAGAGATGGCGGTGTAGATATATCCATGTTTATATAGATGGCAGTGTAGATATTTTCTTGTTTATGTAGATGGCGTTGTAGATACCTCCATGTTTAAAAAGATGGCGGTGTGTATATTTCCATGTTGATGGAGATAGCGGTGTAGATATTTCCATGTTTATAGAGATAGCGGTGTAGTTATTTCCATGTTGATGCAGATAGCGGTGTATATATTTCCATGTTTCTACAGATGACTGTGCAGATATTTCCATGTTTGTACAGATGGCAGTGTAGATATTTCCATGTTTATAGAGATAGAAGTGTAGATATTTTCATGTTTATACATATTGCGGTGGAGATTTGTCCATGTTTATACAGATAGCAATGGAGATATTTCCACGTTAATACACATAGCGGTGTATATATTTCCATGTTTATACAGATAGCGTTGTAGATATTTCCATGTTTATACAGATGGCTGTGCCGATATTTCCATGTTTATACAGAGTTCTCTGTAGATATTTCCATGTTTATATAGATGACAGTGCAGATATTTCCAGGTTTATACAGATGGCTGTGTAGATATTTCCATGTTTATACAGATGGCTGTGTAGATATTTCCATGTTTGTACAGATGACTTTGTAGGTATTTCCATGTTTATACAGATGGCGGTGTAGATATTTCCATGTTTATAGTGATAGCTGTGTAGATATTTCCATGTTTCTACAGATGACTGTGTAGATATTTCCATGTTTGTACAGATGGCAGTGTAGATATTTCCATGTTTATAGAGATAGAAGTGTAGATATTTTCATGTTTATACATATTGCGGTGGAGATTTGTCCATGTTTATACAGATAGCAATGGAGATATTTCCACGTTAATACACATAGCGGTGTAGATATTTCCATGTTTATACAGATAGCGTTGTAGATATTTCCATGTTTATACAGATGGCTGTGCCGATATTTCCATGTTTATAGAGAGTTCTCTGTAGATATTTCCATGTTTATATTGATGACAGTGCAGATATTTCCAGGTTTATAGAGATGGCTGTGTAGATATTTCCATGTTTATACAGATGGCTGTGTAGATATTTCCATGTTTGTACAGATGACTTTGTAGGTATTTCCATGTTTATACAGATGGCGGTGTAGATATTTCCATGTTTATAGAGATAGCTGTGTAGATATTTCCATGTTTACACAGATAGCGGTTTAGATATTTCCATGTTTATACAGATCGCGGTGTAGATATTTCCATGTTTATAAAGATCGCGGTGTAGATATTTCCATGTTTATAGAGATAGTGGTGTAGATATATCAATGTTCACAGAGATAGCAGGGAGGATATTTCCATGTTTATACAGATAACAGTGTAGATATTTCCACTTTTATAGAGATAGCGGTTCAGATATTTCATATTTATACAGAGAGCGGTGTAGATATTTCCGTGTTTATACAGATAGCGGTGTAGATATTTCCATGTTTATACAGATGACGGTGTAGATATTTCCATGTTTATAGAGATGGCTGTGTAGATATTTCCATGTTTATAGAGATAGCGGTGTAGATATATCAATGTTCATAGAGATAGCATTGAGGATATTTCCATGTTTATACAGATAGCAGTGTAGATATTTCAACTTTTATAGAGATAGCGGTTTAGATAGTTCATATTTATACAGAGAGCGGTGTAGATATTTTCTTGTTAATACAGATTGCGGTGTAGATATTTCCATGTTTATACAGATAGCGGTGTAGGTATTTCCACGTTTATACAGATGGCGGTGTAGATATTTCCATCTTTCTACAAATGGCCGTGTAGATATTTCCATGTTTATAGAGATGGCAGTGTAGATATTTTCTTGTTTATGTAGATGGCGTTGTAGATACATCCATGTTTAAAGAGATGGCGGTGTGTATATTTCCATGTTGATGGAGATAGCGGTGTAGATATTTCCATGTTTATAGAGATAGCGGTGTAGTTATTTCCATGTTGATTGAGATAGCGGTGTAGATATTTCCATGTTTCTACAGATGACTGTGCAGATATTTCCATGTTTGTACAGATGGTAGTGTAGATATTTCCATGTTTATAGAGATAGAAGTGTAGATATTTTCATGTTTATACATATTGCGGTGGAGATTTGTCCATGTTTATACAGATAGCAATGGAGATATTTCCACGTTAATACACATAGCGGTGTAGATATTTCCATGTTTATACAGATAGCGTTGTAGATATTTCCATGTTTATACAGATGGCTGTGCCGATATTTCCATGTTTATAGAGAGTTCTCTGTAGATATTTCCATGTTTATATTGATGACAGTGCAGATATTTCCAGGTTTATACAGATGGCTGTGTAGATATTTCCATGTTTATACAGATGGCTGTGTAGATATTTCCATGTTTATACAGATGACTTTGTAGGTATTTCCATGTTTATACAGATGGCGGTGTAGATATTTCCATGTTTATAGTGATAGCTGTGTAGATATTTCCATGTTTACACAGATAGCGGTTTAGATATTTCCATGTTTATACATATCGCGGTGTAGTTATTTCCATGTTTATACAGATCGCGGTGTAGATATTTCCATGTTTATACAGATAGCGGTGTAGATATTTCCATGTTTACACAGATGACGGTGTAGATATTTCCATGTTTATAGAGATGGCTGTGTAGATATTTCCATGTTTATAGAGATAGTGGTGTAGATATATCAATGTTCATAGAGATAGCAGTGAGGATATTTCCATGTTTATACAGATAGCAGTGTAGATATTTCCACTTTTATAGAGATAGTGGTTCAGATATTTCATATTTATACAGAGAGCGGTGTAGATATTTCCATGTTTATACAGATTGCGGTGTAGATATTTCCATGTTTATACAGATAGCGGTGTAGATATTTCCACGTTTATACAGATGGCGGTGTAGATATTTCCATCTTTCTACAAATGGCAGTGTAGATATTTCCATGTTTATAGAGATGGCGGTGTAGATATTTCCATGTTTATAGAGATAGCGGTGTAGATCTATCAATGTTCATAGAGATAGCAGTGAGGATATTTCCATGTTTACACAGATAGCATTGTAGATATTTCCACTTTTATAAAGATAGCGGTTTAGATATTTCATATTTATACAGAGAGCGGTGTAGATATTTCCATGTTTATACAGATTGCGGTGTAGATATTTCCATGTTTATACAGATAGCGGAGTAGATATTTCCACGTTTATACAGATGGCGGTGTAGATATTTCCATCTTTCTACAAATGGCAGTGTAGATATTTCCATGCTTATAGCGACGGCGGTGTAGATATTTCCATGTTTATGTAGATGGCAGTGTAGATATTTTCTTGTTTATGTAGATGGCGTTGTAGATACTTCCATGTTTAAAGAGATGGCGGTGTGTATATTTCCATGTTGATGGAGATAGCGGTGTAGATATTTCCATGTTTATAGAGATAGCGTTGTAGTTATTTCCATGTTTATAGAGATAGTGGTGTAGATATTTCCATGTTTCTACAGATGACTGTGTAGATATTTCCATGTTTGTACAGATGGCAGTGTAGATATTTCCATGTTTATAGAGATAGAAGTGTAGATATTTTCATGTTTATACATATTGCGGTGGAGATTTGTCCATGTTTATACAGATAGCAATGGAGATATTTCCACGTTAATACACATAGCGGTGTAGATATTTCCATGTTTATACAGATAGCGCTGTAGATATTTCCACGTTCATACAGATAGCAGTGTAGATATGTCCATGTTTATACAGATAGCGGTGGAGATACTTCCACGTTTATACCGATATCGATGTAGATATTTCCACGTTTTTACAGATAGCACTGTAGATATTTCCACGTTTATACAGATAGCGGTGTAGATACTTCCACGTTTATACAGATTGCCGTGTAGATATTTCCAAGTTTATACAGCTCGTGTTGTAGATATTTCCATCTTTATACAGATGGAGGTGTAGACATTTCCATGTTTATGCAGATAGTGGGGCAGATATTTCCATGTTTACAGAGATAGCAGTGTAGATATTTGCATCTTTCCACAGATTGTGGTGTAGATATTTACATCTTTACACAGATAGCTATGTAGATATTTCCAAGTTAACAAAAATAGCTGTGTAGATATTTCCATGTTTATACAGATAGCGTTGTAGATATTTCCATGTTTATACAGATAGCGGTGTAGATATTTCCATGTTCATGCAGATGGCGGTGTAGATATTTCCATGTTTATAGAGATGGCCGTGTATATATTTCTATGTTTATAGAGATAGCGGTGAAGGTATTTCCATGTGTATAGAGATGACGGTGTAGGTATTTCCATGTTTATAGAGATAGTGGTGAAGATATTTCCGTATTTATACATATCGCGGTGTGGATATTTCCATGTTTATACAGATAGCAGTGTTGGTATTTCCATGTTTATACTGATAGCGGTGTAGTTACTTCCATGTTTATACAGATAGCGGTGTAGATATTTCCAAGTTTACAAAGATAGCGGTGTAGATATTTCTATCTTTGCACAGATAGCTGTGTAGATATTTCCAAGTTTACACAGATAGCTGTGTAGATATTTCCATGTTTACACAGATAGCATTGTAGATATTTCCATCTTTATACAGGTAGCAGTGTAGATATTTCAATGTTTATACAGATAATGGTGTTGGTATTTCCATGTTTATACAGATAGCGGTGAAGATATTTCCATGTGTATAGAGATGGTGGTGTAGATATTTCCATGTTTACACAGATGACTGTGTGGATATTTGCATGTTTATATAGATGGCGGTGTAGATATTTCCATGTTCATACAGATAGCGGTGTTGGTATTTCCACGTTTATACAGATAGCGGTGTAGATATTTCCATGTTTGTACAGTTCGCGGTGTAGATACTTCCATCTTTATACAGATGGCAGTGTAGATATTTCCATGTTTATACAGATACTGGTGTTGATATTTCCATGTTTATACAGATGGCGGTGTAGATAGTTCCATGTTTCTGGAGATGGCGGTGTAGATATTTTCATGTTTACGGAGATCGCGGTGTAGATATTTCCATGTTTATAAAGATTGCTGTGTAGATATTTCCATGTTTATAGAGATAGCGGTGTAGGTAATTCCATGTTTATGGAAGTAGTGGTGTAGATATTTCCATGTTTATACAGATGACTGTATAGATATTTGCATGTTTATACAGATGGTGGTGTAGATATTTCCATGTTTATAGAGATAGCAGTTTAGATATTTCCATGTTTATAAAGATAGCAGGGTAGATATTTCCATGTTTATGCAGATGGCGTTGTAGATCTTTCCATGTTTATACAGATGGTGGAGTAGTGATTTCCTTGATGATACACATAGCATGTAGATATTTCCAAGTTTATACAGATAGCGGTGTAGATATTTCCATGTTTATACAGATATCGGTGTTGGTATTTCCATGTTTATACAGCTCGCGGTGTAGATATTTCAATCTTTATACAGACGGCAGTGTAGATATTTCCATGTTTATACAGATAGTGGTGTAGATATTTCCATGTTGATACAGATTGCGGTGCAGGTATTTCCATGTTTATAGAGATAGCGGTGTAGACATTTCCATGTTTATACAGATGGCTGTGTAGATATTTCGATGTGTATACAGATGGCACTGTAGATATTTCCAGGTTTATACAGATGACTGTGTAGATATTTTCATGTTTTTACACATGGCAGTGTTGATATTTCCATGTTTATACAGATACGGTGTCGCTATTTCTATGTTTTTAAAGACAGCAGTGTAGATATTTCCATGTTTATAGAGATAGCTGTGTAGATTTTCCCATGTTTGTACAGATAGCGGTGTAGATATTTCCTTGTTTATACAGATGGCATTGTAGATATTTCCATGTTTATACAGATAGTGGTGTAGATGTTTCCATGTTTATACAGACGACTGTGTAGGTATTTCCATGTTTATACAGGTGCTGGTGTAGATATTTCCATGTTTATGGAGTTAGCCATGTAGATATTTCCATGTTTATAAAGATAGCGTTGTAGGCATTTCCATGTTTATTGAGATAGCGTTGTAGGTATTTCAATATTTATAGAGATAGCGGTGTAGATATTTCCATGTTTATGCAGATAGTGGTGTAGAAATTTCCATGTTTATACAGAGAGCAGTGTAGACATTTCCATGTTTATACAGATCGTGGTGTAGATATTTCCATGTTTATACAGATAACGGGGTAGATATTTCCATGTTTGCAGAAATAGCGGTGTAGATATTTTGATATTTGCACAGATTGGGGTGTACATATTTTCATCTTTACACAGATAGCGTTGTACATATTTCCATGTCTACACAGATATCTGTGTAGATATTTCCATGTTTACACAGATATTGTTCTAGATATTTCCATGTTTATACAGATAGCGGTGAAGATATTTCCATGTTTATAAAGATAGCGGTGTAGATATTTCCATGTTTATACAGATAGTGGTGTAGATATTTCCATGTTTACAGAGAGAAAGGTGTAGATATTTCCATGTTTATACAGATTGCGGTGTAGGTAATTCCATGTTTATAGAGATAGCGGTGTACATATTTCCATGATTATACAGATAGCTGTGTAGTTATTTCCATGTGTATACAGATGGCAGTGTAGTTATTTCCCTGTTTATACAGATGGCAGTGCAGATATTTCCATGTTTATACAGATAGTAGTGTAAATATTTCCATGTTTATGGAGACAGCTGTGTAGATATTTCCATGTTTATACAGACGGCATTGTAGATATTTCCATGTTTATATAGATAGTGGTGTAGATATTTCCAAGTTTATACAGGTAGAGTTGTAGATATTTAAAAGTTTATGCAGATCTCTGTGTAGATATTTCCATCTTTGTACAGATGACAGTGTATATGTTTCTATGTTTATAGAGTTGGTGGTGAAGATATTTTCATGTTTATACAGATGGCGGTGTAGATATTTCCATGTTTATAGAGATGGCGGTGTAGATATTTCCATGTTTATACAGATTTCTGTGTAGATATTTCCATGTTTATGCAGATGGCGGTGTAGATATTTCCATGTTTATACAGATTACTGTGTAGATATTTCCATGTTTATAGAGATGGCGGTGTAGATATTTCTATGTTTATAGAGATAGCGGTGTAAATATCTCCATGTTTATAGAGATGGTGGTGTAAGCATTTTCATGTATATAGAGATAGCGGTGTACATATTTCCATCTTTATACAGATAACGGTGTTGGTATTTCCATGTTAATACAGATAGCGGTGTAGATATTTCCATGTTTATACAGCTCGCGGTGTAAATATTTCCATCTTTATACAGATGGCAGTGTAGATATTTCAATGTTTATACAGATAGCGGTGTAGATATTTCCATGTCCATAGAGAAAGCGGTGTAGTTATTTCCATATTTATACAGATTGCAGTGTAGATATTTCCATCTTATACAGATGGCGGTGTAGATATTTCCACGTTTATAAAGATGGCAGTGAAGATATTTCCATGTTTATACAGATAGTGGTGTAGATATTTCCAAGTTTATACAGATGGCGGTGTAGATACATCTATCTTTCTGAAGATGGCGGTGTAGGTATTTTCATGTTTATAGAGATGGCGGTGTAGATATCTCCATGTTTATACAGATATCAGTCTAGATATTTCCATCTTTATGCAGATAGCGGTGTAGATATTTCCATGTTTATAGAGATGGCTGTGTAAATATTTCCATGTTTATAGAGATGGTGGTGTAACTATTTTCATGTTTATAGAGATAGTGGTTTAGATATTTCCATGTTTATACAGATAGCGGTGTTGGTATTTCCAAGTTTATACAGATAGCGGTGTAGATATTTCCATGTTTATATAGCTCGTGGTGTAGATATTTCCATCTTTATACAATTGGCAGTGTAGATATTTCCACGTTTATACAGAAAGCGGTGTAGGTATTTCCTTGTTTATACAGATGTCCGTGAAGATATTTCCAAGTTTATACAGATGGCAGTGTAGATATTTCCATGTTTATACAGATGTCTGTGTAGATATTTCCATGTTTATTCAGATGGCGGTGTAGATATTTCCTTGTTTATACAAATAACGGTGTAGTTATTTCCATGTTTATACAGATAGCGGTGTAGATATTTCCTTGTTTATACAAATAGCGGTGTAGATATTTCCATGTTTATACAGATCACGGTGTAGATATTTCCTTGTTTATACAAATAGTGGTGTAGTTATTTCCATGTTTATACAGATAGCGGTGTAGATATTTCCATGTATATACAGATGGCTGTGTAGATATTTCCATGTTTATACAGTTGGCCGTGTAGATATTTCCCGGTTTATACAGATGACTTGTAGGTATTTCCATGTTTATACAGGTGGCGGTGTAGATATTTCCATGTTTATACTGATAGCAGTGTAGATATTTCCATGTTTAAACAGAAAGCGGTGTAGATATTTCCATGTTTATACAGATCGCGGTGTAGATATTTCCATCTTTATGGAGATCGCGTTGTAGATATTTCCATGTTTATACAGATAGCGGTGTAGATATTTCCATGTTTTTACAGATATTGGTGTAGATATTTCCATGTTTACACAGATTGCGGTGTAGATATTTCCATCTTTCTACAGATGGCATTGTAGATATTTCCATGTTTATACAGATAACGGTGTAGATATTTCCATGTTTATACAGATCGTGGTGAAGATATTTCCATGTTTATACAGATCGCGGTGTAGATATTTCCATGTTTATACAGATCGCAGTGTAGATATTTCCATTTTTATAGATATAGCGGTTTTGATATTTCATATTTATACAGATAGCGGTGTAGATATTTCCAAGTATATACAGATTGCGGTGTAGATATTGCCATGTTTATACAGATAGCGGTGTAGATATTTCCACGTTTATACAGATGGCGGTGTAGATATTTCCCATTTTCTACAAATGGCAGTGTGGATATTTCCATGTTTATAGAGATGGCGGTGTAGATATTTCCATGTTTATATAGATGGCAATGAAGATATTTTCTTGTTTATGTAGATGGCGTTGTAGATATCTCCATGTTTAAATAGATGGCGGTGTATATATTTCCATGTTGATGGAGATAGCGGTGTAGATATTTCCATGTTTATAGAGATAGCGTTGTAGAAATTTCCATGTTTATACAGACCGCAGTGTAGATATTTCCATGTTTATACAGATAGCGGTGTAGATATTTCCATGTTTGTACAGATGACGGTGTTGATGTTTCCATCTATACACAGATTGCCGTGTAGGTATTTCTATGTGTATACAGATGGCATTGTAGATATTTCCATGTTTATACAGATGGTGGTGTAGATATTTCCATGTTTATACAGTTGACAGTGTAGATTTTTCCATGTTCCTACACATGACTGTGTAGGTATTTCCATGTTTATATAGATGGCTTTGTAGATATTTCCATGTTTGTAGAGATAGCGGTGGAGATATTTCCATGTTTATACAGATTGCGGTGTAAATGTTTCCATGTTTATACAGATCGTGGTGTAGACATTTCCATGTTTATACAGATACCGGTGTAGAAATTTCCATGTTTATACAGACCGCAGTGTAGATATTTCCATGTTTATACAGATAGCGGTGTAGATATTTCCATGTTTGTACAGTTGGCGGTGTTGATGTTTCCATCTATACACAGATTGCCGTGTCGGTATTTCCATGTGTATACAGATGGCATTGTAGATATTTCCATGTTTATACAGATGGTGGTGTAGATATTTCCATGTTCATACATATGACTGTACAGGTATTTCCATGTTTTTACAGATGGCATTGTAGATATTTCTATGTTTATAGAGATAGCAGTGTAGATATTTCCATGTATATACAGATGACGTTGTAGATATTTCCCTGTTTATAGAGGTAGCGGTGTAGATATTTCCATGTTCATTGAGATAGCGGTGTAGATATATCCATGTTCATAGAGATAGCAGTGAGGATATTTCCATGTTTATAGAGATAGCAGTGTACATATTTCCATTTTTATAGAGATAGCGGTTTTGATATTTCATATTTATACAGATAGCGGTGTAGATATTTCCATGGCAATACAGATTGCGGTGTAGATATTTCCATGTTTATACAGTTAGCGGAGTAGATATTTCCTCGTTTATACAGATGGCGGTGTAGATGTTTCCATCTTTCTACAAATGGCAGTGTAGATATTTCCATGTTTATAGAGATAGCGGTGTAGATATTTCCATGTTTATACAGATAGCGGTTTAGCTATTTCCATGTTTATACAGACCGCGGTGTAGATATTTCCATGTTTATACAGATAGCGGTGCAGATATTTCCATGTTTGTACAGATAGCGGTGTTGATATTTCCATCTATACACAGATGACCGTGTAGATATTTCCATGTTTATACAGTTGGCGGCGCAGATATTTCCATGGATATGTAGCAGGCGGTGTAGATATTTCCATGTTTATACAGATAGCGGTGTAGTTATTTCCATGTTTATATAGATAGCAGTGTAGATATTTCCATGTATATACATATGGCTGTGTAGATATTTCCATGTTTATACAGTTGGCTGTGTAGATATTTCCAAGTTTATACAGATGACTTGTAGGTATTTCCATGTTTATACAGGTGGCAGTGTAGATATTTCCATGTTTATACAGATAGCTGTGTAGATATTTGCATGTTTAAACAGAAAGCGGTGTAGATATTTCCATGTTTGTACAGATCACCGTGTAGATATTTCCATGTTTATACAGATCGCGGTGTAGATATTTCCATGTTTATACAGATCATGGTGTAGATATTTCCATGTTTATACTGATCGCAGTGTTGATATTACCATGTTTATAGGGATAGCGGTGCAAATTTTTCCACATTTATACAGATAGCGGTGTAGTTATTAGCATGGTTATACAGATAGCGGTGTAGATATTTCCATGTATAAAGAGATGTCTGTGTATATATTTCCATGTTTAAACAGATGGCGGTGTAGATATTTCCTTGTTTATACAAATAGCGGTGTAGTTATTTCCATGTTTATACAGATCACGGTGTAGATATTTCCTTGTTTATACAAATAACGGTGTAGTTATTTCCATGTTTATACAGATAGCGGTGTAGATATTTCCTTGTTTATACAAATAGCGGTGTAGATATTTCCATGTTTATACAGATCACGGTGTAGATATTTCCTTGTTTATACAAATAGCGGTGTAGTTATTTCCATGTTTATACAGATAGCGGTGTAGATATTTCCATGTATATACAGATGGCTGTGTAGATATTTCCATGTTTATACAGTTGGCTGTGTAGGTATTTCCAAGTTTATACACATGACTTGTAGGTATTTCCATGTTTATACAGGTGGCGGTGTAGATATTTCCATGTTTATACAGATAGCTGTGTACATATTTCCATGTTGAAACAGAAAGCGGTGTAGATATTTCCATGTTTATACAGATCGCGGTGTAGATATTTCCATCTTTATGGAGATCGTGTTGTAGATATTTCCATGTTTATACAGATATTGGTGTAGATATTTCCATGTTTACACAGATTGCGGTGTAGATATTTCCATCTTTCTACAGATGGCATTGTAGATATTTCCATGTTTATACAGATAACGGTGTAGATATTTCCATGTTTATACAGATCGTGGTGAAGACATTTCCATGTTTATACAGATCGCGGTGTAGATATTTCCATGTTTATACAGATCGCAGTGTAGATATTTCCATTTTTATAGATATAGCGGTTTTGATATTTCATATTTATACAGATAGCGGTGTAGTTATTTCCAAGTATATACAGATTGCGGTGTAGATATTGCCATGTTTATACAGATAGCGGTGTAGATATTTCCACGTTTATACAGATGGCGGTGTAGATATTTCCCATTTTCTACAAATGGCAGTGTAGATATTTCCATGTTTATAGAGATGGCGGTGTAGATATTTCCATGTTTATATAGATGGCAATGAAGATATTTTCGTGTTTATGTAGATGGCGTTGTAGGTATCTCCATGTTTAAATAGATGGCGGTGTATATATTTCCATGTTGAAGGAGGTAGCGGTGTAGATATTTCCATGTTTATAGAGATAGCGTTGTAGAAATTTCCATGTTTATACAGACCGCAATGTAGATATTTCCATATTTATACAGATAGCTGTGTAGATATTTCCATGTTTGTACAGATGACGGTGTTGATGTTTCCATCTATACACAGATTGCCGTGTAGGTATTTCCATGTGTATACAGATGGCATTGTAGATATTTCCATGTTTATACAGATGGTGGTGTAGATATTTCCATGTTTATACAGTTGACAGTGTAGATTTTTGCATGTTCCTACACATGACTGTGAAGGTATTTCCATGTTTATACAGATGGCTTTGTAGATATTTTCATGTTTATAGAGATAGCGGTGGAGATATTTCCATGTTTATACAGATTGCGGTGTAAATGTTTCCATGTTTATACAGATCGTGGTGTAGACATTTCCATGTTTATACAGATACCGGTGTAGAAATTTCCATGTTTATACAGACCGCAGTGTAGATATTTCCATGTTTATACAGATAGCGGTGTAGATATTTCCATGTTTGTACAGTTGGCGGTGTTGATGTTTCCATCTATACACAGATTGCCGTGTCGGTATTTCCATGTGTATACAGATGGCATTGTAGATATTTCCATGTTTATTCAGATGGTGGTGTAGATATTTCCATGTTCATACATATGACTGTACAGGTATTTCCATGTTTTTACAGATGGCATTGTAGATATTTCTATGTTTATAGAGATAGCAGTGTAGATATTTCCATGTATATACAGATGACGGTGTAGATATTTCCATGTTTATAGAGGTAGCGGTGTAGATATTTCGATATTTATACAGATAACGGTGTAGATATTTCCGTGTTTATACAGACAGCGGTGTAGATATTTCCATGTTTACACAGATGGCGGTGTAGATATTTCCATGTTTATAGAGATGGCGGTGTAGATATTTCCATGTTCATTGAGATAGCGGTGTAGATATATCCATGTTCATAGAGATAGCAGTGAGGATATTTCCATGTTTATAGAGATAGCAGTGTACATATTTCCATTTTTATAGAGACAGCGGTTTTGATATTTCATATTTATACATATAGCGGTGTAGATATTTCCGTGGTAATACAGATTGCGGTGTAGATATTTCCATGTTTATACAGTTAGCGGAGTAGATATTTCCACGTTTATACAGGTGGCGGTGTAGATGTTTCCATCTTTCTACAAATGGCAGTGTAGATATTTCCATGTTTATAGATATAGCGGTGTAGATATTTCCATGTTTATACAGATAGCGGTTTAGCTATTTCCATGTTTATACAGACCGCGGTGTAGATATTTCCATGTTTATACAGATAGCGGTGCAGATATTTCCATGTTTGTACAGATAGCGGTGTTGATATTTCCATCTATACACAGATGACCGTGTAGATATTTCCATGTTTATACAGATGGCGGCGCAGATATTTCCATGGATATGTAGAAGGCGGTGTACATATTTCCATGTATATACATATGGCTGTGTAGATATTTCCATGTTTATACAGATGGCGGTGTAGATATTTCCATGTTTATACCGATGACTTTGTAAGTATTTCCATGTTTATACAGACGGCGGTGTGGATATTTCGACGTTTATAGAGATAGCAGTGGAGATATTTCCATGTTTATAGAGATAGCGGTGGAGATATTTCCACGTTTATACTGATCGCGGTGTAGATATTTCCATGTTTATAGAGAAGGCAGTGTAGATATTTCCATGTTCATAGAGATAGCGGTGTTGGTTTTTCCATGTTTATAGAGATAGCGGTGTGGATATTTCCATGTTTATACAGATAGGGGTGTAGATATTTCCATGTTTATACAGATGGCAGTGTAGATATTTCCATGTTTATAGAGATGGCGGTGTAGATATTTCCATGTTTATACAGATCACCGTGTAGATATTTCCATGTTTATACTGATCGCAGTGTTGATATTACCATGTTTATAGGGATAGCGGTGCAAATTTTTCCACATTTATACAGATAGCGGTGCAGTTATTAGCATGTTTATACAGATAGCGGTGTAGACATTTCCATGTATAAACAGATGTCTGTGTATATATTTCCATGTTTAAACAGATGGCGGTGTAGATATTTCCTTGTTTATACAAATAACGGTGTAGTTATTTCCATGTTTATACAGATAGCGGTGTAGATATTTCCTTGTTTATACAAATAGCGGTGTAGATATTTCCATGTTTATACAGATCACGGTGTAGATATTTCCTTGTTTATACAAATAGCGGTGTATTTATTTCCATGTTTATACAGATAGCGGTGTAGATATTTCCATGTATATACAGATGGCTGTGTAGATATTTCCATGTTTATACAGTTGGCTGTGTAGATATTTCCAAGTTTATACAGATGACTTGTAGGTATTTCCATGTTTATACAGGTGGCGGTGTAGATATTTCCATGTTTATACAGATAGCTGTGTAGATATTTCCATGTTTAAACAGAAAGCGGTGTAGATATTTCCATGTTTATACAGATCGCGGTGTAGATATTTCCATCTTTATGGAGATCGCGTTGTAGATATTTCCATGTTTATACAGATAGCGGTGTAGATATTTCCATGTTTGTACAGATGACGGTGTTGATGTTTCCATCTATACACAGATTGCCGTGTAGGTATTTCCATGTGTATAGAAATGGCATTGTAGATATTTCCATGTTTATACAGATGGTGTTGTAGATATTTCCATGTTTATACAGTTGACAGTGTAGATTTTTCCATGTTCCTACACATGACTGTGTAAATATTTCCATGTTTATACAGATGGCTTTGTAGATATTTCCATGTTTATAGAGATAGCGGTGGAGATATTTCCATGTTTATACAGATTGCGGTGTAAATGTTTCCATGTTTATACAGATCGTGGTGTAGACATTTCCATGTTTATACAGATACCGGTGTAGAAATTTCCATGTTTATACAGACCGCAGTGTAGATATTTCCATGTTTATACAGATAGCGGTGTAGATATTTCCATGTTTGTACAGTTGGCGGTGTTGATGATTCCATCTATACACAGATTGCCGTGTCGGTATTTCCATGTGTATACAGATGGCATTGTAGATATTTCCATGTTTGTACAGATGGTGGTGTAGATATTTCCATGTTCATACATATGACTGAACAGGTATTTCCATATTTTTATAGATGGCATTGTAGATATTTCTATGTTTATAGAGATAGCAGTGTAGATATTTCCATGTATATACAGATGATGGTGTAGATATTTCCATGTTTATAGAGGTAGCGGTGTAGATATTTCCATATTTATACAGATAACGGTGTAGATATTTCCGTGTATATACAGATGGCTGTGTACATATTTCCATGTTTATACAGATGGCTGTGTAGATATTTCTATGTTTATACAGATGACTTTGTAGGTATTTCCATGTTTATACAGATGGCGGTGTAGATATTTCCATGTTTATAGAGATAGCTGTGTAGATATTTCCATGTTTATACAGATAGCGGTGTAGATATTTCCATGTTTATACAGATCGCGGTGTAGATACTTCTGTCTTTATACAGATAGCGTTGTAGATATTTCCATGTTTTTACAGATATTGGTGTAGATATTTCCATGTTTACACAGATTGCGGTGTAGATATTTCCGTCTTTCTACAGATGGCATTGTAGATATTTCCATGTTTATACAGATGGCGGTGTAGATATTTCCTTGTTTATATAGATGGTGGTGTAGGTATTACCATGTTTATACAGATAGCGGTGTAGATATTTCCATGTTTATACAGATCGTGGTGAAGCTATTTCCATGTTGATACAGATCGCGGTGTAGATACTTCCATGTTTATACAGATGGCGGTGTAGAGATTTCCATGTTTATAGAGATGGCGGTGTAGATATTTCCAGGTTCATTGAGATAGCGATGTAGATATATCCATGTTCATAGAGATAGCAGTGAGGATATTTCCATGTTTATACAGATGGCAGTGTAGATATTTCATTTTTATTGAGATAGCGGTTTTGATATTTCATATTTATACAGATAGCGGTGTAGATATTTCCATGTTTATACAGATTGGGTTGTAGATATTTCCATGTTTATACAGATCGCGGTGTAGATATTTCCACGTTTATACAGATGGCGGTGTAGATATTTCCATCTTTCTACATATGGCAGAGTAGATATTTCCATGTTTATAGAGATGGCGGTGTAGATATTTCCATGTTTATATAGATGGCAATATAGATATTTTCTTGTTTATGTAGCTGGCCTTGTAGATATCTCCATGTTTAAAGAGATGGCGGTGTATATATTTCCATGTTGATGGAGATAGCGGTGTAGATATTTCCATGTTTATAGAGATATCGGTGTAGTTATTTCCATGTTTATAGAGATAGCGGTTTAGATATTTCCATATTTCTACAGATGACTGTGTAGATATTTCCATGTTTGTTGAGATGGCAGTGTAGATTTTCCATGTTTATAGAGATAGCGGTGTAGATATTTTCATGTTTATTCAGATTGCGGTGGAGATTTGTCCATGTTTATACAGATAGCAAAGGAGATATTTCCACGTTAATACACATAGCGGTGTAGATATATCCATGTTTATACAGATAGCGGTGTAGATATTTCCATGTTTATACAGATGGCTGTGTCTATATTTCCATGTTTATACAGAGTTCTCTGTAGATATTTCCATGTTTATATAGATGACAGTGTAGATATTTCCATGTTTATACAGATAGCGGTGTAGATATTTCCATGTTTATACAGACCGCGGTGTAGATATTTCCATGTTTATACAGATAGTGGTGCAGATAATTCCATGTTTGTACAGATGGCGGTGTTGATATTTCCATCTATACACAGATGACCGTGTAGATATTTCCATGTTTATACAGATGGCGGCGCAGATATTTCTATGGATATGTAGATGGTGGTGTAGATATTTCCATGTATATACAGATAGCCCTGTACTTATATCCATGTTTACATAGAGAGCGGTGTAGATATTTCCATGTATGTACACATGGCTGGGTAGATATTTCCATGTTTATACAGATTGTGGTGTAGATATTTCCATGTTTATACAGATAACTTTGTAAGTATTTCCATGTTTATACAGATGGCGGTGTAGATATTTCGACGTTTATAGAGATAACAGTGGAGATATTTCCATGTTTATACAGATAGCGGTGTAGTTATTTCCATGTTTACATAGACAGCGTTGTAGATATTTCCATGTATATACACATGGATGTGTAGATATTTCCATGTTTATAGAGATGGCGGTGCAGATATTTCCATGTTTATTCAGATAACTTTGTAAGTATTTCCAAGTTTATACAGATGGCGGTGTAGATATTTCCATGTTTATAGAGATAGCGGTGTACATATTTCCATATTTATACAGATAACGGTGTAGAAATTTCCATGTTTATACAGATAGCGGTGTAAATATTTCCATGTTTATACAGATCACGGTGTAGATATTTCCATGTTAATAGAGATAGCGGTGTACATATTTCCATGTTTTTACAGACCGCGGTGTAGATATTTCCATGTTTATACAGATAGCGGTGCAGATATTTCCATGTTTGTACAGATGGCGGTGTTGATATTTCCATCTATACACAGATGACCGTGGAGATATTTCCATGTTTATACAGATGGCGGCGCAGATATTTCTATGGATATGTGGATGGCGGTCTAGATATTTCCATGTATATAGAGATAGCGTTGTAGTTATTTCCATGTTTATATAGAGAGCGGTGTAGATACTTCCATTTATGTACACATGGCTGTGTAGATATTTGCATGTTTATACAGATGGCGGTGTTGATATTCCCATGTTTATACAGATAACTTTGTAAGTATTTCCATGTTTATACAGATGGCGGTGTAGATATTTCGATGTTTATAGAGATAGCAGTGGAGACATTTCCATGTTTATAAAGACAGCGGTGTAGTTATTTCCATGTTTATATAGATAGCGGTGTAGATATTTCCATGTATATACACATGGCTCTGTAGATTTTTCCACGTTTCTACAGATGGCGGTGCAGATATTTCCATGTTTATACAGATAACTTTGTAAGTATTTCCATGTTTATATAGATGGTGGTGTAGATATTTCAATGTTTAAAGAGATAGCAGTGGAGATATTTCCATGTTTATACAGATAGCGGTGAAGATATTTCCATGTTTATACTGATCGCGGTGTAGATATTTCCATGTTTATAGAGATGGCGGTGTAGATATTTCCATGTTCATAGAGATACCCGTGTTGATTTTTCCATGTTTATAGAGATAGCGGTATGGATATTACCATGTTTGTACAGATAGGGGTGTAGATATTTCCTTGTTTATAGAGATGGTGGTGTAGATATTTCCATGTTTATACAGATCACGGTGTAGATATTTCCTTGTTTATACAAATAGCGGTGTAGTTATTTCCATGTTTATAAAGATAGCGGTGTAGATATTTCCATGTATATACAGATGGCTGTGTAGATATTTCCATGTTTATACAGATGGCTGTGTAGATATTTCAATGTTTATACGGATGACTTTGTAGGTATTTCCATGTTTATACAGATGGCGGTGTAGATATTTCCATGTTTATAGAGATAGCTGTGTAGATATTTCCATGTTTATACAGATAGCGGTGTAGATATTCCCATGTTTATAGTGATCCCGGTGTAGATATTTCCATGTTTGTACAGATCGTGGTGTAGATATTTCCATGTTTATACAGATCGCAGTGTAGATATTTCCATGTTTATACAGACAGCGGTGTAGGTATTTCCATGTTTATACAGATAGCGCTGTAGATATTTCCATGTTTATACAGTTGGCGGTGTATATATTTCCATGTTTATAGAGATGGCGGTGTACATATTTCCATGTTTATAGAGATAGCGGTGTAGATATATCCATGTTCATAGAGATAGCAGTGAGGATATTTCCATGTTTATACAGGTAGCAGTGTAGATATTACCATTTTTATAGAGATAGCGGTTTAGATACTTCATATTTATACAGATAGCGGTGTAGATATTTCCATGTTTATACAGATTGCGGTGTAGATATTTCCATGCTTATTCAGATGACTGTGTAGATATTTCCATGTTTTTACAGATGGCAGTGTAGATATTTCAATGTTTATAGAGATGGCGCTGTAGATATTTCCATGTTTATACAGATAACAGTGGAGATATTTCCATGTTTATACAGACAGCAGTGGAGATATTTCCATGTTTATACACATAGCGGTGTGCACATTTCCATGTTTATAGAGACAGCGTAGTAGGTATTTCCATGTTTATATAGAGAGCGGTGCAGATATTTCCATGTTTATACAGATGCCTATGCAGATATTTCCATATTTATACAGGTGGCTGTGTAGATATTTCTATGTTTATACAGATGGCAGTGTAGATATTTCCATGTTCCTACACATGACTTTGTAGGTATTTCCATGTTTATACAGATGGCTTTGTAGATATTTCCATGTTTATAGAGATAGCGGTGCAGATATTTCCATGTTTATACAGATAGCGGTGTATATAGTTCTATGTTTATACAGATCGTGGTGTAGATATTTCCATGTTTATACAGATACCGGTGTAGATATTTCCATGTTTATACAGACCGCAGTGTATATATTTCCATGTTTATAGAGATAGCAGTGTGGATATTTCCATGTTTGTACAGATGGCGGTCTTGATGTTTCCATCTATACACAGATTGCCGTGTAGGTACTTCCATGTGTATACAGATGGCGTTGTAGATATTTCCATGTTTATACAGATGGTGGTGTAGATATTTCCATGTTTACACAGATGACTGTATATGTATTTCCATGTTTATACAGAAGGCGGTGTAGATATTTCCAAGTTTATAGAGATAGCGGTGTAGATATTTCCATATTTATACAGATAACGGTGTAGAAGTTTCCATGTTTCTACAGATAGCGGTGTAAATATTTGAATGTTTATACAGTTCACAGTGTAGATATTTCCATGTTTACAGAGATAGCGGTGTAGATATTTCCATGTTTATACAGATAGCGGTGTAGATATTTCCATGTTTATACAGAGCCCGGTGTAGGTATTTCCATGTTTATACAGATAGCGGTGTAGATATTTCCATGTTTATACAGACCGCGGTTTAGATATTTCCATGTTTATATAGATAGCGGTGCAGATATTTCCATGTTTGTACAGATGGCGGTGTTGATATTTCCATCTATACACAGATGACCGTGTAGATAGTTCCATGTTTATACAGATGGCGGCGCCTATATTTCCATGGATATGTAGATGTCGGTGTAGGTATTTCCATGTTTATACAGATAGCGGTGTAGTTATTTCCATGTTTATATAGATAGCGGTGTGGATATTTCCATGTATATACACATGGCTGTGTAGATATTTCTATGTTTATACAGATAGCGGTGTAGATATTTCATGTTTATACAGATAGCGCTGTAGATATTTCCATGTTTATACAGATGGCGGTGAAGATATTTCCATGTTTATAGAGATGGCGGTGTAGATATTTCCATGTTTATAGAGATAGCGGTGTAGATATATGAATGTTCATAGAGATAGCAGTGAGTTTATTTCCATGTTTTTACCGATGGCAGTGTAGATATTTCAATGTTTATAGAGATGGCGCTGTAGATATTTCCATGTTTATACAGATAACGGTGGAGATATTTATATGTTTATAGAGACAGCAGTGGAGATATTTCCATGTTTATACACATAGAGGTGTACATATTTCCATGTTTATAGAGACAGCGGTGTAGGTATTTCTATGTTTATACAGATAGCGGTGCTGATATTTCCAAGTTTATACAGATGCCTATGCAGATATTTCCATATTTATACAGAGGGCTGTGTAGATATTTCTATGTTTATACGGATGGTAGTGTAGATATTTCCATGTGTATACACATGGATGTGTAGATATTTCCATGTTTATACAGATGGTAGTGTAGATATTTCCATGTTTATACAGATGGCTCTGCCGATATTTCCATGTTTATACAGAGTTCTCTCTAGATAATTCCATGTTTATATAGAAGACAGTGTAGTTATTTCCAGGTTCATACAGATGGCGGTGTAGATATTTCCATGTTTATAGAGATAGCGGTGTAGATATTTCCAAGTTTATAGAGATAGCGGTTTAAATATTTCCATCTTTATACAGATAGTGGTGTAGATATTTCCATGTTTATACAGATGGCGGTGTAGATACAGCCATGTTTCTGAAGATGGCAGTGTAGACATTTTCATGTTTACATAGATGGCGCTGTAGATATTTCCATGTTTACAGAGATTGCTGTGTTGATATTTCCATGTTTATAGTGGAAGTGGTGTAGTTATTTCCATGTTTGTAGAGATAGCGTTGTAGATATTTCCATATTTATACAGGTAGCGGTGCAGTTATTTCCGTGTTTATATAGATGGCGGTGTAGATATTTCCATGTTTCTAATGATGGCGGTGTAGATATTTCCTTGTTTATACAGATAGCGGTGTAGATATTTCCATGTATATACAGATAGCGGTATAGATATTTCCATGTTTACCCAGATAGCGGTGGAGATATTTCCCTGTTTATACAGATATCTATGTAGATGTTTCCATGTTTATACAGATAGCGGTGTAGATATTTCCATGTTTATAGAGATAGCGGTGTAGATATTTCCATGTTTATACAGATGGCTGTGTAGATATTTCCATGTGTATACAGATGGCGGTGTAGATATTTCCATGTTTATACATATAGCGGTGTAGATATTTCCATGTTTACAGATATAGCGGTAAAGATATTTCCATCTTTGCACAGATTGCGGTCTATACATTGCAAACTTTACACAGATAGCGGTGTAGATATTTCCAAGTTTATAGTGATAGCGATGTAGGAATTTCCATGCTTATAGTGATAGCGGTGTAGATATTTCCATGTTTATACGGATAGCGGTGTAGATATTTCCATGTTTATACGGATAGCTGTGTTGATATTTTCATGTTTATACAGATAGCGGTGTAGGTATTTCCATGCTAATTCAGTTAGCGGTGTAGATATTTCCAAATTTATACAAATGGCTGTGTAGATATTTCCATGTTTATACAGATGGCAGTGTAGATATTTCCATGTTTATGCAGATGGTGGTGTTGATATTTCCGTGTTTACAGAGATAGCGGTGTAAATATTTCCATCTTTGCACAGATTGCGTTGTAGGTATTTCCATCTTTACACAGATAGTGGTGTAGATATTTCCGAGTTTACAAAGATAGCTGTGTAGATATTTCCAAGTTTACACAGATGGCGTTGTAAATATTTCCATGTTTACACAGATAGCGTTGTAGATATTTCCATGTTTATACAGATAGCGGTGTAGGTATTTCCATGTTTATACAGATAGCCGTGGAGATATTTCCATGTTTATACAGATAGCGGTGTAGATACTTCCATGTTTATACAGATCTCGGTGTAGAAATTTCCATGTTTATAGAGATAGCGGTGTAGATATTTCCATGTTTATACAGATGGCTGTGTAGATATTTCCATGTGTATAGAGATGGCAGTCTTGATATTTCCATGTTTATAGAGATGGTGGTGTAGATAATTCCATGTTTACACAGATGACTGTGTAGATATTTTCATGTTTATACAGATGGCGGTGTAGATATTTCCATCTTTATGGAGATAGCGGTGTAGATATTTCCATGTTTATACAGAGAGCGGTGTAGATATTTCCATGTTTATAGAGATAGCGGTGTAGATATTTCCATGTTTATAGAGATAACTGTGTAGATATTTCCATGTTTATACAGATAGCGATGTAGATATTTCCATGTTTACACATATAGCGGTGCAGATATTTCCATGTTTATACAGATGGTGGTGTAGATTTTTCCATGTTTATGCAGACGGCGGAGTAGATATTTCCATGGTAATGCAGATGGCGGTGTAGATATTTCCAAGTTTATAGACATGGTGGTATAGATGTTTCCATGTTTATAGAGATGGCGGTGTAGGTATTTCCATGTTTATAGAGATAGTGGTGTAGGTATTTCCATGTTTAAAGTGATAGTGGTGTAGCTATTACCATGTTGAAACAGATAGCGGTGTAAATATTTCCATGTTTATGTGGATAGCGTTGTTGATATTTCCATGTTTATAGGGATTGCTTTCTAGATGTTTCTATATTTATACAGATAGCGGTTTAGGTATTTCCATGTTTATACAGATGGCAGTATAGATATTTCCAAGTTTATACAGATGGTGGTTTAGATATTTCCATGTTTATACAGATGTCGGTGTCGGTATTTCTATGTTTATACAGATGTCGGCGTAGATGTTTTCATGTTTATAGAGATAGAGGTGTAGATATTTCCATGTTTATACAGATAGCGGTGTAGACATTTCCATGTTCATACAGATAGCGGTGTAGATATTTCCATATTTATACAGATAGCTGTATAGATATTTCCATGTTTATACAGTTAGCGGTGTAGATATTTCCATGTTTATGCAGATAGCGGTGTAGATATTTCCATGTCTACAGAGATGGCGGTGTAGGTATTTCCATCTCTACAGAGATAGTGTTGTGGATATTTCCATGTTTATACAGATAGTGGTGTAGGTATTTCCATGTTTATACAGATAGCGGTGTTGGTATCTCCATGTTTATACTGATAGCAGTGTAGATATTTCTAACTTTATGCAGCTCGCTTATAGATATTTCCATCTTTATACAGATGGTAGTGTAGATAATTCCATGTATATACAGATAGCGGTGTAGATATTTCCATGTTTATACAGACGGCGGTGTAGATAGTTCCATATTTATGGAGATGGCGGTGTAAATATTTTCATGTTTATAGAGATGGCGGTGTAGATATTTCCATGTTTATAGAGATTGCCATGTAGATATTTCCATGTTTATAGAGATAGCGGTGTAGGTATTTCCATATTTATAGAGATAGCGGTGTAGATATTTCCATGTTTATACAAATGGCAGTGCAGATATTTCCATGTTTATAGAGATGGTTGTGTAGATATTTTCATGTTTATAAACAAGACTGTGTAGATATTTGTATCTTTATACAGATCGCAGTGTAGATATTTCCATGTTTATAGAGATAACGGTGAGGAATTTCCATGTTTATACAGATAGCGGTGTAGATATTTCCATGCTTACGGAGATAGCGGTGTATATATTTCCATATTTACACAGATAGCGGTGTAGATACTTCCATGATTATAAAGATCCCGGTGTAGATATTTCGATGTTTATACAGATGGCGTTATAGATATTTCCATGTTTATACAGATAGCAGTGTAGATATTTCCATGTTTATACACATAGCGGTTTAGATATTTAAATGTTTACAGAGATAGTGTTGTAGATATTTCCGTTTTTGCTCAGATTGCGGTGTTGGTATTTCCATCTTTACACAGATAGCGGTGTAGATATTTCCAAGTTTACACAGATAGTGTTGTAGATATTTCCATGTTTACAGAGATAGCGTTGCTGATATTTCCATATTTATAGAGATAGCGGTGTAGATATTTCCATGTTTATAAAGACAGCGGTTTAGATATTGCCATGTTTATAGAGATGGCGGTGTAGGTATTTCCATGTTTATAGAGATAGTGGTGTAGATATTTCCATGTTTATACAGATAGCGGTGTAGATATTTGCAAGTTTATACAGATAGCGGTGTTGTTATTTCCATGTTTGTGCACATAGCGGTGTAGATATTTCCATGTTTATACAGCTCACGTTGTAGATATTTCCATCTATATGCAGATGGCAGTGTAGATATTTCCATATTTATACAGATAGTGGTGTAGTTATTCCCATGTTCATACAGAAGACTCTGTAGTTATTTCCATGTTTATACAGATGGCGGTTTAGATATTTCCATGTTTATACAGATAGCGGTGTTGTTATTTCCATGTTTATTGGGACAGCGCTGTAGATATTTCCATGTTTATACAGATAGCAGTGTAAGTATTTCCATGTTTATACAGATAGCGGTGTAGATATTTCCATGTTTATACAGATACCGGTGTAGATATTTCCAAGTTTACAGAGATGGCAGTGTAGATATTTCCATCTTTGAACAGATTGCGGTGTAGATATTTCCATCTTTACACAGATAGAGGTGTAGATATTTCCAAATTTACACAGATAGCTGTGTAGATATTTTCATGTTTACACAGATAGCGTTGTAGATATTTCCATGTTTATACAGATAGCAGTGTAGATATTCCCAGGTTTATACAGATAGCGGTGTAGATATTTCCACGTTTAAAAAGACAGCGTAGATATTTCCACGTTTATACAGATAGCGGTGTAGATATTTCCACGTTTATACAGATAGCGGTGTAGATATTTCCACGTTTATACAGATAGCGGTGTAGATATTTCCACGTTTATACAGATAGTGGTGTAGATATTTCCATGTTTATACAGATAGCGGTGTAGATATCTCCATGCTTATACAGATAGCCGTGTAGATATTTCCATGTTTATACAGATGGTGGTGTAGATATTTCCATGTTTATGCAGACGGCGGTGTAGATATTTCCATGTTTATAGAGATGGCTGTGCAGATATTTCCATGTTTATACAGATGGCAGTGTAGATATTTCCATGTTTATGAAGATGGTGGTGTTGATATTTCCATGTTTACAGAGATAGCAGTGTAGATATTTCCATCTTTGCACAGATTGCGGTGTAGGTATTTCCATCTTTACACAGATATTGGTGTAGATATTTCCCAGTTTACACAGATAGCTGTGAAGGTATTTCCATGTTTAGACCGATAGCGTTGTAGATATTTCCATGTTTACACAGATAGCGTTGTAGATTTTTCCATGTTTATACAGATAGCGGTGTAAGTATTTCAATGTTTACACAGATAGCAGTGCAGATTTTTCCATGTTTATACTGATAGCGGGGTACATATTTCCATATTCATAGAGATAGCGGTGGAGATATTTCCATGTTTATACAGATAGCAATGTAGATATTTCCATGTGTATAGAGATGGCGGTGTAGGTATTTCCATGTTTACAGAGATAGTGGTGAAGATATTTCCATGTATATACAGATAGCGGTGTACATATTTCCATGTTTATACGGAGAGCCGTGTAGATATTTCCATGTTTATACAGATAGTGGTTTAGATATTTCCATGTTTATACAGATGGCGGTGTAGATAGTTCCATCTTTCTGAAGATGGAGGTGCAGATATTTGCAGGTTTATACAGATGGCGGTGTAGATATTTCCATGTTTAAACAGATGGTGGTGTAGATATTTCCATGTTTATAAAGATAGCGGTGTAGATAATTCCATGTTTATTTAGATAGCGGTGTAGATATCTCCATGTTTATACAGATGGCAGTATAGATATTTCCATGTTTATACACATGGCAGTGTAGATATTTCCATGTTTATACAGATAGCGGTGGAGATATTTCCATGTTTACAGAGATAGCGTTGTAGATATTTCCATCTTTGCACAGATTGCAGTGTAGATATTTCCATCTTTACACAGATAGCTGTGTAGATATTTCCAAGTTTACACAGATAGCTGTGTAGGTATTTCCATCTTTACACAGATAGCGTTTTAGATATTTCCTAGTTTATACAGATACCGGTGTCGATATTTCCATGTTTATACAGATAGCGGTGTTGGTATTTCCATGTGTATACAGATAGAGGTATAGATATTCCATGTTTATACAGCTCGTGGTGTAGATATTTCCATGTTTATACAGATGGCATTGTAGATATTTCCATGTTTATACAGATAGTGGTGTAGATATTTCGATGTTTATACAGATGGCGGTGTAGATCGTTCCATGTTCCTGGAGATGGTGGTGTAGATGTTTTCATATTTATAGAGATGGAGGTGTAGATATTTCCATGTTTATAGAGATTGTGCTGTAGATATTTCCATGTTTATAGAGAAAGCAGTGTAAATATTTCCATGTTTTTACAGATGACTGGGTAGATATTTGCATGTTTATACAGATGGCGGTGTTGATATTTCCATGTTTATAGAGATAGCGGTGTAGGTATTTCTATGTTTATACATATAGCGATGTAAATATTTCCATGTTTCTACAGATAGCGGTGTAGATATTTCCAGGTTTATACAGATAGTGGTGGAGATATTTCCTAGTTCATACAGATCGTGGTGTAGATTTTACATGTCTATACAGATAGCGGTGTAGATATTTCCATAATTATACAGGTAGCGGTCTACATATTTCCATGCTTATACAGATCGCGGTGTAGATATTTCCATTTTCCCACAGATGGCAGTGTAGATATTTCCACGTTTATACAGATGGCGGTGTAGATATTTCCATGTGTATACAGTGGGCAGTGTAGATATTTCCATGTTTGTAGAGATGGTGGTGTAGATATTTCCATGTTTATACAGATGATTGGGTAGATATTTGCATGTTTATACAGATGGCGGTGTAGATATTTCTATGTTTATAGAGATAGCGTTGTAGGTATTTCCATGTGTATAGAGATGGCGGTGTAGGTATTTCCATGTTTGTAGAGATAGTGTTGAAGGTATTTCCATGTTTGTACAGATAGCGGTGTAGATATTTCCATGTTTATACAGATAGCGGTGTTGGTATTTCCATGTTTATACAGATAGCCGTGTAGATATTTCCATGTTTATACAGCTCGCGGTGTAGATATTTCCATCTTTATACTGATGGCAGTGTAGATATTTCCATGTTTATACAGATGGCGATGTAGATAGTTCCATGTTTCTGGAGATGGCGGTGTAGATATTTTCAGGTTTATAGAGATGGCGGTGTAGATATTTCCATGTTGATAGAGACTGCGCTGTAGATATTTCCATGTTAATAGAGATAGCACTGTAGGTATTTCCATGTTTATAGACATACCATTGTAGATATTTCCATGTGCATACAGATGGCAGTGTCGGTATTTCCATTTTTATAGAGATGGTAGTGTAGATATTTCCTTGTTTATACAGATGACTGAGTAGATATTTGCATTTTTATTCAGATGTCGGTGTAGATATTTCCATGTTTATAGAGATAATGGTGTAGATATTTTCATGTTTATAAATTTAGCGGTGTAGATATTTCCATGTTTATAGAGATAGCGGTGTAGATATATCCATATTTGTACAGATAACGGTGTAGATATTTCCATGTTTATACAGAAGTCTGTATAGATATTTCCATGTTTATACAGATGGCGGTGTAGATAGTTCCATGTTTCTGGAGATGGTGGTGTAGATGTTTTCATATTTACAGAGATGGAGGTGTAGATATTTCCATTTTTATAGAGATTGCGGTGTAGATATTTCCATGTTTATAGAGATAGCGGTGTAAATATTTCCATGTTTATACAGATGACTGGGTAGATATTTGCATGTTTATACAGAAGGCGGTGTAGATATTTCCATGTTTATAGAGATAGCGGTGTATGTATTTCCATGTTTATACAGATAGCGGTGTAAATATTTCCATGTTTCTACAGATAGCGGTGTAGATATTTCCAGGTTTATACAGATAGTGGTGGAGATATTTCCTTGTTCATACATATCGTGGTGTAGATATTTCCATGTTTATACAGATAACAGTGTAGATATTTCCATAATTATACAGGTAGCGGTGTAGATATTTCCATGTTTATACAGATCGCGGTGTAGATGTTTCCATTTTTCCACAAATGGCAGTGTAGATATTTCCATGTTTATAGAGATGGTGGTGTAGATATTGCCATGTTTATAGAGATGATTGGGTAGATATTTGCATGTTTATACAGATGGCGGTGTAGATATATCTATGTTTATAGAGATAGCGTTGTAGATATTTCCGTGTGTATAGAGATGGCGGTGAAGTTATTTCCGTGTTTATAGAGATAGTGGTGAAGGTAATTCCATGTTTATACAGATAGCGGTGTAGATATTTCCATGTTTATATAGCTCACGGTGTAGATATTTCCATCTTTATACTAATGGCAGTGTAGATATTTCCATGTTTATACAGATGGCGATGTACATAGTTCCATGTTTCTGGAGATGGCAGTGTAGATATTTTCATGTTCATAGAGATGGCGGTGTAGATATTTCCATGTTTATAGAGATTGCGCTGTAGATATTTCCATGTTTATAGAGATAGCGGTGTAGATATTTCCATGTTTATAGACATAGCGGTGTACATATTTCCATGTTTATACAGATGGCTGTGTAGTTATTTCCATGTGTACATAGATGGCAGTGTCGGTATTTCCATGTTTATAGAGATGGTAGTGAAGATATTTCCTTGTTTATACAAATGACTGTGTAGATATACGCATGTTTATACAGATGGCGTTGTAGATATTTCCATGTTTATAGAGATAACGGTGTAGTTATTTTCATGTTTATAAATTTAGCGGTGTAGATATTTCCATGTTTATAGAGATAGCATTGTAGATATTTCCATATTTATACAAATAACGGTGTAGATATTTCCATGTTTATGCAGATGGCGGTGTAGATATTTCCATGTTTATACAGACGGCGGTGTAGATATTTCCTTGTTTATACAGATAGCGATGTAGATATTTCCATGTTTATACAGATAGCGGTGTGGATATTTCCATGTTTACAGAGATAGCAATGTAGATATTTCCATCTTTCCACAGATTGCGTTGTAGATATTTCCATCTTTACACAGATAGCTATGTAGATATTTCCAAGTTTACACCGATAGCTGTGTAGATATTACCGTGTTTACACAAATAGCGTTGTAGATATTTCCATGTTTATACAGATAGCGGTGTAGATATTTCCATGTTTATACAGATAGTGGTGTAGATATTTCCATGTTTATACTGATAGCAGTGGAGATATTTCCATGTTTATTCAGATAGCAATGTATATATTTCCATGTTTACAGAGATGGCGGTGTTGATATTTCCATGTTTATAGAGATTGCGATGTAGACATTTCCATATATAGAGAGATAGTGGTGTAGGTATTTCCATGTTTATAGGGATAGCAGGGTAGATATTTCCATGTTCATAAAGTCGGCTGTTTAGGTATTGCCATTTGTATACTGATGGCAGTGTAGATATTTCCATGTTTATAGAGATGGTGTTGAAGGTATTTCCATGTTTATACAGATGACTGTGTAGATATTTGCATGTTTATACATATAGCGGTGTTGGTATTTCCATGTTTATAGAGATAACGGTGTAGATATATTCATGTTTATAAATTTAGCGGTGTACATATTTCCACGTTTATAGAGATATCGGTGTAGATATTTCCATATTTATACAGATAACGGTGTAGGTATTTCCATGTTTATACAGATGGCAATGTAGATATTTCCATGTTTATACAGATGGCGGTGTAGATATTTCCTTGTTTATGCAGATAGCGGTGTACATATTCCCATGTTTATACAGATAGCGGTGTAGATATTTCCATGTTTACCGAGATAGCGGTGTAGATATTTCCAGCTTTACACAGATAGCTATGTAGATATTTCCAAGTTTACACAGATAGCTGTGTAGATATTTCCATGTTTACACAGATAGCACAGTAAATATTTCCATGTTTATACAGATAGCGGTGTAGATATTTCCATCCTTATACAGATGGCTGTGTAGATAATTCCATCTTCATGAAGATATTGGTGTAGATAGTTCCATGTTTCTGGAGATGGTGGTGTAGATGTTTTCATATATATAGAGATGTAGTTGTAGATATTTCCATGTTTATACAGATAGCGGTGTAGATATTTCCACGTTTATACAGATAGTGGTGCAGATATTTCCATGTTTATACTGATAGTAGTGGAGATATTTCCATGTTTATACAGATAGTGATGTAGATATTTCCATGTTTACGGAGATGGCAGTGTTGATATTTCCATGTTTATAGAGATTGCGATGTAGACATTTCCATATATAGAGAGATAGTGGTGTAGGTATTTCCATTTTTATAGGGATATCAGAGTAGATATTTCCATGTTTATAAAGTCGGCTGTGTAGGTATTTCCATTTGTATAATGATGGCAGTGTAGATATTTCCATGTTTATAGAGATGGTGTTAAAGTTATTTCCATGTTTATACAGATGACTGTGTAGATATTTGCATGTTTATACAGAAAGCGGTGTTGGTATTTCCATGTTTATACAGATAGCGGTGTAGATTCTTCCATGTTTATAGAGAAAACGGTGTAGATATTTTCATGTTTATAAATTTAGCGGTGTAGATATCTCCACGTTTATAGAGATATCGGTGTAGATATTTCCATATTTATACAGCTAACGGTGTAGGTATTTCCATGTTTATACAGATGGCAGTGTAGATATTTCCATGTGTATACAGATGGCAGTGTCGGTATTTCCATGTTTATAGAAATGGTAGTGAAGGTATTTCCTTGTTTATACAAATGACTGTGTAGATATATGCATGTTTATACAGATGGCGTTGTAGATATTTCCATGTTTATAGAGATAACGGTGTAGTTATTTTCATGTTTATAAATTTAGCGTTGTAGATATTTCCATGTTTATAGAGATAGCAGTGTAGATATTTCCATATTTATACAAATAACGGTGTAGATATTTCCATGTTTATACAGATGGCGGTGTAGATATTTCCTTGTTTATGCAGATAGCGGTGTACATATTCCCATGTTTATACAGATTGTGGTGTAGATATTTCCATGTTTACCGAGGTAGCGGTGTAGATATTTCCTGCTTTACACAGATAGCTATGTAGATATTTGCAAGTTTACACAGATAGCTCTGTTGATATTTTCATGTTTACACAGATAGCATTGTAAATATTTCCATGTTTATACAGATAGCGGTGTAGATATTTCCATCCTTATACAGATGGCTGTGTAGATATTTCCATGTTTATAGAGAATGCGGTGTAGATATTTCCATGTTTACAGAGATGGCGGTGTAGATATTTCCATGTTTATAGAGATTGCGGAGTAGATATTTCCATATACATAGAGATAGCGGTGTAGGCATTTCCAGGTTTATAGGGATAGCGGAATAGATATTTCCATGTTTATACAGACGGCTGTGTAGGTATTTCCATGGGTATACAGATGGCAGTGTAGATATTTGCATGTTTATAGAGATATCGGTGTAGGTATTTCCATGTTTATACAGATAGCGGTGTAGATATTTCCATGTTTATACAGATGGTGGTGTAGATATTTCCAAGTTTATACAGATATTGGTGGAGATATTTCCTTGTTTATACAGATTGTGGTGTAGATATATCCATGTTTATACACATCGCTGTCTGGATATTTCCATATTTATACAGGTAGTGGGGTAGATATTTCCATGTTTATACAGATCGCGGTGTAGTTATTTCCAAGTTTCCACAGATGGCAGTGTAGATATTTACATGTTTATACAGATGGCGGAGTAGATATTTCCATGTTTATACAGATAGTGGTGTAGACATTTCCATGTTCATGCCGATGGCGGTGTAGATATTTCCATATTTATAGAGATGACGGAGTAGATATTTCTATGTTTATAGAGATAGCGGTGTAGATATTTCCATGTGTATAGAGATGGCGTTGTGGGTATTTCCATGTTTATAGAGATAGTGGTGAAGATATTTCCATGTTTATACAGACAGCGCTGTAGATATTTCCATGTTTATACAGATAGCGGTGTAGGTGTTTCCATGTTTATACAGATACCGGTGTAGATCTTTCCATGTTTATACAGACAGCTTTGTTGGTATTTCCATGTTTATACAGATAGCGGTGTAGATATTTCCATGTTTATACAGCTCATGGTATAGATATTTCCGTCTTCATACAGATGGAAATGTAGATATTTCCATGTTTTACAGATAGTGGTGTAGATATTTCCAAGTTTTAAAGATGGCGGAGTAGATAGTTCCATGTTTCTGGAGATTGCGGTGCATGTATTTTCATGTTTATAGAGATGGCGGTGTAGATATTTCCATGTTTATAGAGATTGTGGTGTAGATACTTCCATGTTTATAGAGATAGTGGTGTAGGTATTTCCATGTTTATACAGATAGTGGTGTAGACATTTCCATGTTCATGCAGATGGCGGTGTAGATATTTCCATATTTATAGAGATGACGGAGTAGATATTTCTATGTTTATAGAGATAGCGGTGTAGATATTTCTATGTTTATACAGATGGCTGTGTAGGTATTTCCATGTGTAAACAGACGGCAGTGTAATTATTTCCAAGTTTATAAAGATGGTGGTGTAGATATTTCCAAATTATACAGATAGCGGTGTAGGAATGTCCATGTTTATAGAGATAGCGGTGAAGACACTTCCATGTTTATACTGATGGCTGTGTAGATATATCCATGTGTATACAGATGGCAGTGTAGATATTTCCATGTTTATACTCATGGAGGTGTAGATATCTCCATGTTTATGCAGATGACTGTGTAGATATTTCCATGTTTTTACAGATGGCGGTGTAGGTATTTCCATGTTTATAGAGATAGCGGTGTGGATATTTCCAAATTTATACAGAAAGCGGGGTAGATATTTCCATGTTTATACAGATGACTGTGTAGATATTTCCACTTTTATACTGATGGCGGTGTAGATACTTCCATATTTATACACATGATGGTGTATATATTTCCTTGTTTGTACAGATAGCGGTGTATATATTTCCATGTTTATTCAGATAGCGGTGTAGATAATTCCATGTTTACAGAGATAGCTGTGTAGATATTTCCATGTTTTCAGAGACAGCGTTGCAGATATTTCCATGTTTATACAGATAACGTTGTAGATATTTCCATGTTTATACAGATAGCAGTGTAGATATTTCTATGTTTTACAGATAGCGGTGTAGATATGTCAATGTTTATAGAGATAGCAGTGGAGAGATGTCCACCTTTATAGAGATATCGATATAGATTTTTCCATATTTATGCAGATAGTGTTGTAGATATTTCCTCGTTTATACAGATAGCGGTGTTGGTATTTCCCTCTTTATACAGATAGCAGTGTAGATATTTCCATGTTTATACAGCTCACGGTGTAGATATTTTCATCCTTATACAGATGTCAGTGTTGATATTTCCATGTTTATAAAGATAGTGGTGTAGATATTTCCATGTTTATACAGCTGGTGGTGTAGATAGTTCCATGTTTCTGGAGATGGTGGTGTAGATATTTCCATATTTATAGAGATGGAGTTGTAGATATTAGCATGTTTATAGAGATTGCGGTGTAGATATTTCCATGTTTATGGAGATAGCAGTGTAGATATTTCCATATTTAAACAGATAACGGTGTAGATATTTCCATGTTTATACAGATGGCCGTGTAGATATTTCCATGATTACAGAGATAGCGGTGTAGATATTTCCATGTTTATACTGATAGTGGTGGAGATATTTCCATGTTGATACAGATTGCGATGTAGATATTTCCATGTTCATAGAGATGGCGGTGTAGATATTTCCATGTTTATAGAGATTGCGGTGTAGGTATTGCCATATTTACAGAGATAGCATTGTAGGTATTCCCATGTTTACAGAGACAGCGGAGTGGATATTTCCATGTTTATACAGACGGCTGGGTAGGTATTTCCATGTGTATACAGATGGCAGTGTAGATATTTCCATGTTTATAGAGACGGTGTTGTAGATATTTCCATGTTTATACAGATGACGGTGTAGATATTTGCATGTTTATACAGATGGCGGTGTAGATATTTCCATGTTTATAGAGATAGCGGTGCAGGTATTTCCATGTTTATACAGATAACGGTGTACATATTTCCATGTTTATACACATAGCGGTGTAGATATTTCCATGTTTATACAGATAGTGGTGGAGATATTTCCTTGTTTATACAGATCGAGGTGTAGATATTTCCATGTTCATACAGATCGCGGTCTAGTTATTTCCATATTTATATAGGTAGCAGTGGAGATATATCCATGTTTATACAGATAGCGATGTAGACATTCCCATGTTTACAGAGATAGTGGTGTAGATATTTCCATATTTATACAGATAGCTGTGTAGATATTTCCATGTTTATGCAGATAGCGGTGTAGATATTTCCATGTTTATAGAGATGGCGGTGAAGTTATTTCCATGTTTATAGTGATAGTGGTGTAGACATTTCCATGTTTATGCAGATAGCAGTGCAGTTATTTCCATGTTTATACAGATAGCAGTGTTGGTATTTCCATGTTTATACAGATAGCGGTGTAGATATTTCCATCTTTATACAGCTCGCAGTGTGGATATTTCCATCTTTATACAGATGGCAGAGTAGATGTTTGCATGTTTATACAGATGGCGGTGTAGATATTTTCATGTTTATACAGGTAGCGTTGTAAAAATTACCATGTTTACAGATCGTGGTTTAGATATTTCCATCTTTCCACAGATGGCAGTGTTGGATATTTCCATGTTTATACAAATGGCGGCGTAGAAATTCCCATCTTTATACAGATAGCGGTGTAGATATTTCCATGTTTATTGAGATGGCGGTGTAGACAATTCCATGTTTATAGAGATTGCGTTGTCGATATTTCCATGTTTATAGAGATAGCGGTGTAGGTATTTCCATGTTTATAGAGATAGCGGTGAAAATATTTATATGTTCATAAAGATAGCGGTGTAGATATTTCCATGTTTATGCAGATAGCAGTGTTGATAATTCCATGTTTATAGAGATAGCGGTGTAGATATTTCCATGTTTATACAGATAGCGGTGTAGGTATTTCCATGTTTATACAGAGAGCGGTGTATATATTTCCATGTTTATAGAGATTGCGTTGTAGATATTACCATGTCTATTGAGATAGCGGAGTAGGTATTTCCATGTTTATAGAGATAGCGCTGTAGGTATTTATATGTTTATAAAGATAGCGGTGTAGATATTTCCATGTTTATGCAGATAGCGGTGTTGATAATTCCATGTTTACAGAGATAGCGGTGTAGATATTTCCATGTTTATACATATAGCGGTGTAGGTATTTCCATGTTTATACAGATAGCGCTGTAGATATTTCCATGTTTATACAGATGGCGGAGTAGATATTTCCATGTTTATACCGATGGCGGTGTAGATATTTCCTTCTTTATACTGTTACAGATGTCAGTGTAGATATTTCCATGTTTATAGAGATAGTGGTGTAGATATTTCCATGTTTATACAGATGACTGTGAGGTATTTCCTTGTTTATACAGATGTAAGTGTAGATATTTTCAAGTTTATAGAGATAGCGATGTAGATATTTCCATGTTTATACATATACCGGTGTAGACATTTCCATGTTTACAGAGATAGCATTGTAGATATTTCCATATTTATACAGATAGCGGTGTAGATAATTCTATATTTATACAGATAGTGGTGTAGGTATTTCCATGTTTATAGAGATGGCGGTGAAGTTATTTCCATGTTTATAGTGATAGTGGTGTAGATATTCCCGTGTTTATACAGATAGCGGTGTTGGTATTTTCATGTTTATACAGATATCGGTGTAGATATTTCCATCTTTATATAGCTCGCGGTACAGATATTTCCATCTTTATAGAGAAGACAGTGTAGATATTTGCATGTTTATACAGATGGCGGTGTAGATATTTCCATGTTTATACAGATAGCGGTGTAGATATTTCCATGTTTATACAGGTAACGTTGTAGAAATTTCCATGTTCACAGATCGTGGTGAAGATATATCCATCTTGCCACAGATGACAGTGAGGATATTTCCATGTTTATAAAGATGGCTGTGTACATATTTCCAAGTGTATACAGATGTCAGAGTAGATTTTTCCATGTTTATAGAGATGGTGGAGTAGATATTTCCATGTTTATGCAGATGACTGTGTAGATATTTCCATGTTTATAGAGATGGCGGTGTAGATATTTCCATGTTTATACAGATAGCGGTGTAGATATTTCCATGTTTACAGAGATAGCATTGTAGATATTTCCTTCTTTGCAGAGATTACGGTGCAGATATTTCCATCTTTACACAGATAGCGGAATAGATATTTCCAAGTTTACACAGATACCTGTGTAGATATTTCCATGTTTCCACATAAAGCGTAGATATTTCCATGTTTACACAGATAGCGGAGTAGATATTTCCATGTTTATACAGATAGCGGTGTAGATATTTCCATGTTTCCAGAGATAAGAGTGTCGATATTTCCATGTTTATACAGATGGCTGCTTAGATATTTCCATTTGTATAAAGATGGCAGTGTAGATATTTCCATCTTTGCAGAGATTGCGGTGTAGATATTTCCATTTTTACACACATAGTGGTGTAGATATTTCAATCGTTGCACACATTGTTCTGTAGATATTTCCATCTTTACTCAGATAGTGGTGTAGATATTTCCATGTTTACAAAGACAGCAGTGTAGATATTTCCATGTTTACTCAGATAGCATTGTATATATTTGCATGTTTATACAGATAGCAGTGTAGATATTTCCATGTTTATACAGATAGCAGTGTAGTTGTTTCCATGTTTACACACATAGCGGTGGAGATATTTCCATGTTTATACTGATAGCGATGGAGATATTTCCAAGTATATACAGCTCGCGGTGTAGATATTTCCATCCTTTTACAGATGGCAGTGTAGATATTTCCATGTTTATGCAGATGGCGGTGTAGATATTTCCATGTTTATAGAGATGGCGGTGTAGTAATTTCCATGTTTCTACAGATAGCAGTGTAGATATTTCCATGTATATACTGATAGCGGTGAAAATATTTCCATGTTTACACAGATAGCGATGTAGGTATTTCCATCTTTGTGCAGATTGCGGTGTAAATATTTCCATCTTTACACAGATAGCGGTGTAGATATTTCCATGTTTACTCAGATAGCTCGGTAGGTATTTCCATGAACACACAGATATCGTTGTAGATATTTTCATGTTTATAGAGATAGCGGTTTAGATATTTCCATGTAGATACAGATAGCGGTGTTGACATTTCCATGTTTATAGAGATAGCGATGTAGATATTTCCATGTTTACACGGATAACAGTGTAGATATTTCCGTGTTTATACAGATAGCGGTGTAGATATTTCCTTGTTTATACCGATAGTGGTGTAGATATTTCTATGTTTATACAGATCATGGTGTAGATATTTGCATCTTTTCACAGATAGCGGTGTAGATATATCCTTGTTTACTCAGATAGCACTGTAGATATTTCCATGATTACACAGATAGCATTGTTGATATTTCCATATTTATAGAGATTGCGGTTTACATATTTCCATGCAGATACACATAGCGGTGTTGACATTTCCATGTTTATAGGGATAGTGATGTAGATATTTCCATGTTTACACAGATAGCGTTGTAGATATTTCCATCTTTATACAGATATCGTTGTAGATATTTCCATGTTTACACAGATAGTGGTGTAGATTTTTCCATGTTTATACAGATAGCGGTGGAGATATTTCCATGTTTATACAGATAGCAGTGTAGATATTTCCATGTTTATAGAGATAGCGGTGTAGATATTTCCATATTTATACAGATGGCGGTGTAGATATTTCCATGTTTATTCAGATGTCCGTGTAGATATTTCCAAGTTTATACAGATGGCGGTGTAGATATTTCCATGTTTATACAGATAGAGGTGTAGATATTTCCATGATTATACAGATAGCGGTGTAGATATTACCATGTTTACAAAGATAGCAGTGTAGATATTTCCATCTTTGCACAGATTGCGGTGTAGATATTTCCATCTTTACACAGATAGCGGTATAGGTATTTCCATCTTTGCACAGACTGTGCTGCAGATATTTCCAACTTAACACAGATAGTGGTGTAGATATTTCCATGTTTACGCAGACAGCGGTGTAGGCATTTCCATGTTTACACAGATAGCGGTGGAGATATTTCCATGTTTATAGAGATAGTGGTGTACATATTTCCATGTTTATACAGATGGCGGTGTACATATTTCCATGTTTATACAGATAGCGGTGTAGATATTTCCAAGTTCATATAGATAGCGGTGTAGATATTTAAATGTTTTTACAGATAGCACTGTAGATATTTCCATGTTTATACAGATAGGGGTGTAGGTATTTCCATGTTACACAGATAGCGGTGTAGACATTTCCATGTTTATACAGATAGCGGTGTAGATATTTCCATGTTTATACAGATCGCGGTGTAGATATTTTCATGTTTATACAGATAGCGTTGTCCATATATCCAAGTTTGTACAGATAGCCGTGTAGATATTTCCATGTTTATGCAGATATCGGTGTAGATATTTGCATGTTTATACACATAACGGTGTACATATTTCAACGTTTACAGAGATTGCGTTGTAGATATTTCCATGTTTGTAAAGATGGCGGTGTAGTTATTTCCCTGTTTATACAGATAGCGGTGTGGATATTTCGGTGTATATACAGATAGCGGTGTTGATATTTCCATGTTTACACAGATAGCGGTGTTGATATTTCCATCTCTGCACAGATTGCGGTGTAGATATTTCCATTTTTACACAGATAGCTGTGTAGATATTTCCATGTTTGCACGGAGAGCTGTGTAGACATTTCCATGTTTACACACATAGCAGTGTAGATATTTCCATGTTTATACAGATGGCGGTGTAGGTAGTTCCATGTTTATGCAGAGGGCGGTGTAGATATTTTCATGTTTATAGAGATGGCGGTGTAGATATTTCCATGTTTATAGAGATGGCAGTGTAGATGTTTCCATGTTTATAGAGATAGTGGAGTAGGTATTTCCAGGTTTTTACAGATGACAGTGTTCCTATTTCCATGTTTATACAGATGGCAGTGTAGATATTTCCATGTTATACAGATAGCGGTGTAGACATTTTCATGTTTACAGAGATAACTGTGTAGATATTTCCATCTTTGCACAGATTGCGGTGTAGATATTTCCATCTTTACCCAGATACGGTGTAAATATTTCGAAGTTTACACAGATAGATAGCTGTGTAGATATTTCCATGTTTACACAGATAGCATTGTAGATATTTCCATGTTTACACAGAGAGCTGAGTAGATATTTCCATGTTTATACAGACAGCGGTGTAGATATTTCCATGTTTATAGAGATAGCGGTGTAGGTATTTCCATGTGTATACAGATGGCAGTGTAGATATTTCCATGTTTATAGACGTGGTGGTGTAGATATTTCCATGTTTATACAGATAGCAGTGTAGCTATTTCCATGTTTATAGAGATAGCGGTGTAGATATTTCCATATTTATACAGAAAGCGGTGTAGATATTTCCATGTTTATAGAGATGGCGGTGTAGAAATTTCCATGTTTATACAGATAGCAGTGTAGATATTTCCTTGTATATACTGATAGCGGTGAAAATATTTCCATGTTTACACAGATAGCGATGTAGTTATTTCCATCTTTGCGCAGATTGTGGTGTAGATATTTCCATATTTGCACAGATAGCGGTGTAGATATTTCCATGTTTACTCAGATAGCTTGGTAGATATTTCCATGAAAACACAGATAGCGTTGTAGATATTTCCATGATTATAGAGATAGCGGTTTAGATATTTCCATGTAGATACGGATAGCGGTGTTGACATTTCCGTGTTTATAGGGATAGCGATGTAGATATTTCCATGTTTATACGGATAGCGGTGTAGATATTTCCGTGTTTATACAGATAGCGGTGTAGATATTTCCTTGTTTATACAGATAGTGGTCTAGATATTTCTATGTTTTTACAGATCATGGTGTAGATATTTGCATCTTTACACAGATAGCGGTGTAGATATTTCCATGTTTACTCAGATAGCTCTGTAGATATTTCCATGATTACACAGACATCATTGTAGATATTTCCATGTTTATAGAGATTGTGGTTTAGATATTTCCATGTAGATACACATAGCGGTGTTGACATTTCCATGTTTATAGGGATAGTGATGTAGATATTTCCATGTTAACACAGATAGCGTCGTAGATATTTCCATCTTTATACAGATAGCGTTGTAGATATTTCCATGTTTACACAGATAATGGTGTAGGTTTTCCCATGTTTATACAGATAGCGGTGGAGATATTTCCATGTTTATACAGATAGCAGTGTAGATACTTCCATGTATATACTGATAGCGGTGAAAATATTTCCATGTTTACACTGATAGCGATGTAGATATTTCCATCTTTGCGCAGATTGCGGTGTAGATATTTCTATCTTTACACAGATAGCGGTGTAGATATTTCCATGTTTACTCAGATAGCTCGGTAGATATTTCCATGAATTCACAGATAGCGTGGTAGATATTTCCATGTTTATAGAGATAGCGGTTTAGATATTTCCATGTAGATACAAATAGCAGTGTTGACATTTCCATGTTTATAGGGATAGCGATGTAGATATTTCCATGTTTTTACGGATAGCGGTGTAGATATTTCCGTGTTTATACAGATAGCGGTGTAGATATTTCCTTGTTTATTCAGATATTGGTGTAGATATTTCTATGTTTATACAGATCATGGTATAGATATCTGTATCTTTACACAGATAGCGATGCAGATACTTCCATGTTTACTCAGATAGCTCTGTAGATATTTCCATGATTACACAGACAGCATTGTAGATATTTCCATGTTTATAGAGATTGCGGTTTAGATATTTCCATGTGGAAACACATAGTGGTGTTGACATTTCCATGTTTATAGGGATAGTGATGCAGATATTTCCATGTTTACACAGATAGCGTTGTAGATATTTCCATCTTTATACAGACAGCGTTGTTGATATTTCCATGTTTACACAGATAGTGGTGTAGATTTTTCCATGTTTATACAGATAGCGGTGGAGATATTTCCATGTTTATACAGATAGCAGTGTAGATATTTCCATGTTTATAGACTTAGCGGTGTAGATATTTCAATATTTATACAGATGGCGGTGTAGATAATTCCATGTTTATTCAGATGTCCGTGTAGATATTTCCAAGTTTATACAGATGGCGGTGTAGATATTTCCATCTTTATACAGGTAGAGGTGTATATATTTCCATGATTATACAGATAGCGGTGTAGATATTACTATGTTTACAAAGATAGCATTGTAGATATTTCCATCTTTGCACAGATTGCGGTGTAGATATTTCCATCTTTACAGAGATAGCGGTATAGATATTTCCATCTTTGCACAGACTGTGCTGTAGATATTTCCATCTTAACACAGATAGTGGTGTAGATATTTCCATGTTTACACAGACAGCGGTGTAGACATTTCCATGTTTACACAGATAGCGGTGGAGATATTTACATGTTTATAGAGACAGTGGTGTACATATTTCCATGTTTATACAGATGGCGGTGTACATATTTCCATGTTTATACAGATAGCGGTGTAGATATTTCCAAGTTCTTACAGATAGCGGTGTAGATATTTAAATGTTTTTACAGATAGCGCAGTAGATATTTCCATGTTTATACAGATAGCGGTGTAGGTATTTCCTTGTTATACAGATAGCGGTGTAGACATTTCCATGTTTATACAGATAGCGGTGTATATATTTCCAGGTTTATACAGACAGCGGTGGAGATATTTCTATGTTTATACAGATAGCGGTGTAGATATTTCCATGTTTATACCCATAGCGGTGTACATATTTCCACGTTTACAGAGATTGCGGTGTAGTTATTTCCATGTTTATACTGATGGCTGTAAAGGTCTTTCCATGTGTATACAGGTGGCAGTGTAGATTTCCCATGTTTATACTGATGGATGTGTAGATATTTCCTTGCTTATAGAGATAGTGGTGGAGATATTTCCATGTTTATACAGATAACGATGTAGATATTTCCATGTTTATACAGATCGCAGTGTAGGTATTTCCATGTTTATGCAGATAGCGGTGAAGATATTTCCATGTTTATAGAGATATCGGTGTAGATATTTCCATGTTTATACTGATAGCGGTGGAGATATTTCCATGTTTATACAGATAGCGGTGGATATATTGCCTGATTTATACAGATTGCGATGAAGATATTTCCAAGTTTATACAGAGAGCGGTGTAGATATTTCCAAGTTTACACAGATAGCAGTGGAGTTATTTCCATGTTTATACATATTACAATGTAGGTATTTCCAGGTTTATAGAGATACCGGTGTAGATATTTCCATGTTTATACAGATGGCTGTGTAGATATTTCCATGTGTATTCAGATGGCAGTGTAGATATTTCCATGTTTATACAGATGGAGGTGTAGATATTTCCATGTTTATACAGATGACTGTGAAGATAATTTCATATTTTTACACATGGCAGTGTAGTTATTTCATTGTTTATACAGATAGCTGTGTGGCTATTTCCATGTTTATACAGATAGCAGTGGAGATATTTCCATGTTTATAGAGAAGGCTGTGTAGATATTTCCATGTTTATACAGATGGCAGTGTAGATATTTCCATGTTTATAGAGATAGTGGTGTAGATATTTCCATGTTTATACAGATAGTAGTGCAGATATTTCCATGTTTATAGAGACAGCGTTGTATATATTTCCATATTAATACAGATAGCGGTGTAGATATTTCCATGATTATTCAGATGGCGGTGTAGATATTTCCATGTTTATACAGATGGCGGTGTAGATATTTCCCTGTTTATACAGATAGCGGTGTGGATATTTCCTTGTATATACAGATAGCAGTGTTGATATTTCCATGTTTACACAGATAGCGGTGTAGATATTTTCATCTTTGCACAGATTGCGGTGTAAATGTTACCATTTTTACACAGATAGCTGTGTAGATATATCCATGTTTACACGGAGAGCTCTGTAGATATTTCCATGTTTACACAGATAGCGGTGTAGATATTTCCATGTTTATACAGATGGCGTTGTAGATAGTTCCATGTTTATGGAGAGGGCGGTGTAGATATTTTCATGTTTATAGAGATGGCGGTGTAGATATTTCCATGTTTATAGAGATGGCAGTGTAGATGTTTCCATGTTTATAGAGATGGTGGAGTAGATATTTCCATGTTTTTACAGATGACAGTGTAGCTATTTCCATGTTTATACAGGTGGCAGTGTAGATATTTCCATGTTATACAGATAGCGGTTTAGACATTTCCATATTTATACAGATAGCGGTGTAGATATTTCCATATTAATAGAGATAGCGGTGTAGATATTTCCATATTTATACAGATAGCTGTGTATATATTTCCATGTTTACACAGAGAGCTGTGTAGATATTTCCATGTTTACACAGATAGCGTTGTAGATAATTCCATATTTATACAGATAGCGGTGTAGATAGTTCGATATTAATACAGATAGCGGTGTATATATTTCCATATTTATACAGATAGCGGTGTATATATTTCCATGTTTATACAGATAGCGGTGGCTATATTTCCATGTTTATACAGATAGCTGTGGAGATATTTCCATGTTTATGCATATCGCGGTGTAGATATTTTCATGTTCATACAGATAGCGTTGTCCATATTTCCAAGTTTGTACAGATAGCCATGTATATATTTCCATGTTTATGCAGATAGCGGTGTAGATATTTGCATGTTTGTACCCATAGTGGTGTACATATTTCCACGTTTACAGAGATTGCATTGTAGATATTTCCATGTTTATACTGATGTCTGTGAAGATATTTCCATGTGTATACAGATGGCAGTGTAGATTTCCCATGTTTATACTGATGGAGGTGTAGATATTTCCTTGTTTATAGAGATAGCGGTGGAGATATTTCCATGTTTATACAGATAGTGATATAGATATTTCCATGTTTATACAGATAGCAGTGTAGGAATTTCCAAGTTTATACAGATAGCGGTGAAGATATTTCCATGTTTATAGAGATAGCGGTATAGATATCTCCATGTTTATACAGATAGCGGTGGAGATATTTCCATGTTTATACAGATATCCTAGGAGATATTGCCTTATTTATATAGATGGCAGTGTAGATATTTCCACGTTTATACAGATAGCGGTGTAGATATTTCCATATTTATACAGATAGCAGTGCAGTTATTTCCATGTTTATACATATGGAAGTGTAGGTATTTCCAGGTTTATAGAGATAGCGGTGTAGATATTTCCATGTTTATACAGATGGCTGTGTAGATATTTCCATGTGTATACAGATGGCAGTGTAGATATTTCCATGTTTATAAAGATGACTGTGAAAATATTTTCATATTTTTACACATGGCGGTGTAGATATTTCATTGTTTCTACAGATAGCTGTGTGGCTATTTCCTTGTTTATACAGATAGCATTGGAGATATTTTCATGTTTATAGAGATGACCGTGTAGATATTTCCATGTTTATACAGATGACTGTGAAGGTATTTTCATATTTTTACACATGGCGGTGTAGATATTTCATTGTTTATACAGATAGCTGTGTGGCTATTTCCATGTTTATACAGATAGCAGTGGAGATTTTTCCATGTTTATAGAGATAGCGGAGTAGATATTTCAGTGTTTACACAGATGGCTGTGTCGGTATTTCCATGTGTATACACATGGCAGTGTAGATATTTCCATGTTTATGGAGATAGCGGTGTAGTTATTTCCGTGTTTATACAAATAGCGGTGTAGATATTTCCATGTTTATACAGATAGCGGTGTTGATATTTCCATGTTTATACAGATAGTGGTGGAGATACTTTCTTGTTTATAGAGATCGTGGTGTGATATTTCCATGTTTATACAGATAGCGGTGTAGATATTTCCATATTTATACTGGTAGCGGTGTAGATATTGCCATGTTTATACAGATCGTGGTGTAGATATTTCCATTTTTCCACAGATGGTAGTGTAGATATTTCCATTTTTATACAGATGACTGTGTAGATATTTGCATGTTTATAAAGATAGCGGTATAGATATTTCCATATTTATACATATAGCGGTGTAGATATTTCCATGTTTATACAGATAGCGGTGAAGATATTTCCATGTTTATGTGGATAGCGGTCTTCATATTTGCATGTTTATAGGGATAGCAGTGTAGATATTTCCATGTTTATACAGATAGCGGTGTAGGTATCTCCATGTTTATACAGATAGCGGTGTAGATATTTCCATGTTTATTCAGCTCACGGTGTAGGTATTTCCATCTTTATACAGATGGCAGAGTAGATATTTCGATGTTTATACAGATAGCGGTGTAGATATTTTCATGTTTATAGAGATGGTGGTGTAGATATTTCCATGTTTATAGAGATTGCGGTGTAGATATTTCCATGTTTTTAAAGTTGTTGGTGTGGGTATTTCCATGTTTATAGAGATAGCGGTGTAGATACTTCCACGTTTCTACAGATGGCTTTTTAGATATTTCCATGTGTATTCAGATGTCAGTATAGATATTTCCATGTTGATAGATATGGTGGTGTAGATATTTCCATGTTTATACAGATGACTGTGTAGATGTTTGCATGTTTATACAGATGGCGATGTAGATATTTCCATGTTTATAGAGATAACAGTTTAGATGTTTCCATGTTTATAATGAAAGCGGTGTAGATATTTCCAAGTTTATACAGATAGAGGTGTACATAATTGCATATTTATACAGACAGTGCTGTAGATATTTCGATGTTTATACAGATGGCGGTGTAGATATTCCCGTGTTTATACAGATGGTATTGTAGATATTTCCTTGCTTATACAGATAGCGTTGTAGATATTTCCATGTTGATACAGATAGCGGTGTAGATACTTCCATGTTTATACTGATAGCGGTTTAGATATTTCCATCTTTGCACAGATTGTGCTGTAGATATTTCGATCTTTACACAGATAGCTGTGTAGATATTTGCAAGTCTACACAGATATCTGTGTAGATATTTCCAGGTTTACACAGATAGTGTTGTAGATATTTCCATGTTTATACACATAACTTTGTACATATTTCCGTGTTTATACAGATAGCGTTGTAGATATTTCCATGTTTATACAGATAGCGGTGTAGATATTTCCATGCTTATACAGATATCGGTGTAGATATTTACATGTTTATACTGATAGTGTGGAGATATTTCCATGTTTATACAGACAGCGATGTAGATATTTCCATGTTTATAGAGATGGCGGTGTAGATATTTCCATGTTTATAGAGATTGCAATGTAGACATTTCTATGTTTATAGAGATGGCGGTGTAGATATTTCCTTGTGTACAGAGATGGCGGTGTAGTTATTTCCATGTGTATAGATATGGCGGTGTAGGTGTTTCCATGTTTATAGAGATAGTGGTGAGGATATTTCCATCTTTATACAGACAGCAGTGAAGATATTTCCATGTTTATACAGATATCGATGTTGGTTATTCCATGTTTATACAGATGACTGAGTATATATTTCCATGTTTAAAGATAGCGGTGTAGATAATTCCATGTTTATAGAGACGGTGGTGTAGGTATTTCCATGTTTATATAGATAGTGGTGTAGATATTTCCATGTTCATTCTGATAGCGGTGTAGATATTTCCATGTTTATACAGATAGCGGTGAAGTTATTTCCATTTTTATACAGATAGTGGTGTTGCTATTTCCATGTTTATACAGATAGCAGTGTAGATATTTCCATGTTTATACAGCTCGTGGTGTAGATATTTCCATCTTTATACAGATGGCGGTGTAGATATTCCCATATTTATAGAGATAGCCTTGTAGGTATTTCCTTGATTATACAGATAGTGGTGTAGGTATTTCCATGTTTATACAGATAGCGGTGCATATAATTCCATGCTTATAGAGATAGCGTTGTAGATATTTCCAATTTGCACAGATTACGGTGTAGATATTTCCATCTTTACAGAGATAGCGGTGTAGATATTGCGATGTTTACACAGAAAGCTGTTTAGATATTTCCATGTTTACACAGATGGCGTTGTAGATATTTCCAGGTTTATAAAGATAGCGGTGGAGATATTTCCATAATTTACAGATACTGGTGGAGATATTTCCATGTTTATACAGATGGAGGTATAGACATTTCCATGTTTATACAGATGAGTGAGTAGAAATTTTCATGTTTTTACAGATGGCGGTGTAGATATTTTCATGTATATACAGATAGCGGTGTGGCTATATCCATGTTTATACAGATAGCAGTGTAGATATTTCGATGTTTATACAGATGGCTCTGTAGATATTTCCATGTTTACACAGATAGCTGTGTAGACATTTCCATGCTTGCACAGATAGCATTGTAGATATTTCCATGTTTATACTGATAGCGGTGTAGATATTTCCATGACTATACAGATAGCTGTGTAGATGTTACCATGTTTATACAGATGACTGTGTAGGTATTTCCATGTTTATACAGATGGTGGTGTAGATATTTCCATGTATATACCGATAGCGGTGTGGATATTTCCTTGTTTTTACAGTCAGCGGTGTAGATATTACCATGTTTGCAAAGATAGCGGTTTAGATATTTCCATCTTTGCACAGATTGCGGTGTAGGTATTTCCATCTTTACAAAGATAGCGGTGTAGATATTGCCATGTTTACACAGAAAGTGGTGTAGATGTTTCCATGTATATACAGATAACTGTGTAGGTATTTTCATGTTTATACAGATGGCAGTGTAGACATTTCTATGTTTATACAGATGGCAGTGTAGGCATTTCTATGTTTATACAGATGGCGGTGGAGATATTTCCGTGTTTATACAGAAGCCGGTGAAGATATTTCCATGTTTATGCCGATGGCGTTGTAGATATTTCCATGTTTGTGGACACGGCGGTGTAGATATTTCTATGTTTATAGAGATAGCTGTGAAGATATTTCTATGTGTATAAAGATGGCGGTGTAGGTATTTCCATGTTTATGCAGATAGCGGTGTGGCTATTTCCATGTTTATGGAGATCGTGGTGTATATGTTTCCATGTTTATACAGATAGTGGCGTAGTTATTTCCATGTTTACACAGATAGTGTTGTAGATATTTTCATGTTTATACAGACAGCGGTGTAGATATTTCCATGTTTATACAGATAGCGGTGTAGATGTTTCCATGTTTATACAGATAGGGGTGGAGATATTTCCATGTTTATACAGATCGTGGTGTAGATATTTCCATGTTTATGGAGATAGCGGTGTAGATATTTCCATGTTTATGCAGATGGCGGTGTAGATATTTCCATGTTTATAGAGATGGCGGTGTAGATATTTCTATGTTTATAAAGATAGCGGTGTAGATAATTCCATGTTTATAGAGACGGTGGTGTAGGTATTTCCATGTTTATAGAGATAGCGTTCCAGATATTTCCATGTTTCCACAGATAACGATGTAGATATTTCTATGTTTATTCAGATAGCGGTGTAGATATTTCCATGTTTATAGAGATGGCTGTGTAGGTATTTCCATGTTTATGCAGATGGCAGTGTAGATATTTCCATGTTGATACAGATAGCGAAGTAGATATTTCCATGTTTATACAGATAGTGGCACAGATATTTCCATGTTTATACAGATAGCGTTTTACATATTTCCATGTTTATACAGATAGCGGTGTAGATATTTCCATGTTTATAGAGATTGTGGTGTAGCTATTCCCATGTTTATACGGATAGCTGTGTAGTTATTTCCTTCTTTATAGACATGGCGGTGTACATATTTTCATGTTTATACAGAGAGCGTTGTAGATATTACCATGTTTATACAAACAGTGGTGTAGATATTTCCATGTTTATAGAAATAGCATTGTAGATATTTACATGTTCCTACACATGGTGGTGTAGATATTTCCATGTTTACAGAGATAGCGGTGTAGATATTTCCATGTTTATAGATATAGCGGTGAAGATTCTACCTTGTTCGTACAGATAGCGGTGTAGTTATTTCCATGTTAATAGAGATAGCGGTGTAGATATTTCCATGTTTATACAGATATCATGGTAGATATTTCCATGTTTATGCAGATAGCGGTGTAGATATATCCATGTTTATACAGGTAGAGGTGTACATATTTTCATGTTTATGCAGATGGCGGTTTAGATATTTCCAGTTTTATATAGATAGCGGTGTAGATATTCCCATGTTCATAGAGATAGCTGTGTAGAGATTTCCATGTTTATAGAGATAGCGGTGTAGATATTTCCATGTTTATACACATAATGGTGTAGATATTTCCATGTTTATAGAGATAGCGGTATAGATATTTCCTTGTTTATACAGATAGCGGTGTAGATATTTCCATGTTTACAGAGTTGGCGCTGTAGATGTTTCCATGTTTATATTCATAGCGGTGTAGATTCTTCCTTGTTCATACAGATAGCGGTGTAGATATTTCCATGTTAATAGAGATAGCGGTGTAGATATTTCCATGTTTATACAGATTGTAGTGTAGATATTTCAACGTTTATACACATAGAAGTGTAGATATTTCCCTATTTATACAGATAGCAGTGAAGATATTTCCATGTTTATAGAGATGGCGGTGTAGATATTTCCATGTTTATAGAGATAGCGATGTAGATATTTTCATGTTCCTGCAGATGGTGGTGTAGATATTTCCATGTTTATAGAGATAGCGATGTAGATATTTCCATGTATATAGAGATAACGCTGTAGATATTTCCATGTTTATAGAGATAGCGGTGTAGATATTTCCTTGTTTATAAAGATTGCGGTGTAGATATTTCCACGTTTACAGAGTTAGCATTTTAGATATTTCCATGTTTATACACATACCGGTGTAGATACTTCCTTGTTTATACAGATAGTGGTGTAGATATTTCCTTGTTAATAGAGATAGCGGTGTACATATTTCCATGTTAATACAGATAGCGGTGTAGATATTTCCATGTTTATACAGTTATCGTTGAAGATATTCCCATGTTTATACAGATAGCAGTGTAGATATTTCCATGTTCATAGAGATAGAGGTGTAGATGTTTCCATCTTTATACAGATATCGGTGTTGATATTTCCATCTTTACAGAGACAGCGTTGTATATATTTCCATGTTTACACAGATAGTGGTGTAGATATTTCCATGTTTATACAGATAGTGGTGTGGATACTTCCATGTTTATACAAATAGTTGTGTGGATACTTCTATGTTTGTACACATAGCAGTGTAGACATTTCCATGCTCACAGAAATACCTGTGTAGATATTTCCCTCTTTCACAGATAGCAGTGTAGATATTTCCTTGTTTATACAGAAAGGGTTGTACATATTTCCATGTCTATAGAGATAGCGGTATAGATATTTCCATGTTTATGAAGATAGCGGTGTAGATATTCCCATGTTTATACTCATAGCCGTGTCGATATTTCCATGTTTATAGAGATAGCAGTGTAGATATTTCCATGTTTATATAGATAGGGTTTTAGTTATTTCCATGTTTATATAGATAGCGGTGTAGGGTCTTTCCATGTTTGTAGAGATAGTGTTGTAGATATTTCCAGGTTTAGTCAGATAGCAGTGTAGACATTTCCATGTTTATAGAGATAGCGGTGTAGATATTTCAAGGTTTTACAGATAGCAATGCAGATATTTCCATGTGTATAAAGATAGAGGTGTAGATATTTCCATGTTTATAGAGATAGCGCTGTAGTTATTTCCATGTTTATAGAGATAGCGGTGTAGATACTTACTTGTTTAAACAGATAGCGGTGTAGATATTTCCATGTTTATGCAGATAGTGTTGTTGATATTTCCATGTTTAAGCAGATAGCGTTGTAGATATTTCCATGTTTCTACGGATAGCGGTGTAGATATTTCAATGTATTTACAGATAGCGATGTAGGTATTTCCATGTATATACAGACAGCGCTGTAGATGTTTCCATGTTTATAGAGATAGCGCTGTAGATATTTCCATGTTTATAGAGATAGCGGTGTAGATACTTACTTGTTTATACAGACAGCGGTGTAGATATTTCCATGTTTATACAGATAGCATTGTAGATATTTCCGTGTTTGTACATATAATGCTGTAGATATTTCCATGTTTACAGAGAGAGCGGTGTAGATATTTCCATGTTTATAGAGATTTTGGAGTAGATACTTCCATGTATACACAGATAGCGGTGTAGATATTTCCATGTTTATACAGATAGCGTTTTAGATATTTCCATGTTTATAGAGATAGCGGTTGAGATATTTCCGTGTTTTTACAGATGGCTGTGTAGATATTTCAATGTTTATAGAGATGGCAGTGTAGATATTTCCATGTTTATACAGATGGCGGTGTGGATATTTAAATGTTTATGCAGATAGCAGTGTAGATATTTCCAGGTTTATTCAGGTAGAGGTGTAGATATTTTCATGTTTATGCAGATGGCGCTTTAGATATTTCCAGTTTTATATAGATAGCGGTGTACATATTCCCATGTTTATTGAGATAAATTTGTAGAGATTTCCATCTTTATAGAGAGAGCGGTGTAGTTATTTCCATGTTTATACACATAGTGGTGTAGATATTTCCATGTTTATAGAGATAGCGGTGTAGATATTTATATGTTTATAGACATAGTGCTGTAGATATTTCCACATTTATAGAGATAGCGGTGTAGGTATTTCCATGTTTATACAGATTACATTGTAGATATTTCCATATTTATACACATAGAGGTGTAGATATTTCCCTGTTTATATGGATAGCAGTGTAGATGCTTCCATGTTTATAGAGATGGCGTTGTAGATATTTCCATGTTTATAGAGATAGCGGTGTAGATATTTTCATGTTCCTTCACATAGGGGTGTAGTTATTTCCATGTTTATAGAGATAGCGACATAGATATTTCCATGTATATCGAGACAACGCTGTAGATATTTCCATGTTTATAGAGATAGCAGTGTAGATATTTCCTTGTTTATACAAATAGCGCTGTAGATATTTCCATGTTTATAGAGATAGCGGTGTATATACTTCCTAGTTTATACAGACAGCGGTGTAGATATTTCCATGTTCATAGAGATAGCTGTTTAGATATTTCCATGTTTATTCAGATATCGCTGTACATATACACATGTTTATACAGATAGCGGTGTAGATATTTCCATGTTCATAGAGATAGCAGTGTAGATGTTTCCATCTTTATACACATAGCGGTGTAGATATTTCCATGTCTATAGAGACAGCAGTGAAAATATTTCAATGTTTATAAAGATAGTGGTGTAGATGTTTCCATGGTTATACAAATATCACTGTAGACATTTTCATGTTTATAGAGATAGCAGTGTAGATATTTCCCTGTTATACAGACAGCAGTGTAGATATTTCCATGTTTATACAGATAGAGGTGTAGATATTTACATGTTTATAGAGATAGAAGTTTAGATATATCCATGTGCATACAGAGAGCGGTGTAGATATTTCCGTGTATATACAGAGAGCGTTGGAGATATTTCCATGTTTCTACAGATAGCGGTGTAGATATTTCCATGTTTATAGAGATGGCGGTGTAGATATTTCCATGTTTATACAGATAGCGGTGTAGATATTTCCATGTTTATACAAATGGTGATGTAGATATTTCCATGTTTGTAGAGATAGCATTGTAGATATTACCATGTTCCTACAGATGGCGGTGTAGATATTTCCATGTTTATACAGATAGCGGTGTAGATATTTCCATGTTTATAGAGATAGTAATGCAGATATTTCCTTGTTTATACAGATAGCGGTGTAGACATTTCCATGTTTATGGAGATAGCGGTGTAGATATTTCCATGTTTATACACATATTGGTGAAGCTATTTCCATATTTATAGAAATAGCGGTGTAGATATTTCCATGTTTATAAAGAGAGCGGTGTAGATATTACCAAGTTTATACAGATAGCGGAGTAGTTATTTCCAAGTTTAAAGAGAGAGCGGTGTAGGTTATTACATGTCTATACACATAGCTGTGTATATAATTCCATTTTCATAGAGATAGCGGTGTTGATATTTCCATCTTTATAGAGCTAGCGTTGTAGATATTTCCATGTTTATACAGATAGTGGTGTAGATATTTCCATGTTTATACAGATGTAGGTGTAGATACTTCCATGTTTATACAGATAGTTGTGTAGATACTTCTATGTTTGTAGAGATAGCAGTGTAGATATTTCCATATTCATAGAAATACATGTGTAGATATTTCCCTCTTTCACAGATAGCAGTGTAGATATTTCCTTGTTTATACAGAAAGTGGTGTACATATTTCCATGTTTATAGAGATATCGGTGTAGATATTTCCCTGTTTATGCAGATAGCGGTGTAGATATTCCCATGTTTATGCACATAGCCTTGTCGATATTTCCATGTTTATAGAGATAGCGGTGTAGATATTTCCATGTTTATAGAGATAGGGTTTTAGATATTTCCATGTTTATACAGATAGCTGTGTAGAGTCTTTCCAAGTTTACAGAGATACCATTGTAGATATTTCCATGTTTAGTCAGATAGCAGAGTAGACATTTCCATGTTTATAGAGATAGCGGTGTAGATATTTCCCACTTTTACAGATAGCAGTGCAGATATTTCCATGTGTATAAAGATAGAGGTGTCGATATTTCCACGTTTGTAGAGATAGCGCTGTAGTTATTTCCATGTTTATACAGATAACAGGGTAGATATTTCCATGTTTATTCCTGATAGTGTTGTAGATATTACCATGTTTAATCAGATAGCGTTTTAGATATTTCCATATTTCTGTGGATAGCGGTGTAGATATTTCAATGTAAATACAGATAGATGTGTAGATATTTCCATGTTTGTAGAGATGGCGGAGTAGATATTTCTATGTTTATAGAGATGGCGTTGTAGATATTACCTTGTTTATACAGATAGCGTTGTAGATATTTCCAAGTTTATAGAGGTAGCGGTGTACATATTTCCATGTTTATATGGACAGTGGTGTAGATATTTCCATGTTAATACAGATGGGGCCGTAGATATTTCCATGTTTATACAGATAGCGGTGTAGAGATTTCCATGTTTATAAATATAACGGTGTAGATATTTCCAAGTTTATAGAGATACCGGTGTAGGTATTTCCATGTTGATACAGCTAGCGGTGTAGATATTTCCATGTTTATACAGTTAGTGGTGTAGATATTTCCATGTTTATACGGATACCGTTGTAGATAATTCCTTCTTTATAGAGATGGCGGTGTACATATTTCCACGTTTATACAGATAGTGGTGTAGATATTTCCATGTTTATAGAGATAGTGGTGAAGATATTCACATGTTTATAAAAATGGCGGTGTATATATTTCCAAGTTTATAGAGATAGCATTGTAGATATTTCCATGTTCCTAGAGATGGCGGTGTTGATATTTCCATGTTTACAGAGATATCGGTGTTGATATTTCCATGTCTATAGAGATAGCAGTGCAGATATTTCCTGGTTTATATAGATAGTCATGTAGATATTTCCATGTTTATATAGATAGTGGTGTAGATATTTCCATGTTTATAGAGATTGCGGTGTATATATTTCCACATTTATACACATAGCCGTGTAGATATTTTTATGTTTTTAGAGACAGCGGTGTAGGTAATTCCACGTTTATAGAGATAGCGGTTTAGATATTTCCACGTTTATACAGAAAGTGGTGTAGATATTTCCACATTTACAGACATAACGGTGTAGCTATTATCATGTTTATTGAGACAGCGGTGTAGTTATTTGCATGTTCATAGAGATAGCGGTGCAGATAATTCCATGTTTACAGAGATGGCTGTGTAGTTATTTCCATGTGTAAACAGATAGCGATGTAGATATTTCCATGTTCCTGCAGATGGCGGTGTAGATATTTCCATGTTTAAAGAGACAGCCGTGTAGATATTTCCATGTTTATAGAGATAGTTTTGTAGACATTTCCATTTTTAAACAGATAATGTAGATATTTCCATTTTTACAGAGATAGCGGTGCAGATATTTCCTTGTTTATACAGATAGCGGTGAACATGTTTCCATCTTTTTACAGAAAGCGGTGTAGAAATTTACAATTTTATAGAGATAGTGGTGTAGATATTTCCATGTTTATAGAGACAGTGGTGTAGATACTTCGACGTTTACAGAGATAGCGGTGTAGATATTTCCATGTTTATAGAGACAGCGATGTAGTTATTTCCATGTTTATGCAGATTGCTTTGAAGTTATTACCATGTTTATAGAAGCAGCGTTGTAGATATTTCCATGTTTATACGGATAGCGGTGTAAATATTTCCGTGTATATACAGTTATGGGTGTAGATATTCCAATGTTTCTGCCGCTATCGGTGTAGATATTTCCATGTTTATAGAGATAGCGGTGTAGGTGTTTCCATCTTTATACAGATAGCGATAAAGTTATTTCCGTGTTTATACAGATAGTGGTGAAGATATTTCCATGTTTATACAGATAGCGGTGTAGATATTTCCATGTTTATAGGGAGAGCGTTTGAGATATTTCCGTGTTTATACAGATGGCTGTGTAGATATGTGCATGTTTATACAGCTGGCGTTGTAGATATTTCCATGTTTATAGAGATAACGATGTAGATATTTCCATGTTTATAGAGGTAGCGGTGTAGATATTTCGACGTTTATAGAGATCACGGTGTAGATATTTCCATATTTATACCGAGAGCATTGTAGATATTTCCACGTTTATACAGATAGCGGAGTAGATATTTCCACGTTTTACAGATAGCGGTGTAGATATGTCCATCGTTATACAGATAGCGGTGTACATATTTCCATGTTTACACAGATAACGGTGTAGATATTTCCATGTTTACACAGATAGCGTTGCAGATATTTCCATGTTTATAAAGATAGCGGTGTAGATATTTCCATGTTTATAGAGATTGCGGTGTAGATATTTCCATGTTTATGCAGATGGCGGTGTAGATATTTTCAAGTTTATAGAATGGCGGTGTATATATTTCCATGTTTATAGAGATAGCGGTGTAGATATTTCCATGTTAGAGATCGCGGTGTAGTTATTTCCATGTTTAGAGTGATAGCAGTGTAGATAATTCCATGTTCATACGGATAGCGGTGTTGATATTTCCGTGTTTATAGAGATTGCTGTGTAGATATTTCCATGTTTATACAGATGGCAGTTTAGATATTTCCATGTTTATACAGATGGTGGTGTAGATATTTCCAGGTTTATACAGATGACTGTGTTGGTATTTCCATGTTTATACAGATGTCGGTGTAGATATTTTCATGTTTATAGAGATAGCGATGTAGATATTTCCATGTTTATAAAAATAGCGGTGTAGATATTTCCATGTTTATAAGTACAGCGGTGTTGATATTTCCATGTTTATAGGGATAGCGGTGTAGATATTTCCATGTTTATATAGATAGTGGTGTAGGTATTTCCATGTTTATACAGATAGCGGTGTACATATTTGCATGTTTATAGAGAAGGATGCGTAGATATTTCCAAGTTTATACAGATGGTGGTTCAGATATTTACATGTTTACATATGTTGGTGTAGATATATCCATGTTTACACAGATAGGTTTTTATATATTTCCATGTTTACACAGGTAGCGTTGAAGATATTTCCATGTTTATACAGAGAGCAGTGTAGATATTTCCAAGTTTACACAGATTGATATGTCGATATTTCCAGGTTTACACAGACAGCATTGAAGTTATTTCCATGTTTATACAGATAGCGGTGTGGGTATTTCCATGTTTATACAGATAGCGCTGTAGATATTTCCATGTTTATACAGATTTCGCTGGAGATATTTCCAAGTTTTTACAGAAAGCGATGTAGATATTTCCATGTTTATACAGATAGCGAAGTAGATATTTGCATGTTGATAGAGATAGCGGTGTAGATATTTCCATGTGTATAGAGATGGCAGTCTAGATATTTCCATGTATATAGAGATGGTGGTGTAGATATTTCCATGTTTATACAGATAACGGTGTAGATATTTCCATGTTTGTAGAGATAGCGGTGTAGATATTTGCATGTTTATACTGATGGCGGTGTAGAGATTTCCATATTTATACAGATAGCGGTGTAGATATTTTCATGTTTATACAGATAGCGGTGTATATATTTCCATGTTTACACAGATAGCGGTGTAGATATTTCCATCTTTGCACGGATTGCGGAATAGTTATTTCCATGTTTATTCAGATAGCGGTGTTGATATTTCCATGTTTACACAGATAGCTCTGTAGATATTTGCATGTTTACACAGATAGCGTTGTATATATTCCCATGTTTATAGAAATAGCGGTTTAAATATTTCCATGTTTATATAGATAGCGGTCAGGACATTTCCATGTTTATAGAGACAGCGGTGTAGATATTTCCATATTTATGCAGATAGCGGTGTAGATGTTTCCATATTTACAGATAGCGGTGTAGATATTTCCATGTTTATACAGATAGCGGTGTAGATATTACCATGTTTATGCAGTTCGTGGTTTAGATATTTCCATGTTTATACAGATGACTGTGTAGATATTTCCATGTTTATACAGATGGCGTTGTAGATATTTCCATGTTTATATAGATAGCGGTGTAGACATTTCCATGTTTATAGAGATAGCGGTGTAGATATTTCCATATTTATACAGATAGCAGTGTAGATATTTCCATGTTTATACAGATGGCGGTGTAGGTATTTCCATGTTTATACAGATGGTGGTGCAGATATTTCCATGTTTCCACAGTTCCGGTGTAGATATTTCCATATTTATACAGATAATGATGTAGATATTTCCTTGTTTGTAGAGATAGAGGTGTAGATATTTCCATGTTTATACAGATAGCGGTGTAGATATTTCCATGTTTATACAGATAGCGGTGTATATATTTCCATGTTTACACAGATAGCTGTGTAGATATTTCCATCTTTGCACAAATTTCAGCTTCGATATTTCAATGTTTATACAGTTTGCGGTGTAGATATTTCCATGTTTATATGGATAGCATTGTAGATATTTCCATGTTTATACAGGTTGCGGTGTAGATATTTCCATGTTTATAGAGATAGCGGTTCAGGTATTTCCATATTTTTACAGATAGCGGTGTAGATATTTCCATGTTTACACAGATTGTTGTGTAGATATTTCCATGTTTATACAGATGGCGTTGTAGATATTTCCATGTTTACAGAGAGCGGTGTAGATATTTCCATGTTTGTAGAGATAGCGGTGTAGATATTTCCATGTTTATACGGAGGTCGATGTAGATATCTCCATGTTTATAGAGATGGCGGTGTAGATATTTCCATGTTTATAGAGATGGCGGTGTAAATATTTCCATGTTTATACAGATGGCCGTGTAGATATTTCCATATTTATAGAGAAGGACGTGTAGATATTTCCATGTTTATACAGATGACTTTGTAGATATTTCCATGTTTATACAGATGGCGTTGTAGGTATTTCCATGTTTATACAGATAGCTGTGTACATATTTCCATGTTTATAGAGATAGCGGTGTAGATATTTTCATATTTATACAGATAGCGGTGTAGATATTTCCATGTTTATACAGATGGCGGTGAAGGTATTTCCATGTTTATACAGATGGCGGTGTTGCTATTTCCATGTTTATAGAAATTGTGGTGTAGAGATTTCCATATTTATACAGATATTGTTGTAGATATTTCCATGTTAATACAGATGGCGGTTTAGATATTTTCAGGTTTATGCAGATGGCTGTGTAGATATTTCCATGTTTATACAGATAGCGGTGGGGATATCTCCCTGTTTATACAGATCGTGGTGTAGATATTTAAACGTTTATACAGATAGCGGTGTAGATGTTTCCATGTTTATAAAGTTAGCGGCATAGATATTTCCATATATATACAGATTGTGGTGTAGATATTTCCATCTTTCCACAGATGGCAGTGTAGATATTTCCATGTTTAAACACATAGTGGTATTGATATTTCCGTGTTTATGCAGTTCACGGTGCAGATATTTCCAGGCTTATACAGATAGCGGTGTAGGTATTTCCATGTTTATACAGATGACTGTGTAGATATTTCCATGTTTATACAGATGCCGGTGTAGATATTTCCATGTTTATACAGATAGCGGTGTAAATATTTCCATGTTTATACAGATGCCGGTGTAGATTTTTCCATGTTTATAAAGATATCGGTGTAGTTATTTCCATGTTTATAGAGATAGTGGTGTACATATTCCCGTATTTATAGAGATAGTGGTGTAGATATTTCCATGTTTATACAGATGGCGGTGTAGTTATTTCCATGTTTATACAGATGGCGGTGTAGATATTTCCATGCTTATACAGATCCGGTGTAGAAATTTCCATGTTTATACATATAATGATGTAGATATTTACTTGTTTGTAGAGATAGAGGTGTAGATATTTCCATGTTTATACAGATGGCGGTGTAGATATTTCCTTATTTATACAGATAGCGTTGTAGATATTTTCTTGTATACACAGAGAGTGGTGTATATACTTCCATGTTTACACAGATAGCGGTGAGGATATTTCCATCTTTGCACAGATTGCGGTGTAGATATTTCCATGTTTATTCAGACAGTGGTGTAGATATTTCCAAGTTTACAAAGATAGCTCTGTAGATATTGCCATGTTTACACACATAGCGTTGTAGTTATTTCCATGTTTATAGAGATAGCGGCTTAGATATTTCCATGTTTATTCAGATAGCGGTCTAGAAATTTCCATGTTAATAGGGATAGCGTTGTAGATATTTACATATTTATACAGATAGCGGTGTAGATGTTTCCATGTTTATACAGATAGCAGTGTAGATATTTCCATGATTATACAGACCAAGGTGTAGATATTTCCACGTTTATACAGATAGCCGTGTAGGTATTTTCATGTTTATACAGCTAGCGGTGTAGAAATTTCCATGTTAATACAGATCACGGTGTAGATATTTCCATCTTTCTACAGATGGCAGTGTAGATATTTCCATGTTTATACAGATAGCGGTGCAGATATTTCCATGTTTACACAGATCGAGGTGAAGATAGTTCCATGGTTATGTAGATGGCGGTGTAGATATTTTCATGTTTATAGAGATGGCGGTATAGATATTTCCATGTTTATAGAGATAGCGGTGTAGATATTTCCATGTTTATACAGATGGCTCTGTAGATATTTCCATGTGTATACAGATGTCCGTGTAGATATTTCCATGTTTATAGAGATGGAGGTGTAGATATTTCCATGTTTATACAGATGACTTTGTGGATAATTCCTTGTTTATACAGATGGCGTTGTAGATATTTCCATGTTTATACAGATAGCAGTGTAGATATTTCCATGTTTATACAGATGGCTTTGTAGATATTTCCATGTTTATACAGATAGCAGTGTAGATATTTCCATGTTTATGCAGATGGCTGTGTAGATATTTCCATGTTTATACAGATAGCGGTGGGGATATCTCCCTGTTTCTACAGATCGTGGTGTAGATATTTAAACGTTTATACAGATAGCGGTGTAGATGTTTCCATGTTTATAAAGTTAGCGGCATAGATATTTCCATATATATACAGATTGTGGTGTAGATATTTCAATCTTTCCACAGATAGCAGTGTAGATATTTCCATGTTTATACAGATGGTGCTGTAGGTATTTCCATGTTTATACAGATTGCAGTGTAGATATTTCCATGTTCATGCAGATGGCGGTGTAGATATTTCCATGTTTATACAGATAGCAGTGTAGATATTTGCATGTTTACAGAGATAGCAGTGTAGATATTTCCATCTTTGCACAGATTGCGGTGTAGATATTTCCATCTTTACACAGATAGCGGTGTACATATTTCCATGTATACACAGATAGCTGTTTAGGTATTTCCATGTTTACACAGGTATTGTTGTAGATATTTCCATGTTAATACAGATAGCGGTGTAGATATTTCCATATTTATAGAGATTGTGGTGTAGATATTTCCATATTTACACAGATAGCGGTGTAGATATTTCCATGTTTATACAGACAGTGTTGTAGGTTTTCCATGTTTATGGAGATAGCAGTATTGGTATTTCCATGTTTATAAAGATAGCGGTGTAGATATTTCCATGTTTATGCCGATAGCGGTGTTGCTATTTCCATGTTTTTACAGAGAGCCGTGTAGATATTTCAAAGTTTATACAGCTCGTGGTGTAGATATTTCCATCTTTATACAGATGGCGGGGTAGATATTTCCATGTTTTGGCAGATAGTGGTGGAGATATTTCCATGTTTACAGAGATAGCGGTGTAGATATTTGCATCTTTCCACAGATTGTGGTGTAGATATTTCCATCTTTACACTGATAGCTATGTAGATATTTCCACGTTTACACAGATAGCTGTGTAGATATTTCCATGTTTACACAGAGAGCGTTGTAGATATTTCCATGTTTCTACTGATAGCGGTGTAGATATTTCCATGGTTAGAGACATGGCGGTGTAGGTATTTCCATGTTTCTAGAGATAGCGGTGTAGACACTTCCACGTTTCTACAGATGGCTTTGCAGTTATTTCCATGTGTATACAGGTGGCAATTTAGATATTTCCATGTTTATAGATATGTTGGTGTAGATATTTCCATGTTTATACAGATGACTGTGTAGATGTTTGCATGTTTATACAGATGGCGGTGTAGATATTTCCATGTTTACAGAGATAACAGTGTAGATATTTCCATGTTTATACAGATAACGTTGTAGATATTTCCGTGTTCACATAGCAGTGTAGATATCTCCATGTTTATACAGATAGCGGTGGAGATATTTCCATGTTTATACCGATATCGATGTAGATATTTCCACGTTTATACAGATAGCATTGTAGATATTTCCACGTTTATACTGATAGCGGTGTAGATACTTCCACGTTTATACAGATTGCGGTGTAGATATTTCCAAGTTTTTACAGCTCGCGGTGTAGATATTTCCATCTTTATACAGATGGCGGTGTAGACATTTCCATGTTTATGCAGATAGTGGTGCAGATATTTCCATGTTTACAGAGATAGCGGTGTAGATATTTGCATCTTTCCACAGATTGTGGTGTAGATATTTCCATCTTTACACAGATATCTATGTAGATATTTCCAAGTTAACACAGATAGCTGTGTAGATATTTCCAAGTTTATACAGATAGCGTTGTAGATATTTCCATGTTTATACAGATAGCGGTGTAGATATTTCCATGTTCATGCAGATGGCGGTGTAGATATTTCCATGTTTATAGAGATGGCCGTGTATATATTTCTATATTTATAGAGATAGCGGTGTAGGTATTTCCATGTGTATAGAGATGACGGTGTAGGTATTTCCATGTTTATAGAGAGAGTGGTGAAGATATTTCCATATTTATACAGATAGCGGTGTAGATAGTTCCATGTTTCTGGAGATGGCGGTGTAGATGTTTTCATGTTTATAGACATGGCGGTGTAGATATTTCCATGTTTATAGAGATCGTGGTGCAGATATTTCCATGGTTATAGAGATAGCGGTGTTGGTATTTCCATGTTTATAGAGATAGCGGTTAGATATTTCCATGTTTATACAGATGGCTGTGTAGATATTTCCATGTGTATGCAGATGGAAGTGAAGTTATTTCCATGTGTATAGAGATGGTGGTGTAGATATTTCCATGTTTACACAGATGACTGTGTACATATTTGCATGTTTATATAGATGGCGGTGTAGATATTTCCAAGTTTATAGAGATAGCGGTGTAGATATTTCCATGTTTATACAGCTCGCGGTGTAGATACTTCCATCTTTATACAGATGGCAGTGTAGATATTTCCATGTTTATACAGATAGTGGTGTTGATATTTCCTTGTTTATACAGATGGCGGTGTAGATAGTTCCATGTTTCTGGAGATGGCGGTGTAGATATTTTCATGTTTATAGAGATAGCGGTGTAAATATTTCCATGTTTATACAGGTCACGATGAAGATATTTCCATGTTTATACAGATGGCAGGGTTGGTATTTCCATGTTTGTGCAGATAATGGTGTAGATATTTCCATGTTTATACAGATAGCGGTGTAGATATTTCCATGTTTTTACAGATGGCGGTTTAGATATTTCCATGTTTATGCAGATAGCGGTGTGGTTATTTCCATGTTTATAGAGATCGTGGTGTAGATATTTCCATATTTATACAGATAACGGTGTAGATATTTCCATGTTTATAGAGATAGTGGTGTAGATATTTCTATATTTGCACAGATAGCGGTGTAAATATTTCCATCTTTACACAGATAGCGGTGTACATATTTCCATGTTTCCACAGATAACGGTGTAGATATTTCCATGTTAACAGAGATAGTTTTGTAGATATTTCCATGTTTATACAGATTGCGGTATAGATATTTCCATGTTTATAAGGATTGCGGTGCAGATATTTCCATGTTTATACAGATAGCGGTGGAGATATTTCCATGTTTATACAGATAGCGATGTAGATATTTCCATGTTTATACAGATAGCGGTGGATATATTTCCATGTTTATACAGATGGTGGTGTAGATATTTCCATGTTTATAGAGATAGCCATGTAGATATTTCCATGTTTATACAGACAGCGGTGTAGATTTTCCATGTTTATACAGATTGCGGTGTAGATATTTCCATGCTTATAAAAATAGCGGTGTAGATATTTCCATGTTTATAGAGATAGCGGTGTAGACATTTCCATGTTTATACAGATAGCGATGCAGATATTTCCAGGTTTATACAGATAGCGGTGTAGATATTTCAATGTTTTTTCAGATAGCGGTGTAGGTATTTCCATGTTTACACAGATGGTGGTGTTGATATTTCCATGTTTACACCGATAGCGTAGATATTTCCATGTTTATACAGATAAAGGTGTACATATTTCCATGTTTATACAGATAATGGCTTAAATGTTTCCATGTTTATACAGATACCATTGGAGATATTTCCATGTTTATACCGATAGCAGTGTATATATTTCCATGTTTATAGATATAGCGGTGTGTAGAATTCCATATTTATACAGATAGCGGTGTAGAGAATTCCATGTTTATTCAGATGAAGGTGTAGATATTTCCATGTTTATACAGATGGCGTTGTAGATATAACCATGTTTATACTGATAGCGGTGTAGATATTTCCATGTTTAAACAGATAGCGCTGTAGATATTTCCATGTTTATACAGATAGCGTTGTAGATATTTCCATGTTTATACGGATCGTGGTGTCGATATTTCCATGTTTATACAGATAGCGGTGTAGATATTTCCATGTTTACAGAGATGGCTTTGTAGATATTTCCATGTTTATACAGATGGCAGTGTAAATATTTCCATGTTTAGACATATAGTGTTGTAGATATTTCCATGTTTATATACAGATGACTGTGTAGTTATTTCCATGTTTATACAGATGGCGGTTTAGATATTTCCATGTGTATAAAGATAGCGGTGCAGACATTTCCATGTTCATAGAGATAGCGGTGTAGATATTTCCATATTTATACAGATAGATTTGTAGAAATTTCCATGTTTATACAGATAGAGGTGTAGATATTTCCATGTTTATGCAGATGCCGTTGTAGATATATCCATCTTTCTACAGATGGCAGTGTAGATATTTCAATGTTTATAGAGATGGCAGTGTTGATAATTCAATGTTTATACAGAAGGCGGTGAAGTTATTTCCATGTTTATGCTGATGGCGATGCAGATATTTAAATGTTCATAGAGATGGCGGTGTAGATATTTTAAGGTTTCTAGAGATAGCGTTGTAGATAATTCCATGTTTATAGAGATGGCGGTGTAGGTATTTCCATATTTATACAGATAGCGGTGCAGATATTTCCATGTTTATACAGATGGTGGTGTAGATATTTCTATGTTTATACTGATAGTGGTGTAGATATTTCCACGTTTATACAGATAGTGATGTAGATATTTCCATGTTTATAGAGATAGCGGTTTAGATATTTCCATGTTTACACAGATAGCTGTGTAGATATTTCCATGTTTACACAGATAGGGTTGTAGATATTTCCATGTTTATACAGATAGTGTTGTAGATATTTCCATGTTTATACAGATAGCAGTGGAGATCTTTCCATGTTTATACAGATGGCCGTGGTAATATTTCCATCTTTATAGAGATGGCGGTGTAGATATTTCCAAGTTTATACAGATAGCAGTGTAGATATTTCCTTGTTTATACAGATAGCGGTGTAGATATTTGCATGTTTATACAGGTAGACGTGTAGATATTTCCATGTTTATAGAGATCGTGGTGTACATATTTCCATCTTTATGCAGATGGCGGTGTAGATATTTGCATATATATAGAGATGGCGGTGTAGATATTTCTATGTTTATAGAGATAGCGGTGTAGATAATTCCACGTTCATAGAGATGGTGGTGAAGGTATTTCCATGTTTATAGAAATAGTGGTGTAGATATTTCCATGTTTATTCAGATAGCGATGTCGATATTTCTAGGTTTATACAGATAGTGGTGTTGATATTTCCATGTTTATACACATAGCGGTGTAAACATATCCATGTTTATTCAGCTCACGGTGTAGATATTTCCATGTGTATACAGATGTCATTGTAGGTTTTTCCATGTTTATGCAGATAGCGGTGTAGATATTTCCATGTTTCTACAGAGAGCGGTGTAGGTATTTCCATTTTTATACAGATCGTGGTGTATATGTTTCCATGTTTATACAGATAGCGGTGTAGACATTTCCATGTGTACACGGATGGCAGTGTAGATATTTCCATGTTTAAACAGATAGCTGTGTAGATATTTCCATGTTTATAGAGATAGCGGTGTAGATAATTCCTTGTTTTTACAGATGGCTGTGTAGACATTTCCATGTGTACACGGATGACAGTGTAGATATTTCCATGTGTATACAGATGGAGGTATAGATATTTCCATGTTTACACAGATAGCTGAGTATATATTTCCATGTTTACACAGATAGTGTTGTAGATATTTCCATGTTGATACAGACAGCGTTGTAGATATTTCCATGTTTCTACAGATAGCGGTGTAGATATTTCCATGTTTATACAGTTAGTGGTGTAGATATCTGCATGTTTATACAGGTATAGCTGTAGATATTTCCATGTTTATATAGATCGCGGTGTAGATATTTCCATGTTTATGCAGACGGCGGTGTAGGTATTTCCATGTTTATAGAGATGGCGGTGTAGATATTTCTATGTTTATAGAGATAGCGGTGTAGATAATTCCATGTTTATAGAGATGGTGGTGTAGCTTTTTCCATGTTTATAAAGATATTGGAGTAGATATTTCCATGTTTATTCAGATAGCGGTGTAGTTATTTCCATGCTTATACAGATAGTGGTGTTGATATTTCCATGTTTATACAGATAGCGGTGTAGATATTTCCATGTTTATTCTGCTCGCGGTGAGGTATTTCCATGTTTATACAGACGGCAGTGTAGGTATTTCCGTTTTTATGCAGATAGCGGTGTAGATATTTCCAAGTTTATACAGATAGGAATGTATATCTTTCCATGTTTATAGAGATAGCGGTGTAGGTATTTCCTTGTGTATTCAGATACCTTTGCAGATGTTTCCAAGTTTATACTGATGGCTGTGTAGATATTTCCATGAGTATACACATGGCAGTGTACATATTTCCATGTTTATAGAGATGGTGGTGTAGATATTTCCATGTATATACAGATGACTGTGTAGATATTTCCATGTTTATACAGATATCGGTGCAGATATTTCCATGATTATAGAGATAGCGGTGTAAATATTTCCATGTTTGCACAGATTGCGGTGCAGATATTTCCATCTTTACACAAATAGCGGTGTAGATATTTCCATGTTTAAAAAGATAGCTGTGTAGATGTCACCATGTTTATACAGATGATTGTGTAGGTATTTCCATGTTTATACATATTGCGATGTAGATATTACCATGTTTTACAGATGGCGGTGTAGATTTTACCATGTATATACAAATAGCGGTGTCGATATTTCCATGTTTATAGAGACAGCGGTGTAGATATTACCATGTTTACACAGATAGCGGTTTAGTTATTTCCATCTTTGCACTGATTGCAATGTAGATATTTCCATCTTTACAAAGATAGTGGTGTAGATGTTTCCATGTTTATACAGATAACTGTGTAGGTATTTCCATGTTTATACAGATGGCATTGTGGATATTTTTATGTTTATACAGACGGTGGTGCGGCTATTTTCATGTTTATGCAGATGGCGGTGTAGATATTTCCCTGTTTATGCAGATGGCAGTGTAGATATTTCCATGTTTTTGTAGTTGGCTTTGTAGATATTTCTATGTTTATAGAGATAGCGGTGTAGATATTTCCATGTGTATAAAGATGGCCGTGTACGTATTTCCATGTTTATAGAAATAGCGGTGCAGATATTTCCATGTTTATACAGATAGCGGTGTAGATATTTCCACGTTTATAGAGATAGTGGTGTTGGTATGTCCATGTTTATATGGATAGCGGTGTAGATATTTCCATATTTATACAGCTCGCGGTGTAGATATTTCCATCTTTATACAGATGGAAGTGTAGGTATTTGCATGTTTATGCAGATATCCGTGTAGATATTTCCATGTTTATACAGATGACTGTGTAGATATTTCCATGTTTTCACAAATGGTGGTCTAGATATTTCCATGTTTATACAGAGACCACTGCAGATATTTACATCTTTATAGAGATAGCGGTGTAGATATTTCCATTTTTGCACAGATTGCGGTGTAGGTATTTCCATCTTTACATAGATAGCGGTGTAGATATTTCCATGTTTACACAGATAGCTGTCTGGATATTTCCATGTTTACACTGAGAGCTTTTTAGATATTTCCATGTTTATACAGATAGCAGTGTAGATATTTCCATTTTTAAAGAGATCGCGGTGCAGATATTTCCATGTTTATACAGATAGCGGTGGAGATATTCCCATGTGTATACAGATAGCGGTGGAGATATTTCCATGTTTATAGAGATGGCGGTATTGATATTTCCATGTTTATACAGATGGCGGTGTAGATATTTCCATGTTTTCACAGATGGCGGTGTAGATATCTCCATGTTTATACAGATGACTGTGTAGTTATTTCCATGTTTATACAGAAGGCAGTTTAGATATTTCCATATTTATAGACTTAGCCGTGTAGATATTTCCATGTTTATACACATAGCGGTGTAGACATTTCCATGTTTATAGAGATAACGGTGTAGATATTTCCATATTTATACAGATCACGGTGTAGATATTTCCATGTTTATACAGATAGCGGTGTAGATATTTCCATTTTTATACAGATCGTGGTGTAGATGTTTCCAAGTTTATACAGATAGCAGTGTAGAGATTTCCGTGTTTATACAGCTCGTGGTGTAGATATTTCCATCTTTATGCAGATGGCAGTGTAGATATTTCCATCTTTATAGAGATAGCGGTTAAGATATTTCCATTTTTACACAGATGGTGGAGTAGATAGTTCCATATTTATGGAGATGGCGGTGTAGATATTTTCATGTTTATAAAGATGGCGGTGTAGATATTTCCAGGCTTATATAGATGGCGGTGTAGACATTTCCATGCTTATAGATTTAGCTGTGTAATTATTTCCATGTGTATAGAGAAAGCGGTGTAGGTATTTCCATCTTTATACAGATGGCTGTGTAGATATTTCCACGTTTATACAGATGGCAATCTAGATGTTTCCAGGTTTATAGAGATGCTGGTGCAGATATTTCCATGTTTATACAGATGGCGGTGTAGATATTTTCATGTTTATAGAGATAGCGTTGTATATATTTCCTTATTTACACTGATAGCGATCTAAATATTTCCATGTTTCTTCAGATGGCAGTGTAGATATTTCCATGTTTATACAGATAGCGGTGTGGATTTTCTACGTTTATACAGATAGTGGTGTAGATATTTCCATGTTTAGTCAGATGTCTTTGTAGATAATTCCATGTTTATACAGATGGCAGTGTAATTATTTCCATGTTTTTACAGATCGTGGTGTAGATATTTCCATGTTCATACAGATGACTTTGTAGGTATTTCCATGTTTATACAGATGGCAGCATAGGTATTTCCATGTTTATAGAAATGGCCATGTAGTTAATTCCATGGTTTTACAGATAGCGCTGAAGACATTTTCATGTTTATAGAGATTGCGGTGTAGATATTTCCATGTTCATAAATATGGCGGTGTAGGTATTTCCATGTTTATACAGATAGCGCTATAGATATTTCCATATTTATATAGACAGCGGTGTAGATATTTCCACGTTTATAGTGATAGTGGTGTTGGTAAGTCCATGTGTATACAAATAGCGTTATAGATATTTCCATGTTTATACAGCTCGCGGTGTAGGTATTTCCTTCTTTATAGAGATGTCAGTGTAGGTATTTCCATGTTTATGCAGATAGCGGTGTAGATATTTCCATGTTTATGTAGATAGCGGTATAGGATTTCCATGTTTATAGAGATAGCGGTGTAGATATTTCCATGTTTCTACAGATGCCTGTGTAGCCTTTCCATGTGTATTCAGATCTCAGTGTAGATATTTCCATGTTTATACAGATGTAGGTGTAGATATTTCCATGTTTATACAGATATCGATGTCGATATTTCCATGTTTATAGGGATAGCGGTGTAGATATTTCCATGTTTATAGAGATGGCTGTGAGGATATTTCCATGTTTATACAGATGGCAGTGTAAATATTTCCATGTTTGTACAGATAATGATGTAGATATTTCCATGTTTATACAGATGACTGTGTAGTTTTTTCCATGTATATACAAAAGGCAGTGTAGATATTTCCAAGTTCATACAGATAGCCATGAAGATATTTCCATGTTTATACAGATAGCCGTGTAGACATTTCCATTTTTATAGAGATAGCGGTGTGGATATTTCCATATTTATTCAGATAGCGGTGTAGTTATCTCCATGTTTATACAGGAAGAAGTGTAGATAACTCCATGTTTATACAGATTACGGTGTAGATATTTCCACTTTTCTACAGATGGCAGTGTAGATATTTCTACGTTTATACAGATGCCGTTGAAGATATTTCCATTTTTACACAGATCGCGGTGTAGATATTTCCATGTTTATGCAGATGGCGGTGTAGAAATTTCCATGTTTACTGAGATTGCGTTGTAGGTATTTCTATGTTTATAGAGATAGTGGTGTAGATAATTCCATGTTTATAGAGATGGAGGTGTAGGTATTTCCATGTTTATAGAGATAGTGGGGTAGATATTTCCATGTTTACAGTCAGCGCTGTAGATATTTCCAAGTTTATACAGATAGTGGTGTTGGTATTTCCATGTTTATACACATAGCTGTGTAGATATTTCCATGTTTATACAGCTCGCGGTGTAGATATTTCCATCTTTATATAGATGAAAGTGTAGTAATTTCAGTGTTTATGCAGATAGTGGTGTAGATATTTCCATTTTTATACAGATAGCGGTGTAGTTATTTCCATGTTTATAGAGATGGGGTGTAGGTATTTCCATGTGTATACAGATAGCGGTGCAGATGTTTCCAAGTTTATACTGATGGCTGTGTAGATATTTCCACTTGTATACCCATGGTCTTGTAGATATTTCCATGTCTATAGAGATGGGGTTGTAGATATTTCCATGTATATACAGATGACTGTGTAGATATTTCCATGTTGCTACAGATGGCGGTGTAGATATTTCCATGATTATAGAGATAGCGGTGTAGATATTTCCATGTTTATACAGATAGCGGTGAAGTTATTTCCATGTTTATAGAGATAGCGTTGTATATATTTCCATCTTTGCACAGATTGTGGAGCAGATATTTCCATCTTTACACAGATGGCGGTGTAGATATTTCCATGTTTACACAGATAGCTTTGTATAGATTTCCATGTTTAAACAGATAGCGGTGTAGATAATTCCATGTTTATAGATATAGCCGTGTAGATGTTTCAATGTTTATACAGATAGCGGTGGACTTGTTTCCTTGTTTATACAGATAGCGGTGTAGATATTTCCATGTTTATACAGAGAGAGGTGTGGATATTACCATGTTTACACAGATATCAGTGTAGATATTTAAATCTTTGCACAGATTGCGCTGCAGATATTTCCTACTTTACAAAGATAGCGGAGTAGATATTTCCATGTTTAAACAGATAGCGTTGTAGATATTTGCATGTCTATACAGATAGCGGTGTAGATATTTCCATGTTTATACAGATAGCGGTGTAGATGTTTCCATGTTTATACAGATAGCAGTGTAGATATGTCCATGTTTATACAGATAGCGGTTTAGATATTTCCATTTTACACAGATGGTGGTGTAGATAGTTCCATGTTTATGGAGATGGTGGTGTAGATATTTCCATGTTTATAAATATGTCAGTGTAGATATTTCCAGGTTTATAGAGAATGCGGTGTAGATATTTCCATGTTTATAGAGATAGTGGTGTAATTATTTCCATCTGTATAGAGATAGCTGTGTAGTTATTTCCATGTTTATGCAGATGGCGGTGTATATACTTCCATGTTTATACAGATGGCGGTATAGATATTTCAATGTTTATAGAGATAGCGGTGTATATATTTCCATATTTATAGAGATAGCAGTGTAGATATTTCCATGTTTATTCATAGGGCAGTATAGATATTTCCATGTTTATACAGACAGCGGTGTGTTTATTTCCAAGTTTATACAGAGAGACTTTTAGATATTTCCATGTTCATACAGATCGTGGTGCTGATATTTCCACGTTTATACAGATAGTCGTGTGGGTATTTCCCTGTTTATACAGATATCAGTGTAGATATTTCCATGTTTATACAGATTGGGGTGCAGATATTTCCATCTTTATACAGACGGCAGTGTAGATATTTCCATGTTTACACAGATGGCCGTGTAGATATTTCCATGTTTATGGAGATGGCGGGGTAGATATTTTCATGTTTATAGAGATGGCGGTGTAGACATTTCCATGTTTATAGAGATTGTGGTGAAGATATTTCCATGTTTAATTAGATTGCAGTGTAGGTATTTCCATGTGTATAGAGACAGCGGTGCAGATGTTTCCATGTTTATACTGATGGCTCTGTAGACATTTCCATGTGTATACAGACGGCAGTGTAGATATTTCCATGTTTATAGAGATGTTGGTGTAGATATTTCCAGGTATATACAGTTGACTGTGTAGATATTTCAATTTTTATACAAATAGCGGTGTAGATATTTACATATATAAACAGATAGCGGTGGTGATATTTCTATGTTTATACAGAGAGCGATGTAGATATTTCCATGTTTATACAGATTGCTTTGTAGGTTTTTCCATCTTTATAGAGGTAGCGGTGTAGATGTTTCCATGTTTATACAGATGGCTGTGTAGATATTTCCATGTGTATACATGGCAGTGTAGATATATCCACGTTTATGCAGATGGAGGTGTAGATATTTCCATGTGTTTACACATGGCAGTGTAGATATTTCAATGTTTATAGAGATGGTGGTGTAGATATTTCCATGTTTATACACATGACTTTGTAGATATTTGTATGTTTATACAGATGGCAGTGTAGATATTTCCATGTTTATAGAGATAACAGTGAAGAATTTCCATGTTTATACAGATAGCAGTGTAGATATTTCCATGTTTATGGAGATAGCGGTGTAGATATTTCCTTATTTACACAGATAGCGGTTTAGATATTTCCATCTTTGCACAGATTGCGGTGTTGATATTTCCATCTTTACACAGATAGCGGTGTAGATATTTCCAAGTTTACACAGATAGCTGTGTATTTATTTCCATGTTTACACAGATAGTGTTGTAGATATTTCCATGTTTATAGAGATAGCGGTGTAGATATTTCCATATTTATTCAGATAGCGGTGTAGATATTTCCATGTTTATACAGACAGCAGTGTAGATATTTCCATGTTTACAGAGTTAGCGGTGTAGATATTTCCATCTTTGAACAGATTGCAGTGTATATCTTTCCATCTTTACACAGATTTCGGTGTAGATATTTCCAAGTTTACACAGATAGCTGTGTAGATATTTCCATGTTTAAACAGATATCGTTGTAGATATTTCCAGGTTTATACACATAGCAGTGAAGATATTTCCAGGTTTATAGAGATAGTGGTGTAGATATTTCCATATTTATGGAGATGGCGGTGTAGATATTTCCATGTTTTTACAGATAGCGGTGTAGATATTTCCATGTTTATACAGATAGCGATGTTGACATTTCCATGTTTATACAGATAGCGGTGAATATATTTCCATCTTTATACAGATAGCAGAGTAGATATTTCCATCTTTACACACATAGCGATGTAGATATTTCCATGTTTACACAGATAGTGTTGCAGATATTTCCATGTGTATACAGATAGCCGTGTAGATATTTCCATGTTTATACAGATGGCGGTGTAGATATTTCCATGTTTATGCAGATGGCGGTGTAGATATTTCCTAGTTTATAGATATGGCGGTGTAGGTATTTCCATGTTTATAGAGATAGTGGTGTAGTTATTTCCATGTTTATAGTGATAGCGGTGTAGTTATTTCCAGGTTTATACTGATAGCGGTGTAGATATTTCCATGTTTATATGGATAGCGGTGTTGGTATTTCCATGTTTATTGGGATAGCGGTGTAGATAATTCCATGTTTATACAGATAGCGGTGTAAGTATTTCCGTGTTTATACAGATAGCAATGGAGATATTTGAATGTTTATACAGATGTCTGTGTAGATATTTCCATGTTTATACAGATGACAATGTAGATATTTCCATGTTTATACAGATGGTGATATAGATATTTCCATGTTTATACAGATGGCAGTGTAGGTACTTCCATGTTTATACAGATGGTGATATAGATATTTCCCTGTTTTTGCAGATGACTGTGTAGGTATTTCCATGATTATACAGATGTCGGTTTAGATATTTTTATGTTTATAGGGATGCCGATGTAGATATTTACATGTTTATACAGATAGCGGTGTAGACATTTCCATGTTTATAGAGATAGCGGTGTAGATTTTCCATGTTTAGAGATAGCGGTGTAGATATTTCCATCTTTGCACAGATTGCTGTGTAGATATTTCCATCTTTAGATAGATATCGGTGTAGATATTTCCAAGTTTACACAGATAGCTGTGTATATACTTCCATGTTTAGACTAACAATTTTGTACATATTTCCATGTTTATAGAGATAGCGGGGTAGTTATTTCCATGTTTATTCAGACAGCGGTATAGATAATTCCATGTTTATACAGATAGCGGTGTTCACATTTCCATGTTCATACAGACAGTGGTGGAGATATTTCCTTGTTTATACAGATCGTGGTGTATATATTTCCACGTTTATACAGATAGCGGTGTAGATATTTCCATATTTATACAAGTAGCAGTGTAGATATTTCGATGTTTATACAGATCGTGGTGTAGATATTTCCATCTTTCCACAGGTGGCAGTGTAGATATTTCCATGTTCATACAAATGCCGGTGTACATATTTCCATGTTTATTCAGATAGCGGTGTAGATATTTCCACGTTTATACAGATAGCGGTGTTGGTATTTCCATGTTTATACAGATAGCGGTGTAGATATTTCCATGTTTACAGAGATAGCGGTGTAGATATTTCCATCTTTGCAAAGATTGCGGTGTAGGTATTTCTATCTTTACACAGATAGCGGTGTAGATATTTCCAAGTTTACACAGATAGCTCTGTAGATATTTCCATGTTTACACAGATAGCATTGTAGATATTTCCATGTTTATACAGATAGTCGTGTGGATATTTCCATCTTTATACCGATGGCATTGTACATAGTTTCATGTTTCTGGAGACGGCGGTGTAGATATTTTTATGTTTATAGAGATGGCGGTGTAGATACTTCCATGTATATGGAGGTTGCGTTGTAGATATTTCCATGTTTATACAGATAGCGTTGTAGGTATTTCCATGTTTATAGAGTTAGCAGTGTAGATATTTCCATGTATACACAGATGTCTGTGTAGGTATTTCCATGTGTACACAGATAGCGTTGTACATATTTCCATATTTATACAGATCGTGGTGTAGATATTTACATGTTTATACAGATAGCGGTGTAGTTATTAACATGTTTATACAGACCGCGGTGTAGATATTTCAATGTTTATACAGATAGCCATGCAGATATTTCCATGTTTGTACACATGGCGGTGTTGATAATTCCATCTATACAGGGATGGCCGCGTAGATATTTCCATGTTTATACATATGGCGGCGTGGATATTTCCATGAATATGCAGATGGTGGTGTAGATATTTCCATGTTTATACACATAGCAGTGTAGTTATTTCCAGGTTTATACAGATCGCGGTGTAGATATTTCCATCTTTCCACAGATGACTGTGTAGATATTTCCATGTTAATACTGATGGCGGTGTAGATATTTCCATGTTTATAGAGATAGCGGTGTAGATATTGAAATGTTTATAGAGTTAGCGGTGTAAATATTTCCATATATATACTGATAGCGGTGTAGTTATTTCCATCTTTATACAGAGAGCGCTGTACATATTTCCAAGTTTATACATATCATGGTGTAGACATTTACATGTTTATACAGATAACGTTGTAGATATTTCCATGCTTATCTAGATAGCGGTGTAGATATTTCCATGTTTATACAGACCGCGGTGTAGATATTTCCATCTTTCTACAGTTTTCAGTGTAGATATTTCCATGTTCATACAGATGGCGGTGTAGATATTTCCATGTTTATATAGATGGCGGTGTAGGTATTTCCTTGTTTATGTAGATGGTGGTGTAGATTTTCCCATGTTTATAGAGATGGCTGTGTATATATTTCCACGTTTATAGAGATAGCGGTGTAGATATATCCATGTTTATGCAGATGCCGTTGTAGATATTTCCATGTTTATAGAGATAGCGGTATAGATATTTCCACATTCATAGAGATGGCAGTGTAGATATTTCCATCTTTATACAGATAGCGTTGTAGATATTTCCATGTTTTCACAGATGGTGGTGTAGATATTTCCTAGTTTATACACATGGCGGAGTAGATACATCCATCTTTATGGCGATGGCAGTTTAGATATTTTCATGTTTATAGAGATGGCGGTGTAGATATTTCCATATTTATAGAGATAGCAGTGTAGATATTTCCATCTTTCTACAGACGGCAGTGTAGATATATCCATATTTAAACAGATGTCTGTGTAGATATTTCCATGTGTATACAGATGGTATTGTAGGTATTTCCATGTTTATACAGATGGTAGTGTAGATATTTCCATGTTTATTCAGATGACTGTGTAGATATTTCCATGTTTTTACAGATGGCAGTGTAGATATTTCAATGTTTATAGAGATGGCGCTGTAGATATTTGCATGTTTATACAGATAACGGTGGAGATATTTCCATGTTTATACAGACAGCAGTGGAGATATTTCCATGTTTATACACATAGCGGTGTACATATTTCCATGTTTATAGAGACAGCGGTGTAGGTATTTCCATGTTTATACAGATAGCGGTTCAGATATTTCCATGTTTAAACAGATGCCTATGCAGCTTTTTCCATATTTATGCAGAGGGCTGTGTACATATTTCCATGTTTATACAGATAACGTTGTAGATATTTCCATCTTTATACAAACGGTGGTGTAGATATTTCCATGTTCCTTCACATGACTGTGTAGTTATTTCCATGTTTATACAGATGGCGGTGTAGATATTTCAATATTTATAGAGATAGCAGTGTAGATATTTCCAAGTTTATACAGATAGCGGTGTAAATATTTCCATGTTTATACAGATCATGGTGTAGATATTTCCAAGTTTATACAGATAGCGGTGTAGATATTTCCATGCTTAAACAGACTGCAGTGTAGATATTTCTATGTTTTTACAGATAGCGGTGTAGATATTTCCATCTTTGCACAGATTGCTGTGTAGATATTTCCATCTTTACACAGATATCGGTGTAGATATTTCCAAGTTTACACAGATAGCTGTGTATATATTTCCATGTTTACACTAATAATTTTGTAGATATTTCCATGTTTATAGAGATAGCGGGGTAGCTATTTCCATGTTTATTCAGACAGCGGTATAGATAATTCCATGTTTATACAGATAGCGGTGTTCACATTTCCATCTTTATACAGACAGTGGTGGAGATATTTCCTTGTTTATACAGATCGTGGTGTAGATATTTCCACGTTTCTACAGATAGCGGTGTAGATATTTCCATATTTATACAGGTAGCGGTGTAGATTTTTCCATGTTTATACAGATCGTGGTGTAGATATTTCCATCTTTCCACAGGTGGCAGTGTAGATATTTCCATGTTTATACAAATGGCGTTGTACATATTTCCATGTTTATACAGATAGCGGTGTAGATATTTCCATGTTCATGAGAATGGCGTTGTAGACATTTCATTGTTTATAGAGATGGCGGTGTAGATATTTCTATGCTTACAGATAAAGCCGTGTAGATATTTCCATGTGTATAGAGATGGCGGTGTAGGTATTTCCATGTTTACAGAGATAGTGGTGAAGGGATATCTATCTTCATACAGATAGCGGTGTAGATATTTCCATGTTTATACAGATAGCGGTGTTGTCATTTCCATGTTTATACAGATAGCGGTGTAGATGATTCCATGTTTACAGAGATAGCGGTGTAGATATTTCCATCTTTGCAAAGACTGCGGTGTAGGTATTTCCATCTTTACACAGATAGCGGGGTAGATATTTCCAACTTTACACACATAGCTCTGTAGATATTTCCATGTTTACACAGATAGCATTGTAGATATTTCCATGTTTATACAGATAGTCGTGTGGATATTTCCATCTTTATACCGATGGCTGTGTACATAGTTTACGTTTCTGGAGACGGCGGTGTAGATATTTTCATGTTTATAGAGATGGCGGTGTAGATACTTCCATGTTTATGGAGATTGCGTTGTACATATTTCCATGTTTATAGAGATAGCGTTGTAGGTATTTCCATGTTTATAGAGTTAGCAGAGTAGATATTTCGATGTTTACACAGATGGCTGTGTAGGTATTTCCATGTTAATACAGATAGCGGTGTACATATTTCCATATTTATACAGATCGTGGTGTAGATATTTACATGTTTATACGGATAGCGGTGTAGATATTAACATGTTTATACAGACCGCGGTGTAGATATTTCAATGTTTATACAGATAGCCGTGCAGATATTTCCATGTTTGTACAGATGGCGGTGTTGATAATTCCATCTTTCCAGACATGGCCGCGTAGATATTTCCATGTTTATACATATGGTGGCGTGGATATTTCCATGGATATGCAGATGGTGGTGTAGATATTTCCATGTTTATACACATAGCAGTGTAGTTATTTCCAGGTTTATACAGATTGCGGTGTAGATATTTCCGTCTTTCTACAGATGACTGTGTAGATATTTGCATGTTAATACTGATAGCGGTGTAGATATTTCCATGTTTATAGAGATAGAGGTGTAGATATTTAAATGTTTATAGAGTTAGCGGTGTAAATATTTCCATATATATACTGATAGCGGTGTAGTTATTTCCATCTTTATACAGAGAGCGCTGTACATATTTCCAAGTTTATACATATCATGGTGTAGATATTTCCATGTTTATACAGATAACGTTGTAGATATTTCCATGATTATCTACATACCGGTGTAGATATTTCCATGTTTATACAGATCGCGGTGTAGATATTTCCATCTTTCTGCAGTTTTCAGTGTAGATATTTCCATGTTCATACAGATGGCGGTGTACATATTTCCATGTTTATATAGATGGCGGTGTAGGTATTTCCTTGTTTATGTAGATGGTGGTGTAGATTTTCCCATGTTTATAGAGATGGCTGTGTATATATTTCCACGTTTATAGAGATAGCGGTGTAGATATATCCATGTTTATGCAGATGACGTTGTAGATATTTCCATGTTTATAGAGATAGCGGTGTAGATATTTCCACATTTATAGAGATGGCAGTGTAGATACTTCCATCTTTATACAGATAGCGGTGTAGATATTTCCATGTTTATACAGCTCACGGTGTAAAAATTTCCATGTTTATACAGATAGCGGTGTAGATATTTCCAGGTTTATATAGATAGCGGTGTAGATATTTCCATGTTTATAGAGACTGCGGTGTAGATATTTCCATCTTTGCACAGATTGCTGTGTAGTTATTTCCATTTTTACACAGATAGCTGTGTAGATATTTCCAAGTTGACACAGATAGCGGTGTAGATATTTCCATGTTTATAGAGATAGCAGTGTAGATATTTCCATGTTTATACAGATGACTGTGTAGATATTTGCATGTTTATACAGATGGTGGTGTAGATATTTCCGTGTTTATAGAGATAACAGTGTAGATATTTCCATGTTTATAAAGGTAGCAGTGTAGCTATTTCCATGTTTATAGAGATAGCGGTGTAGGTATTTCCATATTTATACAGATAGCATGTAGATATTTACATGTCTATACAGATGGCGTTGTAGATATTTCCATATTTATACAAATGGTGGTGTAGTGATTTCCTTGATTATACACATAGCAGTGTTGATATTTCCATGTTTATACAGATAGCGGTGTAGATATTTCCATGTTTATACAGATATCGGTGTTGGTATTTCCATGTTTATACAGCTCGTGGTGTAGATATTTCAATCTTTATACAGACGGCAGTGTAGATATTTCCATGTTTATAGAGATAGCGTTGTAGATATTTCCATGTTGATACAGATTGCGGTTCAGGTATTTCCATGTTTATATAGATAGCAGTGTAGACATTTCAATGTTTATACAGATGGCTCTGTAGATATTTCCTTGTGTATACAGATTGCAGTGCAGATATTTCCAGGTTTATACAAATGACTGTGTAGATATTTTCAAGTTTTTACACATGGCAGTGTTGATATTTCCATGTTTATACAGATACGGTGTCGCTATTTCTATCTTTATACAGACAGCAGTGTAGATATTTCCATGTTTATAAAGATAGCTGTGTAGATTTTCCCATGTTTGTACAGATATCGGTGTAGATATTTCCTTGTTTATACAGATGGCAGTGTAGATATTTCCATGTTTGTACAGATAGTGGTGTAGATGTTTCCATGTTTATACAGATGACTGTGTAGTTATTTCCATGTTTATACAGGTGGTGGTGTAGATATTTCCATGTTTATGGAGTTAGCCATGTACATATTTCCATGTTTATAAAGATAGCGGTGTAGGCATTTCCATGTTTATAGAGATAGCGTTGTAGTTATTTCAATATTTATTAAGATAGCGGTGTAGATATTTCCATGTTTATGCAGATAGTGGTGTAGATATTTCCATATTTATACAGATAGTGGTGTAGACATTTCCATGTTTATACAGATCGTTGTGTAGATACTTCCATGTTTATACAGATAGCGGTGTAGATATTTCCATGTTTATACAGATAGCGGTGTAGATACTTCCACGTTTATACAGATTGCGGTGTAGATATTTCCAAGTTTATACAGCTCGCGGTGTAGATATTTCCATCTTTATACAGATGGCGGTGTAGACTTTTCCATTTTTATGCAGACAGTGGTGCAGATATTTCCATGTTTACAGAGATAGCGTTGTAGATACTTGCATCTTTCCACAGATTGTGGTGTAGATATTTCCATCTTTACACAGATAGTTATGTAGATATTTCCAAGTTAACACAGATAGCTGTGTAGATATTTCCATGTTTATACAGATAGCATTGTAGATATTTCCGTGTTTATACAGATAGCGGGGTAGATATTTCCATGTTCATGCAGATGGCAGTGTAGATATTTCCATGTTTATAGAGATCACGGTGTAGGTATTTCCATGTTTGTAGAGATAGTGGTGAAGTTATTTCCGTATTTATACAGATAGCGGTGTAGATATTTCCATGTTTATACAGATAGCGGTGTTGGTATTTCCATGTTTATACAGATATCGTTGTAGTTATTTCCATGTTTATACAGATAGCGGTGCAGATATTTCCATGTTTACAGAGATAGCGGTGTAGATATTTCCATCTTGCAGAGATAGCTGTGTAGATATTTCCAAGTTTGCACAGATAGCTGTGAAGATATTTCCATGTTTACACAGATAGCGTTGTAGATATTTCCATCTTTATACAGATAGCGGTGTAGATATTTCAATGTTTATACAGATAACTGTGTTCGTATTTCCATGTTGATACAGATAGCGGTATAGATATTTCCATGTTTATACTGCTCGCGTTGTAGATATTACCATCTTTATACACATGGCAGTGTAGATATTTCCATGTTTATACAGATAGTGGTGTCAATATTTCCATGTTTATACAGATGGCGGTGTAGATAGTTCCATGTTTCTGGAGATGGCGGTGTAGATGTTTTCATGTTTATAGACATGGCGGTGTAGATATTTCCATGTTTATAGAGATTGTGGTGCAGATATTTCCATGTTTCTAGAGATAGCGGACTTGGTATTTCCATGTATATAGAGATAGCGGTGTAGATATTTCCATGTTTATACAGATGGCTGTGCAGGTATTTCCATGTGTATGCAGATGGAAGTGAAGTTATTTCCATGCGTATAGAGATGGTGGTGTAGATATTTCCATGTTTACACTGATGACTGTGTACATATTTGCATGTTTATATAGATGGCGGTGTAGATATTTCCAAGTTTATAGAGATAACAGTGTAGATATTTCCATTTTTATACAGATAGCGGTGAAGATATTTCCATGTTTATACAGCTCGCGGTGTAGATACTTCCGTCTTTATACAGATGGCAGTGTAGATATTTCCATGTTTATACATATAGTGGTGTTGATATTTCCATGTTTATACAGATGGCGGTGTAGATAGTTCCATGTTTTTGGAGATGGCGGTGTAGATATTTTCATGTTTATATAGATAGCGGTGTAGATATTTCCGTGTTTATACAGATTGCGGTGTAGATATTTCCATGTTTATAGAGATAGCGGTGTAGGTATTTCCATGTTTATGGAAGTAGCGGTGTAGATATTTCCATGTTTATACAGAAGGCTCTGTAGATATTACCATGTGTATACCGATGGCAGTGTAGATATTTCCATTTTTATAGTTATGGTGGTGTAGATATTTCCATGTTTATACAGATGACTGTGTAGGTATTTGCATGTTTATGCAGATGGTGGTGTAGATATTTCCGTGTTTATAGAGATAACATTGTAGATATTTCCATGTTTATAAAGATAGCGGTGTAGCTATTTCCATGTTTATAGAGATAGCGGTGTAGATATTTCCATATTTATACAGATAGCGGTGTAGATATTTCCATGTCTATACAGATGGCGTTGTAGATATTTCCATATTTATACAGATGGTGGTGTAGGGATTTCCTTGATTATACACATAGCAGTGTTGTTATTTCCATGTTTATACAGATAGCGGTGTAGATATTTCCATGTTTATACAGATATCGGTGTTGGTATTTCCATGTCTATACAGCTCGCGGTGTAGATATTTCAATCTTTATACAGACAGCAGTATAGATATTTGCATGTTTATAGAGATAGCGGTGTAGATATTTCCATGTTGATACAGATTGCGGTGCAGGTATTTCCATGTTTATAGAGATAGCGGTGTAGACAATTGGATGTTTATACAGATGGCTGTGTAGATATTTCCTTGTGTATACAGATTGCAGTGCAGATATTTCCAGCTTTATACAAATGACTGTGTAGATATTTTCATGTTTTTACCCGTGGCGGTGTTGATATTTCCATGTTTATACAGATACGGTGTCGCTATTTCTATGTTTATACAGACAGCAGTGTAGATATTTCCATGTTTATAGAGATAGCTGTGTAGATTTCCCCATGTTTGTACAGATAGCGGTGTAGATATTTCCTGGTTTATACAGATGGCAGTGTAGATATTTCCATGTTTATACAGATAGTGGTGTAGATGTTTCCATGTTTATACAGATGACTGTGTAGGTATTTCCATGTTTATACAGGTGGTGGTGTAGATATTTCCATGTTTATGGAGTTAGCCATGTAGATATTTCCATGTTTATAAAGATAGCAGTGTAGGCATTTCCATGTTTATAGAGATAGCGTTGTAGGTATTTCAATATTTATTGAGATAGCAGTGTAGATATTTCCATGTTTATGCAGATAGTGGTGTAGATATTTCCATGTTTATACAGATAGCCGTGTAGACATTTCCATGTTTATACAGATCGTGCTGTAGATATTTCCATGTTTATACAGATAGCGGTGTAGATATTTCCATGTTTATGCAGATAGTGGTGTAGATATTTCCATGTTTATACAGATATCGCTGTAGACATTTCCATGTTTATACAGATCGTGGTGTAGATATTTCCATGTTTATACAGATAGCGGTGAAGATATTTCCATGTTTATACAGATAGCGGTGTAGGTATTTACATATTTATACAGATAGCAGTGTAGATATTTCTATGTTTATACAGATGGCGGTGTAGATACTCCCAAGTTTATTGAGATGGCGGTGTTGCTATTTGCATGTTTATACAGATAGCAGTGTAGATATTTCCATGTTTATACAGATAGCGGTGTAGATATTTCCATGTTTACACAGATAGCTCTGTAGATACTTCCATGTTTACACAGATAGCGTTGTAGATATTTCCATGTTTATACAGATAGCTATGAAGATATTTCCATGTTTATACAGATAGCAGTGTTGGTATTTCCATGTTAATACAGATACCGGTGTAGATATTTCCATCTTTATACAGCTTGCCATGTATGTATTTCCAATTTTATACAGATGGTGGTGTAGATATTTCCACGTTAATACAGATGGCGGGGAACACATTTCCATATTTATACAGATGGGGGTGTAGGTAATTCTATGTTTATGTAGATTGCAGTGTAGATATTTCCATGTTTATACAGATAGCGGTGTAGGTATTTCCCTACTTATAGAGATATCGGTGTAGATATTTCCATGTTTATACACATGGCTGTGAAGATATTTCCATGTGTATACAGATGGCAGTGAGGATTTTCCATGTTTATACAGATAGAGGTGTAGATATTTCCATGTTTATACAGATGACTGTGTAGATATTTCCATGTTTTTACACATGGCGGTGTAGATATTTCCATGTTTATAACGATAGAGGCGTGGCTATTTCCATGTTTGTACAGATAGCGATGTAGACATTTCCATGTTTAATCAGATAGCGGTGGATATATTTCCATGTTTATGGAGATAGCGGTGGAGGTATTTCCATGTTTGTACAGATGGCGGTGTAGATATTTCAAAGTTTATGCAGATAGCGGTGTAGATATTTCCATGTTTGTAGAGATAGTGGTGTAGTTATTTCCATGTTTATGCAGATAGCGGTGTAGTTCTTTCCATGTTTATAGAGATAGTAGTGTAGATATTTCCATATTTATACAGATAGCGATGTAGATATTTCCATGTTTATTCAGATGGCTGTGTAGTTATTTCCATGTTTATACACATAGCGATGTGGCTGTTTCCATGTTTATACAAATGGCTGTGTAGATATTTCCATGTTTATAAAGATAGTGGTGTAGATATTTCCATGTTTTATAGATAGCGGTGTAGATATTTCCATGTTTGTAAAAATAGCGGTGTAGATATTTCCATGTTTATAGAGATAGACGTGGAGATATTTCCATGTTTATAGAGATAGCGGTCAAGATATTTCCATGTTTATACAGATAGCGTTGGAGATATTTCCATGTTTATACAGATATCTGTGTAGATATTTCCAGGTTTATGCAGATAGCAGTGTAGATATTTCCATATTTATATAGATAGCGGTGTAGATATTTCCATGTTTATTTAGATGGCGGTGTAGGTATTTCCATGTTTATACAGATAGCGGTGAGGCTGTTCCATGTTTATACAGATGGCAGTGTGGATATTTCCATGTTTATACACATAGTGGTGTAGATATTTCCATGTTTATAAAGATAGCGGTTTAGATATTTCCATGTTTATAGAGATAGCGGTGGAGATATTTCCATGTTTATAGAAATAGCGGTCGAGATATTTCCATGTTTATACAGATAACAATGTAGATATTTCCATGTTTATACAGATAGCGGTGTAGATATTTCCATGTTTATACAGATGGCTCTGTAGGTCTTTCCATGTTTATGTAGATGGCAGTGTAAATATTTCCGTGTTTATACAGATAGTGGTGTAGTTATTTCCATGTTTATACAGATGACTGTGTAGGTATTTCCATGTTTATAGAGATGGCGGTGGAGATATTTCCATGTTTATAGAGATAGCCATGTAGATATTTCCATGTTTATACAGACAGCAGTGTAGACATTTCCATGTTTATAGAGTTAGCTGTGTAAGTATTTCCATATTTATACAGATAGCCATGTATATATTTCCATGGTTATTCAGATGCCGGTGTAGATATTTCCATGTTTAAACAGATTGCGGTGTGGCTATTTCCATGTTTATACAGATGGCAGTGTAGGTATTTCCATGTTAATACAGATAGCGATGTAGATATTTCCATGTTTATAAAGATAGTCGCGCAGATATTTCCATGTTTATACAGATAGCATTGTAGATATTTCCATGTTTATACAGATAGCGTTGTATATATTTCCATGTTTATACAGATAGCGGTGTAGATATTTCTATGTTTATACAGATGGCTGTGTTGATATTTCCTTCTGTATACAGATGGCAGTGCAGATATTTCCATGTTTACACAGATGGAGGTTTAGATATTTCCAAATTTCTACAGATGATAGTGTAGATATTTCCATGTTTTTACAGATGGCGGTGTAGATATTTCCATGTTTACACAGATAGCGGTGTGCCTATTTCCATGTTTATAGAGATAGCAACGTAGATATTTCCATCTTTTTACAGATGGTGGTGTAGATATTTCCATGTTTATACAGATAACGGTGTGGCTATTTCCATGTTTATAGAGATAGCGATGTAGATATTTCCATATTTATACAGATAGCGGTGGAGATATTTCCATGTTTATACAGATAGCGGTGGAGATATTTCCATGTTTATACTGATAGTGTTGGGGATATTTCCATGTTTATAGAGATGGCGGTGTGGATATTTCCAAGTTTATGCAGATAGCAGTGTAGATATTTCCATGTTTATACAAATAGAGGTGTAGATATTTCCAGGTTTATACAGATAGCGAAGAAGGCATTTCCATGTTTATAGAGACAGCAGTGAAGATATTTCCATGTTTATACAGGTTGCTGTGAAGATATTTCCAGATTAATACTGATAGCGGTGTAGATAATTCCATGTTTATTCAGATATCGGTGTGTATATTTCCATGTTTATGCAGATAGTGTTGTAGTTATTTCCATGTTTATACAGATGACTGTGTATATATTTCCATGTTTATATAGATGACGGTGGAGATATTTCCATGTTTATAGATATTGTGGTGTAGATATTTCCATGTTTATACAGATAGCTGTGTAGATATTTCCATGTTTATAGAGATAGCGGTGTAGATATTTCCATATTTATACAGATAGCCGTGTAGATATTACCATGTTTATTCACATGGTAGTGTATATAATTCCATGTTTACACAGATAGCGGTGTGGCTACTTCCATCTTTATACAGATGGCAGTGTAGATATTTCCATGTTTATACAGATACCGTTGTACATATTTCCATGTTTATACAGATAGCGGTGTAGATATTTCCATGTTTATACAGATGGAAGTGTAGATATTTCCAGGATTATACAGATGGCAGTGTAGATATTTCCATGTTTATACAGATGGAGGTGTTGATATTTCCATGTGTATACAGATGGCATTGTAGATATTTCCATGTTTATACAGATGGACGTGTAGATATTTCCATGTTTCTACAGATGACTGTGTAGATATTTCCATGTTTTACAGATGGCGATGTACATATTTCCATGTTTATACCGATAGCTCTGGAGATATTTCCATGTTTATACAGATAGCGGTGGAGATATTTCCATGTTTATACAGTTATTGGTGTAGATATTTCCAATTTTATGCACATAAAGTGTAGATATTTAAATATTTATAGAGATAGCGGTGTAGATATTTCCGAGATTATTCAGATGGCGGTGTAGTTATTTCCATGTTTATACAGATAGCGGTGTGGCTGTTCCACGTTTATACAAATGGCAGTGTAGATATTTCCATGTTTATACAGATAGTGATGTAGATATTTCCATGTTTATAAAGATAGCGGTATAGATATTTCTATGTTTATAGAGATGGCTGTGTAGATATTTCCATGTTTATGCAGATGGCATTGTAGATATTTCCATGTTTATACAGATAGTGGTGTAGGTATTTCCATGTTTATACAGAGGACTGTGTAGTTATTTCCATGTTTATACAGATGGCGGTGTAGATATTTCCATGTTTATAGAGATAGCCATGTATATATTTCCATGTTTAAACAGGTAGCGGTGTAGGAATTTTAATGTTTATAGACATAGCAGTGTAGGTATTTGCAAATTTATACAGATGGCTGTGTAGATATTTCCATGTTTATAGAGATAGCCATGTAGATATTTCCATGTTTATACAGATAGCGGTGTAGACATTTCCATGTTTATAGAGACAGCAGTGTAGGTATTTCCATATTTATACAGATAGTCGTGTAGATATTTCCATGTTTATTCAGATGCCGGTGTAGGAATTTCCATGTTTATAAAGATAGCGTTGTGGCTATTTCCATGTTTATACAGATGGCAGTGTCGATATTTCCATATTAATACAGATAGCGATGTAGATATTTCCATGTTTATACAGATAGTGGCGCAGATATTTCCATGTTTATACAGATAGCGTTGTAGATATTTCCATGTTTATACAGATAGCGGTGGAGATATTTCCATATTTATACCGATAGCGGTGGAGATATTTCCATGTTTATACAGATAGCGGTGGAGATATTTCCATGTTTATACTGATAGCGTTGGGGATATTTCCATGTTTATAGAGCTGGCGGTGTAGATATTTCCAACTTTATGCAGATAGCGGTGTAGATATTTCCATGTTTATACAGATAAGGGTGTAGATATTTCCATGTTTATAGAGATAGCGGGGTAGGTATTTCCATGTTTATAGAGATAGCGGTGAAGATATTTCCATGTTTATACAGATTGCTGTGTAGATATTTCCAGATTTATACTGATAGCGGTATAGATAATTCCATATTTATTCAGATTGCGGTGTAGATATTTCCATGTTTATACAGATAGTGGTGTAGTTACTTCCATGTGTATACAGATGACTGTGTATATATTTCCATGTTTATACAGATGACGGTGGAGATATTTCCATGTTTATACAGATAGTTGGGTAGATATTTCCATGTTTATAGAGATAGCGGTTTAGATATTTCCATATTTATGCAGATAGCCGTGTAGATATTTCCATGTTTATTCACATGGTAGTGTATATATTTCCGTGTTTACACAGATAGCGGTGTGGCTACTTCCATCTTTATACAGATGGCAGTGTAGATATTTCCATGTTTATACAGATAGCGATGTACATATTTCCATGTTTATACAGATAGAGGTGTAGATATTTCCATGTTTATACAGATGGCAGTGTAGATATTTCCAGGTGTATACAGACGGCAGTGTAGATATTTCCATGTTTATACAGATGGAGGTGTAGGTATTTCCATGTTTACAAAGATGACTGTGTAGATATTTCCATGTTTTTACACATTGCGTTATAGATATTTCCATGTATAAATAGAAAACGGTGTGGCTATTTCGATGTTTATACAGATAGCAATGTAGATATTTCCATGTTTATATAGATGGCTGTGTAGATATTTTCATGTTTACAGATTGCAGTGTAGATATTTCCATGATTATACGGATAGTGGTGTAGATATTTCCGTGTTTATACAGATGACAGTGTAGGGATTTCTATGTTTATACAGATGGCGGTGTAGATATTTCCAAGTTTATACAGATAGCGGTGTATATATTTCCATGTTTATACAGATAGCGGTGTAGATATTTCCATGTTCACACAGATAGCAGTGTAGACGTTTCAATGTTTATACAGATAGGGGTGTAGATAGCTCCATGTTTATACAGATGGCTGTGTAGATATTTCCATGTTTATGGAGACAGCGGTGTAGATATTTTCATGTTGATAGAGATAGCGGTGTTGATATTTCCATGTTTACAGAGATAGCGGTGTAGGTATTTTCATGTTTATATTGATAGCGGTGTAGAAATTTCCATGTTTATAGACATGGCTGTGTTTATATTTCCATGTGTATACAGATAGCAGTGTAGATATTTCCATGTTATAGAGATGGTGGTGTATGTATTTCCATTTTTATACAGATGACTGTGTCGGTATTTCCATGTATATACAGATGGCGATGTAGATATTTCCATGTTTATAGACATATCGGTGTAGATATTTCCATGTTTATACAGACAGCGGTATAGATATTTCGATGTTTATAGAGATAGCCGTGGAGATATTTCCATGTTTGTAGAGATAGCGGTGTAGTTATTTCAATGTTTATAGAGATAGTGGTGTAGATATTTCCATATTTATACAGATAGCAGTGTAGATATTTCCATGTTTATACAGATGGCGGTGTAGATATTTCCATGTTTATAGAGATGGCGGTGTATATATTTCTCTGTTTATGCAGATAGCGGTGTAGATATTTCCATGTTTATACAGATATCGGTGTAGGTATTTCCATGTTTACACAGATAGTGGTGTACATATTTACATCTTTTCCCAGAGTGTGGTGTAGATATTTCCATCTATACACATATAGCGGTGTAGATATTTCCATGTTTACACAGATATCTCTGCAGATATTTCGAAGTTTGCACAGATAGCGTTGTAGATATTTCCATCTTTATACAGATAGCGGTGTAGATGTTTCCATATATATACAGATAGCGGTGTAGATATTTCCATTTTTACAAAGATGGTGGTGCAGATAGTTCCATGTTTATGGAGACAGCGGTGTAGATATTTCCATATTTATAGAGATAGCGTTGTAGACATTTCCATGTCTATAGAGGTAGAAGTCTACATATTTCCGTCTCTATGGAGATAGCGGTGCATATGTTTCCATATTTATACTGATGGCTGTGTAGATATTTCCATGTGTATACAGATGGCAATGTAGGTATTTCCATGTTTATAGGGATGGTGGTGTTGATATTTCCATGTTTACAGATGACTGAGTAGGTATTTCCATGTTTGTACAGATTGCGGTGTAGAAATTTCTGTGTTTATAGAGATGGCGGTGCAGATACTTCCATGTTTATACAGATTGCGGTGTAGATATTTCCATCTTTACACAGATAGCGGTGTAGATATTTCCATGTTTACCCAGAGAGCTGTGAAGTTATTTCCATGTTTACACAGATAGCATTGTAGATATTTCCATCTTTATACAGTTAGCGGTGTAGATATTTCCACGTTTATACAGATAGCGGTGTAGATGTTTCCATGGTTATACAGAATGCGGTGGAGATGTTTCCATGTTTATACAGATAGCGGTGTAGAGAATTCCATGTTTATAGAGATAGCTGTGTAGATATTTCCATATTTATACAGAGAGCGGTGTGGATATTTCCACGTTTAAACAGAAGGCAGCGTAGATATTTCCATTTATATACAGATAGTGGTGTAGATATTTCCATGTTTGTACAGATAGCAGTGTAGATATTTCCAGGTTTGTAGACATAGCGGTGTAGATATTTCCATGTTTATGCAGACGGCGGTGTAGGTCTTTCCATATTTCTACAGATAGCGGTGGAGATATTTCCATATTTATACAGATAGTGATGTAGATATTTCCATGTTTATAGAGATAGTGGTGAAGATATTTCCAAGTTTGTAGAGATAGCGGTGTAGATATTTCCATGTTCATACAGATGTCTCTGTAGATATCTCCATGTGTATACAGATGGCAGTGTAGATATTTCCATCTTTATAGAGATGGTGGTGTAGATATTTCCATTTATATACAGATGACTGTGTAGATATTTGCATGTTTATACAGATGGCGGTGAAGATATTTCCATGTTTATACAGACAGCGGTGGAGATATTTCCACGTTTATACCGACGGCGATGTAGATATTTCCAAGTTTATACAGATAGCGGTGTAGGTATTTCCACGTTTATAGAGATAGCGGTGTAGATACTTCCATGTGTATACAGACGGCATTGTAGATATCTCCGTGTTTATACAGATGGAGGTGTAGATATTTCCATGTTTACACAGACGACTGTGTAGACATTTCCATGTTTATAGAGATAGCGGTGTAGATATTTCCATGTTTCTACAGATAACGGTGTAGATATATCCATGTTTATACATGTAGAGGTGTAGATATTTTCATGTTTATACAGGCTGTGTTGTAGATATCTCCATCTTTCTACAGATGGCAGTGTAGATATTTCGATGTTTATACAGATGGCGGTGTAGATATTCCCATATTTATACAGAAAGCCGTGTAGATACTTCCATGTACATACACCTAACGGTGTGGATATTTCCATCTTTATACTGATGGCGGTGTAAATATTTCCATGTTTATGCAGATAGCGGTGCAGATATTTCCATGTTTGTACAGATGGCGGTGTAGTTTTTTCCAAGTTTATGGAGATGGCGTTGTAGGTAATTTCATGTTTATAGAGTTGGCGGTGTAGATATTTCCTTGTTTATAGAGATAGCAGTGTAGATATTTCCATTTTTATATAGATGGCTGTGTTGATATTTCCACGTGTATACAGATGGTAGTGTAGATATTTGCAAGCTTATAGAGATGGTGGAGTAGATATTTCCATGTTTATACAGAAGACTCTGTGGATATTTCCATGTTTATACACACGGCGGTGTAGGTATTTCCATGTTTATACAGATAGCAGTGTAGATATTTACATGTTTATAGAGATAGCGATGTAGATATTTCCATCTTTGCACCGATTGCGGTGTAGATATTTCCATCTTTACACAGATAGCGGTGTAGATGTTTCCAAGTTTACACAGATGGCTGTGTTGATATTTCCATGTTTACAAAGATAGCTTTGTAGATATTTCCATGTTTACACAGATAGCGGAGTGGATATTTCCATGTTGATACAGATAGCGGTGTAGATATTTCCATGTTTATAGAGATAGCGGTGTAGATATTTCCATGTTTATACAGATAGCTGTGAAGATATTTCCATGTGTATACAGATGGCAGTGTAGATATTTCCATGTTTATAAAGATGGTGGTGTAGATATTTCCATGTTTATACAGATGACTGTGTAGATATTTGCATATTTATACAGATGACTTTGTAGATATTTGAATATTTATACACATGGCGGTGTAGATAATTCCATGTTTAAAGAGATAACGGTGTAGATATTTCCATGTTTATAAAGATAGCGGTGTAGATATTTCCATGTTTATAGAGACAGCAGTGTAGATATTTCCATATTTATACAGATAGCGCTGTAGATATTTCCATGTTTATACAGATGGCGGTGTAGATATTTCCATGTTTATACAGATGGCGGTGTAGATATTTCCATGTTTATACTGATAGCGGTGTAGATATTTCCATGTTTATACAGATAGCGGAGAAGATATTTCCATGTTTATACAGATAGAGGTGTAGATATTTCCATGTTTATAGAGATTGTGGTGTAGATATTTCCATGTTAATACAGATGACCTTGTAGATATTTGCATATTTATATAGATGGTGGTGTAGATATTTCTATGTTTAAAGAGATAACGGCATAGATATTTCCATGTTTATAGAGATAGCAGTGTAGATATATCCATTTTTATACAGATGACTGTGTAGATATTTCCATGTGTATACAGATGGCAGTGTAGATATTTCCATGTTAGTACAGATAGTGGTGTATATATTTCCATGTTTATACTGATAGCGGTGTAGACATTTCCATGTTTATACAGATAGCGATGTAGATATTTCCAAGTTTTTAGAAATGGCGGTGTAGATATTTCCATGTTTATAGAGATTGCGGTGTAGATATTTCCATGTTTACAGAGACAGCGCTGTAGTTATTTCCATGTTTATAGAGATAGCAGTGTAGATATTTCCATATTTTTACAGATAGCGGTGTAGTTATTTCCATGTTTATACAGGTGGCGGTGTAGATATTTCCATGTTTATACAGATGGTGGTGTAGATATTTCCATGTTTATACTGATATCGGTGTAGATAATTCCATATTTACACAGATAGCGGAGTAGATATTTCCCTGTTTATACAGATAGCGGTGTAGGTATTTCGATGTTTATAGAGATAGTGGTGTAGATATTTCCATGTTTGTACAGATGACTCTGTAGATATTTGCATATTTATATAGATGGCGGTGTAGATATTTCTAAGTTTAAAGAGATAACGGCATAGATATTTCCATGTTTATAAAGATAGCGATGTAGATATTTCCACGTTTATAGAGGTAGCGGTGCAGATATTTCCGTATTTATACAGATAGCGGTGTAGATATTTCCATGTTTATACAGATGGCGGTGTAGATATTTCCATGTTTATACAGATGGCGGTGTAGATATTTGCTTGTTTATACAGATAGTGGTGTAGATATTTCCATGTTTATACAGATAGCGGAGTAGATATTTCCATGTTTACAGAGATAGTGGTGTTGATATTTCCGTCTTTGCCCCGATTGCGGTGTAGATATTTACATCTTTACACAGATAGCTGTGTATATATTTCCAAGTTTACACAGATAGCTTTGTAGATATTTCCATGTTTACACAGATAGCGTTGTAGATATTTTCATATTTATACAGATAGCGGTGTAGAAATTTCCATGTTTATACAGATAGCGGTGTAGATATTTCCATGTTTATTCTGATAGTGGTGAAGATATTTCCATGTTTATACAGATAGCGATGTAGATATTTCCAAGTATATAGAGATGGCGGTGTAGATATTTCCATGTTTATAAGGATGGTGATGTAGATATTTCCATGTTTATACAGATGACTGTGTAGATATTTCAGTGTTTATATATATGGCGGTGTAAATGTTTCCATGTTTATAGAGATGGCGGTGTAGATATTTCCAGGTTTGCACAGATTGCAGTGTAGACATTTCCATGTTTGCACAGATTTCAGTGTAGATATTTTCATCTTTACACAGATAGCGGTGTAGATATGTCCATCTTTGCACAGATTGCGGTGTAGATATTTCCATTTTTACACAGATAGTCGTGTAGATATTTCCATGTTTACAAGATAACGGTGTAGATATTTCCATATTTACATAGATAGCATTATAGATATTTGCATGTTTATACAGATAGCATTGTAGATATTTCCATGTTTATACAGAGAGCGGTGTAGATCTTTCCATCTTAATACAGATAGCGGTGGAGATATTTCCATATTTATACAGATAGCGATGTAGATATTTACATGTTTATACAGATAGCGGTGTAGATATTTCCATGTTTATACAGATAGCGGTGTAGATATTTCAATGTTTATACAGATAGCGGTGTAGATATTTCCATGTATATAGAGATAGCAGTGGAGATATTTCCATGTTTATACAGATAGCGCTGCAGATATTTCCATGTTTATACTGATAACGATGTAAATGTTTTCATGTTTATACAGATAGTGGTGTTGATATTTCCATGTTTATACAGATAGAGGTGTAGATATTTCCATGTTTATACAGATAGCGGTGTAGGTATTACCATGTTTATACAGATTGCGCTGGAGGTATTTCCGTCTTTATACAGATAGACGTGAAGATAATTCCATGTTTATAGAGATAGCGGTGGAGATATTTCCATGTTTGTACAGATAGCGATGTAGATATTTCCATGTTCATAGAGACAGCTGTGTAGATATGTCAATGTTTATAGAGATAATGGTGTAGATATTTCCATATTTATATAGATAGCCGTGTAGACATTTCGACGTTTCTTCAGATGGTGGTGAAGATATTTCCATCTTTTTAGAGAATGACGTGTAGATATCTTCCAGGTTTACACAGATGTCTGTGTTGATATTGCCATGCTTTTACAAATGGCGGTTGTTGATATTTCCATGTTTATACAGATAGCGGTGTGGCTATTTCCAAGTTTATACAGATAGCGATGTAGATATTTCCATGTTTATTGTGGTGGCTGTCTAGATATTTCCATGTTTATACAGATCCCAGTGTAGATATTTCCATGTTTATACAGATAGTGGTGTAGATATTTCCATGTTTATACAGACGACTGTGTAGGTTTTTCTATGTTTATACAGATGGTGGTGAAGATATTTCCAAGTTTATAGAGAAAGCCATGTAGATATTTTCATGTTTATACAGATAGCGGTGTAGATATTTCCATGTTTATAGAGATAGCGGTTGAGAGATTTCCAAATTTATACAGATAGCGGTGTACGTATTTCCATGTTTATACAGATAGCAGTGGAGATATTTACATGTTTATACAGATGGCGGTGTAGATATTTCCATGTTTATACAGATAGCAGTGGAGATATTTCCAGGTTTATACAGGTTGTGGTGGAGATATTTCCATGTTTATAGAGATGGCGGTGTAGATATTTCCAAGTTTATTGAGATAGCGGTGCAGATATTTCCACGTTTATACAGATAGCGGTGTAGATATTTCCATGTTTATAGAGATAGTGGTGAAATTATTTTCATGTTTATAGAGATAGTGGTGTAGTTATTTCCATGTTTATACAGATAGCTGTGTAGATATTTCCATTTGTATACGAATGGCATTGCAGATATTTCCATGTTTGTACAGATGGAGGTGTAGATATTTCCATGTTTTTACAGATGACTGTGTGGATATTTCGATGTTTTTACAGATGGCAGTGTAGATATTTCCATGTTTTTACAGATAGCGGTGTGGCTATTTCAATGTTTATAGAGTTAGCGATGTTGATATTTCCATGTTTATACAGATAACGGTGGAGATATTTCCATGTTTATACAGATAGCGGTGGAGATATTTCCATGTTTATACAGATGGCGGTGTAGATATTTCCAAGTTTACGCAGATAGCGGTGTAGATATTTCCATGTTTATAGAGATAGCGGTGTAGTTATTTCCATGTTTATACAGATAGCGGTGTAGTTATTTCCATGTTTATAGAGATAGCGGTGTGGATATTTCCATATTTATACAGATAGCGGTGTAGATATTTCCATGTTTATTCAGATGGCGGTGTAGGTATTACCATGTTTATACAGATAGCGGTGTGGCTGTTTCCTTGTTTATACAGACGGCAGTGTAGATATTTCCATATTTATACAGATAGTCGTGTAGATATTTCCATGTTTATAAAGATAGCGGTGTAGATATTTCCATGTTCATAGAGATAGCGGTGGAGATATTTCCAAGTTTATAAAGATAGCGGTGTAGATATTTCCATGTTTATACAGATAGCGGTGTAAGTATTTCCATGTTTATGGAGATAGCGCTGTAGTTATTTCCATGTTTATACAGATGGCTGTGTTGATATTTCCATGTGTCTACAGATGGCAGTGTAGATATTTCCATATTTATACAGAGGGAGGTGTAGATATTTCCATTTTTCTACAGATGACTGTGTAGATATTTCCATGTTTTTACAGATGGCGGTGTAGATGTTTCCATGTTTATACAGATAGCGGTGTGGCTATTTCCGTGTTTATACAGATAGCGATGAAGATATTTCCATGTTTATACAGATAGCGGTGGAGATATTTCTATGTTTATACAGATGTCGGTGTAGATATTTCCAAGTTTATGCAGATAGCGGTGTAGGTATTTCCATGTTTATGGGATAGCAGTGTAGATACTTCCATGTTTACACAGAGAGCGGTGTAGTTATTTCCATGTTTATAGAGTTAACGGTGGAGATATTTCCATATTTATACAGATTGCAGTGGAGATATTTCCATGTTTATAAAGTTAGCTGTGGAGATATTCCCATGTTTATAGAGATAGCGGTGGAGATATTTCCATGTTTATACAGATAGCGGTGTAAATATTTCCATGTTTATACAGATAGCGGTGTTGATATTTACATGTTTATACAGATGGGGTGAAGTTATTTCCATGTTTATACTGATTGCGGTGGAGATATTTCCATGTTTATACGGATAGCGGTGTAGATTATTCCATGTTTATAGAGATAGCGGGGGAGATATTTCCATGTTTGTGCAGATAGTCATGTAGATATTTCCATGTTCATACAGATAGCGGTGGAGATATTTCCAGGTTTATACAGATTGCTGTGGAGATATTTCCATGTTTATACAGATAGCGTTGGAGATACTTCCATGTTTATATAAATGGCAGAGTAGATATTTCCATATTTATACAGATAGCTGTGTAGGTATTTCGATGTTTATTCAGATGGTGGTGTAGATATTTCCATGTTTATACAGATAGCAGTGTGGCTACTTCCATGTTTCTACAGATGGCAGTGTAGAAATTTCCATGTTTATACAGATAGCGATGTAGATATTTCCATGATTATAGAGATAGCGGTGTAGATAATTCCAGTTTTATACAGATGGGTGTGTGGATATTTCCATGTGTATACAGATGGCTGTGTGGATATTTCCATGGTTACACAGATTGAGGTGTAGGTATTTCCATGTTTATACAGATGACTGTGTAGATATTTCCATGTTTTCACAGATGGCAGTGTACATATTTCCATGTTTATACAGATAGAGGTGTGGCTATTTCCATGTTTATACAGATAGCGATGTAGATATTTCCATGTTTATAGAGCTCGCGCTGTAGATATTTCCATCTTTATACAGATTGCAGTGTAGATATTTCCATGTTTATACAGATATCGGTGTGGCTATTTCCATGTTTATACAGATAGCGATGTAGATATTTCCATGTTTATAGAGATGTTTGTGTAGATATTTCCATGTTTATGCAGATGGCAGTGTAGATATTTCCATGTTTATACTGATAGTGGTGTATGTATTTCCATGTTTATACAGATGAGTGTGTAGGTATTTCCATGTTTATATAGATGGCGGTGTAGATATTTCCATGTTTATAGAGATAGCCTTGTAGGTATTTCCATGTTTATACAGCTAACGGTGTAGGCGTTTCTATCTTTATAGAGATAGCAGTGTAGGCATTTCCACATTTATACAGATGGCGATGTAGATATTTCCATGTTTACACTGTTTGCGGTGTAGTTATTTCCATGTTTATACAGATGACTGTGTATATATTTCCATGTATATACAGATGGCGGTGTAGATATTTCCGTGTTTAAAGAGATAGCGGTATAGATATTTCCATGTTTATACAGATAGCTGTGTAGATATTTCGATGTTTATAAATATAGCGGTGTAGATTTTTCCATATTTATACAGATAACCATGTAGATATTTCCAGGTTTATTCAAATGGCGGTGTAGATATTTCCATGTTTCTAGAGATAGCGGTGTGGCTACTTCCATGTTTAAACAGATGGCAGTGTAGGTATTTCCATTTTTACACAGATAGCGATGTAGTTATTTCGATGTTTATACAGATAGCGGTATAGATATTTACAAGTTTATACAGATAGCGGTGGAGATATTTCGATGTTTATACAGAAAGCAGTGGATATATTTCCAATTTCATACAGATGGCGGTGTAGATATTACCGTGTTTATACAGATGGCTGTGTAGATATTTCCATGTTTAAACAGATAGTGGTGTAAATATTTCCATGTTTATACAGATGACTGTGTAGGTATTTCCATGTTTATACAGATGGCGTTGTAGGTATTTCCATGTTTATAGAGATAGCCATGTAGATATTTTGATGTTTATACAGATAGCTGTATAAACATTTCCATGTTTATAGAGTTAGTGGTGTAGATATTTCCATATTTATAAAGATAGCGGTGTAGATGTTTCCATGTTTACACAGATAGCGATGTAGATATTTCCATGTATATACAGATAGCGGAGTAGATATATCCATCTCCATACAGATAGTGGTGTAGATATTTCCATGTTTTCAGAGATAGCGGTGTAGATATTTCCTTGTTTATACAGATAGCAGTGTAGATATTTCCATATTTACAGAGTTAGAGGTGTAGATAATTCCATATTTCCATGTATTGCGGTGTAGATATTTCCATCTTCACACAGATAGCGGTGTACATATTTGCATGTTTTCACAGACAGATGTGTAGATATTTCCATGTTTACACAGATAGTGTTGTAGATATTACCATGTTAACACAGATAGCTGTGTAGATATTTCCATCTTTGCACAGATTGCGGTGTAGATATTTCCACCTTTACACAGATAGCAGTGTAGATATTTCCATCCTTGCGTAGATTGTGGTGTAGATATTTCCATCTTTACACAGATAGCGGGGTAGATATTTCGAAGTTTATACAGATGGCGGTGTAGAAATTTCCATGTTTACTCAGATAACGTTGTAGATATTTGCATGTTTATACAGATAGCGGTGGAGATATTTCCATGTTTATACAGATAGCGGTGTAGATATTTCCATGTTTATACAGATATCAGAGGAGATATTTCTATGTTTATACGGATGGCGGTGGAGATATTTCCCTGTTTATACAGATGACAGTGTAGATACTTCCATGTTTATACAGATGGCGGTTTAGATATTTCCATGTTCATACAGATAGCCATGTAGATATTTCCATGTTTATACAGATAGCATTTTAGAAATTTCCATATTTATAGAGATAGCGGTATAGATATTTCGATATTTATACAGTTAGCGGTGTAAATATTTCTATGTTTATACAGATAACGGTTTAGATATTTCCATGTTTATACAGATAGCGGTGTAGTTATTTCCATGTTTATACAGATGACTGTGTATATATTTCCATGTTTATACAGATGGCGGTGTAGATATTTCCATGTTTATAGAGATAGCCGTGTAGATATTTCCGTGTTTATACAGATAGCGGTGTAGGTATATCCATGTTTATACAGATCGTGGTGTAGATATATCCATGTTTATACCGATAGCGGTGTAGATATTTCCATGTTTATACAGATAGCGGTGGAGATATTTCCATGTTTATACAGGTAGCGCTGTTGATATTTCCAAGTTTATACAGATAGCGGTGTAGATATCTCCATGATTATACTCATAGCGGTAGAGATATTTCCATGTTTATACAGATAGCGCTGTAGATATTTCCATGTTTATACAGATAGCGGTGTAGATATTTCCATGTTTATACAGATAGCGGTGTAGATATTTCCATGTTTATACTGATAGCGGTGTAGAAATTTCCATGTTTATACAGATAGCGGTGGAGATATTTCCATGTTTATACAGATGGCAGTGTAGATATTTCCAAGTTTATGCAGATAGCGGTGTAGATATTTCCAAGTTTTTTCAGATAGCAGTGTAGATATTTGAATGTTTATACAAATAGCTGTGTAGGTATTCCCATGTTTATGGAGATAGCGTTGTAGATATTTCCATGTCTATACAGATAGTGGTGTAGATATTTCCATGTATATACAGATGACTGTGTGGGTATTTCCATGTTTATACAGATGGCAGTGTAGATATTTCTATGTTTATAGAGATGGTGGTGTAGATATTTCCATGTTTATACAGATGGCGGTGTAGATATTTCCAAGTTTATGCAGATGGCAGTGTAAATATTTCCATGTTTGTTCAGATTGTGGTGTAGATATTTCCATGTTTCTACTGATAGCGGTGTAATTATTTCCATGATTGTAGATATAGCGGTGTAGGTATTTCCATGTGTATAGAGATACTGGTGCAGATGTTTCCATGTTTATACTGATGGCTGTGTAGGTATTTCCATGTTTATACACATCGCAGTGTAGATATTTCCATGTTTATAGAGATGGTGGTGTAGATATTTCCATGTATATACAGATGACTGTGTAGATATTTCCATGTTTTTACTCATGGCGGTGTAGATATTTCCACGTTTATAGAGATAGCTGTGTAGATATATCCATGTTTATACAGATAGCGGTGCAGATATTTCCATGATTATAGAGATAGCGGTGTAGATATTTCCATCTTTGCACAGATTGCAGTTTATATATTTCCATCTTTGCACAGATAGCGGTGTAGATATTTCCATGTTTCCACAGATACCTGTGAAGATATTTCCATGTTTACACAGATAGCGTTGTAGGTATTTCCATGTTTATACATATAGCGGTGTAGATATTTCCATGTTTATACACATAGCTGTGTAGATGTTTCCAGGTTTATACAGATAGCGGTGGAGATATTTCCATGTTTATTCAGATAGCGGTGTAGATATTTCCATGTTTATACAGACAGCTGTGTAGATATTTCCATGTTTATAGTGTTAGCGGTTTAGATATTACCATGTTAACACAGATAGCGGTGTAGATATTTCCATATTTGCACAGATTGTGGTGTAGATATTTTCATCTTTACACAGATAGTGGGGTAGATATTTCCATGTTTACATAGATAGCAGTGTACATATTTCCATGTTTACACACATAGCGTTGTAGATATTTGCATGTTTATACAGATAGCGGTGGAGATATTTCCATGTTTATACAGATAGCGGTGTAGATATTTCCATGTTTATAGAGATAGCAGTGGAGATATTTCCATGTTTATACAGGTGGTGGTGGAGATATTTCAATGTTTATACAGATGGCATTGTAGATATTTCCATGATTTCACAGATGGTGGTGTAGATATTTCCATGTTTATACAGATGACTGTATAGCTATTTCCATGTTTATACAGATGGCGGTTTAGATATTTCCATATGTATAGAGATAGCGGTGTAGATATATCCATATTTATACATATCGCGGTGTAGATATTTGAATGTTTATACAGATAGCGGTGTAGATATTTCTATGTTTATACAGATGGAGGTGTAGATATTTCCATGTTTACACAGATGGCGGTGTAGATATTTCCATGTTTTTGCAGATGACTGTTAGTTATTTCCATGTTTATACAGATGGCGGTTTAGTTATTTCCATATTTATAGAGATTGCCGTGTAGATATATCCATGTTTATACAGATAGCGGTGTACACATTTCCATGTTTATAGAGATAGCGGTGTAGATATTTCCATATTTGTACAGATCGCGGTGTAGGTATTTGCATGCTTATACAGATAGCGGTGTAGGTATTTCCATGTTTATACAGATAGCGCTGTAGATATTTCCATTTTTATACATATCGTGGTGTAGTTGTTTACATGTTTATACAAATAGCAGAGTAGATATTTCCAGGTTTATACAAGTAGCAGTGCAGATATTTCCATGTTTGTACAGATCGCGGTGTAGACATTTCCATCTTTCTAAAGATGGCAGTGTAGATATTTCTATGTTCATACAGATGGAGGTGTAGATATTTCGATGTTTATACAGATGGCGGTGTAGATATTTCCATGTTAATGCTGATGGCGGTGTAGATATTTCCATGTATATAGCGATTGCGGTGTAGATATTTCTATGTTTATTGAGATAGCGGTGTAGATAAATCCATGTTTACACAGATAGCGGTGTAGATATTTCCATGTTTATAGAGAGAGACGTGTATATATTTCCATATTTATACAGATAGCGGTGTAGATATTTCCATGTTTATTCAGATGGCAGTATAGATATTTCCATATTTATACAGATAGCGGTGTGAATATTTCCAAGTTTATACAGATAGCGGTGGAGATATTTCCATGTTTTTACAGATGGTAGTGTAGATATTTCCATGTTTATTCTGATGGAGGTGTAGATATTTCCAGGTTTATACAGATGATTGTGTAGAAATTTCCATGTTTTTACAGACGGTGTTGTAGATATTTCCATGTATATACAGATAGCGGTGTGGATATTTCCATGTTTATGCAGATCGTGGTGTTGGTATTTCCATGTTTATACAGATAGCATTGTAGATATTTCCATGTTTATTCAGAGAGAGGTGTTGGTATTTCCATATTTATACAGGTAGCGGTGTAGATATTTCCATGTTTATACAGCTCGCGGTGTTGATATTTCCATCTTTTTACAGATGGCAGTGTAGATTTTCCATGTTTATAGAGGTAGCGTTGTGCATATTGCCATGTTTATACAAGTAGCGTTGTAAATATTTCCATGTCTATAGAGATAGCGGTGTAAATATTTCCAAGTTTATACAGATAGTGGTTTAAATGTTTACACAATTACAGAGATATCGGTGTAGAGATTTCCACGTTTATACAGAAAGTGGTGTAGATATTTCCAACTTTACAGAGATAGCGGTGAAGATATTTCCACGTTTATACAGATAGCGGTGTAGATATTTCCACGTTTATACACATAGCGGTTTAGATATTCCATGTTTATAGTAATAGCGTTATACATAATTGAATGTTTATACAGATAGTCGTGTACATATTTACACGTTTATACTGATAGCTCTGTAGATATTTCCACGTTTATACTAATAGCGGTGTAGATATTTCCACGTTTATAGAGATAGTGGTGAAGATATTTCCAAGTTTATAGAGATAGCGGTGTAGATATTTCCATGTTTATAGAGACAGCAGGGTATATACTTCCACCTTTATAGAGATAGCCGTGTAAATATTTCCAAGTTTATGGAAACAGCGGTGTAGATATTTGCATGTTTATAGAGACAGCGGTGTAGATATTTCCATATTTTTAGAGACAGTGTTGTAGATATTTCCCTGTTTATACAGATAGCGGTGTAGATATTTCCATGTTTATACCGATATAGGTGTGGATATTTCCATGTTTACACACATAGCTCTGTTGATATTTCCATGTTTACACAGATAGCGGTGTAGATATTTCCATGTTTATACAGACAGCGTTGTAGATAGTTCTATCTTTATAGAGATAGCGCTGTAGATATTTCCATGTTTATACAAATAGTGGTGTAGATATTTCCATGTTCATAGAGATAGCGATCTAGATATTTCCAAACTTTTTCAGATAGCAGTGTAGATATTTCTGTGTTTATTGATATGGCGGTGTAGATATTTCCATGTTTATACAGATGGCGGTGTAGGTATTTCCGTGTTTATACAGATAGTGGTGTAGATATTTCCATGTTTATACAGATAGCGGTGTATGTATTTCCATGCTTACAGAGATAGCGGTTTAGATATTTCCAACTTTGCACAGATTGCGGTGTATATATTTCCATCTTTACACAAATAGCAGTGTAGTTATTTCCATGTTTACACAGATAGCTGTGTAGATATTTCCATGTTTACACTGATAGTGTTGTAGGAATTTCCATATTTATACAGATAGCAGTGTAGATATTTCCATGTTTATACAGATCGCGGTGTAGATATTTCCATGTTCATACAGATAGCGGTGGAGATATTTCCTTGTTTATACAGATAGCGGTGCAGATATTTCCATGCTTATACAGATAGCATTGTGTATATTTCCATGTTTATATAGATAGCGGTGGAGATAATTCCATGTTTATACAGATAGTGGTGGAGATATTTCCATGTTTATACAGATGGCGGTGTAGGTATATTCATGTTTATACAGTTCGCGTTGTAGGTATTTCCAAGATTATACAGATAGCCGTGTTGATATTTCCATGTTTATAGAGATAGCGGAGTAAATATTTCCATGTTTATACACATAGCGGTTTAGGTATTTCCAAGTTTACACAGACAGCGGTGTAAATATTTCTATGTTTATACTGATTGCTGTGTAGATATTTCCATCTGTATACAGATGGCTGTGTAGATATTTCCATGTTTATACTGATATCGGTGTAGATATTTCCATGTTTATACAGACACCGGTGTGGATATTTCCAGCATTATACAGATGGCGGTGTTGGTATTTCCATGTTTATATAGCTCGCCGTGTAGATATTTCCATGTTTATACAGATAGTGGTGTAGATATTTCCATGTTTATAGAGATGGCTTTATAGGTATTTCCATGCTTATGCAGATGGCAGTGTAGATATTTCCATGTTTATACAGATAGTGGTGTAGGTATTTCAATGTATATACAGATGACTGTGTAGGTGTTTCCATGTTTATTGAGATGGCGGTGTATATGTTTCCTTGTTTGTAGAGATAGCCATGTAGATATTTCCATGTTTATACAGATAGCGGTGTAGATATTTCCAGGTTTATACATATAGCGGTGTATGTATTTCCATGTTTATACAGATATCGGTGTAGATATTTCCATGTTTATACAGATGGCTGTGTTGATATTTCCATGTGTATACAGATGGCAGTGCAGATATTTCCAGGTTTACACAGATGGAGGTTTAGATATTTCAAAGTTTCTACAGAAGACTGTGTAGATATTTCCATGTTTTTACAGATGGCGGTGTAGATATTTCGATGTTTATACAGATAGCGGTGTGGCTATTTCCATGTTTACAGAGATAGAGATGTAGATATTTCCATGTTTATACAGATAGCAGTGTAGATATTTCCATTTTTATAGAGATGGCTGTGTAGGTAATTCCATGTTTATGCAGATGGCAGTGTAGGTATTTCCATGTTTATACAGATAGTGGTGTAGGTATTTCCATGTTTATACAGATGACTGTGTAGGTATTTCCATGTTTATTAGGATGGCGGTGTGTATATTTCCATGTTTATAGAGATAGCCATGTAGATATTTCCATGTTTAAACAGAGAGCGGTGTAGGCATTTCAATGTTTATAGAGATAGCAGTGTAGGTATTTCCATGTTTATACAGATATCGGTGGAGATATTTCCATGTTTATACAGATAGCATTGGGGATATTTCCATGTTTATAGGGATGGCGGTGTAGATATTTCCAAGTTTATACAGATAGCGGTGTAGATATTTCCATCTTTATACAGATAGCAGTGTAGAAATTTCCATGTTTATACAGATAGCGGGGTAGGTATTTCCATGTTTATAGAGATAGCGGTGAAGATATTTCCATGTTAATACAGATTGCTGTGTAGATATTTCCATGTGTACACAGATGGCAGTGTAGATATTCCCATGTTTATACAGATGGAGGTGTAGATACTTCCATTTTTCTACAGATGACTATGTAGATATTTCCGTGTTTTTACACATGGCGGTGTAGCTATTTCCATGTTTACACGGAAAACGGTGTGGCTATTTCCATGTTTATACAGATAGCGATGTAGATATTTCCATGTTTATATAGGTGGCTGTGTAGATATTTCCATGTTTATACGGATAGTGGTGTAGACATTTTCATGTTTACACAGATGACTGTGTAGGTATTTCTATGTTTATACAGATAGCGGTGTGGATATTTTCATGTTTATAGAGATAGCGATGTAGATATTTCCATGTTTATACAGATAGCGGTGCAGTTATTTCCATGTTTATACACATAGCGGTGTAGGTATTTCCATGTTAATAAAGATAGCGATGTAGATATTTCCATGTTTAAATAGATAGCGGTGAAGATATTTCCATGTTTATACAGATAGCGATGTAGACATTTCCATGTTTATATAGATAGCGGTGTAGTTGTTTCCATGTTTATACAGATAGGGGTGGAGATATTTCCATGTTTATACAGATAGCGGTGGAGATATTTCTAGGTTTATAACGATAGCGTTGGAGATATTTCCATGTTTATAGAGATGGCGTTGTAGATATTTCCTAGTTTATACAGATAGCGGTGTAGATATTTCCATGTTTATACAGATAGCGGTGTAGATATTTCCATGTTTATACAGATGACTGTGTAGATATTTCCGTGTTTTTACAGATGGCGGTGTAGATATTTCCATGTTTATACAGATAGCGGTGTGGCTATTTCCATGTTGATACACATAGCTATGTAGACATTTCCATGTTTATTCAGAGAGCCGTGGAGATATTTCCATGTTTATACAGATAGCGATGGAGGTACTTCCATGTTTATACAGATGGCGGTGTACATATTTCCAAGTTTATGCAGATAGCGGTGTAGATATTTCCATGTTTATAGAGATAGTGATGTAGTTGATTTCCATTTTTATACAGATAGCGGTGTAGTTATTTCCATGTTTATAGAGATAGCGGTGTAGATATTTCCAAATTTATACTGATAGCGGTGTAGATATTTCCATGTTTATTCAGATGGCGGTGTAGATATTTCCATGTTTATACACATAGCGATGTGTCTGTTTCCATGTATATACAGATGGCAGTGTAGGTATTTCCATGTTTATACAGATAGTGGTGTTGATATTTTCATGTTTTATAGATATCGGTGTAGATATTTCCATGTTTATAAAGATAGCGGTGTAGATATTTCCATGTATATAGAGATAGAGGTGGAGATATTTCCATGTTAATAGGGATAGCGGTCAAGGTATTTCCATGTTTATACTGATAGCGGTGGAGATATTTCCATGTTTATACAGATATCGGTGTAGATATTTCCAAGTTTATGCAGATAGCGTTGAAGATATTTCCATATTTATATAGATAGCGGTGTAGGTATTTCCATGTTTATTCCGATGGCGGTGAAGATATTTTCAAGTTTATACAGATAGCGGTGTTGCTGTTCCATGTTTATACAGATGGCAGTGTAGATATTTCCATGTTTATACAGATAGGGGTGTAGAAATTTTCATGTTTATAAAGATAGCGGTGTAGATATTTCCATGTTTATAGAGATAGCGGTGAAGATATTTCCATGTTTATAGAGATAGCGGTGTAGATATTTCCATGTTTATAGAGATGGCTGTGTATGTATTTTCATGTTTATGCAGATGGCATCGTACATATTTCCGTGATTATACAGATAGTGGTGTAGGTATTTCCATGTTTATACAGATGACTGTACGTATTTCCATGTTTATAGAGATGGCGTTGTAGACATTTCCATGTTTATAGAGATAGCCATGTAGATATTTCCATGTTTAAACAGAGAGCGGTGTAGACAGTTCCATGTTTATAGAGATAGCAACGTAGGTATTTCCAAATTTATACAGATGGCGGTGTAAATATTTCCATGTTTATAGAGATAGAAATGTAGATATTTCCACGTTTATACAGACAGCGGTATAGACATTTCCCAGTTTATAAAGATAGCGGTGTAGGTATTTCCATATTTATACAGATAGCCGTGTAGATATTTCCATGTTTATTCAGATGCCAGTGTAGATATTTCCATGTTTATACAGATAGCAGTGTGAGTATTTCTGTGTTTATACAGACGGCAGTGTAGATATTTCCACGTTAATATAGATAGCGATGTAGATATTTCCATTTTTATACAGATAGTGGCACAGATATTTCCATGTTTATTCAAACAGCATTGTACATATTTCCATGTTTATACAGATATCGGTGGAGATATTTCCATGTTTATACAGATAGCATTGGGGATATTTCCATGTTTATAGGGATGGCGGTGTAGATATTTCCAAGTTTATACAGATAGCGGTGTAGATATTTCCATCTTTATACAGATAGCAGTGTAGAAATTTCCATGTTTATACAGATAGCGGGGTAGGTATTTCCATGTTTATAGAGATAGCGGTGAAGATATTTCCATGTTTATACAGATTGCTGTGTAGATATTTCCATGTGTACACAGATGGCAGTGTAGATATTCCCATGTTTATACAGATGGAGGTGTAGATACTTCCATTTTTCTACAGATGACTATGTAGATATTTCCGTGTTTTTACACATGGCGGTGTAGCTATTTCCATGTTTATACGGAAAACGGTGTGGCTATTTCCATGTTTATACAGATAGCGATGTAGATATTTCCATGTTTATATAGGTGGCTTTGTAGATATTTCCATGTTTATACGGATAGTGGTGTAGACATTTTCATGTTTACACAGATGACTGTGTAGGTATTTCTATGTTTATACAGATAGCGGTGTGGATATTTTCATGTTTATAGAGATAGCGATGTAGATATTTCCATGTTTATACAGATAGCGGTGCAGTTATTTCCATGTTTATACACATAGCGGTGTAGGTATTTCCATGTTAATAAAGATAGCGATGTAGATATTTCCATGTTTAAATAGATAGCGGTGAAGATATTTCCATGTTTATACAGATAGCGATGTAGACATTTCCATGTTTATATAGATAGCGGGGTAGTTGTTTCCATGTTTATACAGATAGCGGTGGAGATATTTCCATGTTTATACAGATAGCGGTGGAGATATTTCTAGGTTTATAACGATAGCGTTGGAGATATTTCCATGTTTATAGAGATGGCGGTGTAGATATTTCCTAGTTTATACAGATAGCGGTGTAGATATTTCCATGTTTATACAGATAGCGGTGTAGATATTTCCATGTTTATACAGATGACTGTGTAGATATTTCCGTGTTTTTACAGATGGCGGTGTAGATATTTCCATGTTTATACAGATAGCGGTGTGGCTATTTCCATGTTGATACACATAGCTATGTAGACATTTCCATGTTTATTCAGAGAGCGGTGGAGATATTTCCATGTTTATACAGATAGCGATGGAGGTATTTCCATGTTTATACAGATGGCAGTGTACATATTTCCAAGTTTATGCAGATAGCGGTGTAGATATTTCCATGTTTATAGAGATAGTGATGTAGTTGATTTCCATTTTTATACAGATAGCGGTGTAGTTATTTCCATGTTTATAGAGATAGCGGTGTACATATTTCCAAATTTATACTGATAGCGGTGTAGATATTTCCATGTTTATTCAGATGGCGGTGTAGATATTTCCATGTTTATACACATAGCGATGTGTCTGTTTCCATGTATATACAGATGGCAGTGTAGGTATTTCCATGTTTATACAGATAGTGGTGTTGATATTTTCATGTTTTATAGATATCGGTGTAGATATTTCCATGTTTATAAAGATAGCGGTGTAGATATTTCCATGTATATAGAGATAGAGGTGGAGATATTTCCATGTTAATAGAGATAGCGGTCAAGGTATTTCCATGTTTATACTGATAGCGGTGGAGATATTTCCATGTTTATACAGATATCGGTGTAGATATTTCCAAGTTTATGCAGATAGCGTTGAAGATATTTCCATATTTATATAGATAGCGGTGTAGGTATTTCCATGTTTATTCCGATGGCGGTGTAGATATTTTCAAGTTTATACAGATAGCGGTGTGGCTGTTCCATGTTTATACAGATGGCAGTGTAGATATTTCCATGTTTATACAGATTGCTGTGTAGATATTTCCATGTGTACACAGATGGCAGTGTAGATATTCCCATGTTTATACAGATGGAGGTGTAGATACTTCCATTTTTCTACAGATGACTATGTAGATATTTCCGTGTTTTTACACATGGCGGTGTAGCTATTTCCATGTTTATACGGAAAACGGTGTGGCTATTTCCATGTTTATACAGATAGCGATGTAGATATTTCCATGTTTATATAGGTGGCTGTGTAGATATTTCCATGTTTATACGGATAGTGGTGTAGACATTTTCATGTTTACACAGATGACTGTGTAGGTATTTCTATGTTTATACAGATAGCGGTGTGGATATTTTCATGTTTATAGAGATAGCGATGTAGATATTTCCATGTTTATACAGATAGCGGTGCAGTTATTTCCATGTTTATACACATAGCGGTGTAGGTATTTCCATGTTAATAAAGATAGCGATGTAGATATTTCCATGTTTAAATAGATAGCGGTGAAGATATTTCCATGTTTATACAGATAGCGATGTAGACATTTCCATGTTTATATAGATAGCGGGGTAGTTGTTTCCATGTTTATACAGATAGCGGTGGAGATATTTCCATGTTTATACAGATAGCGGTGGAGATATTTCTAGGTTTATAACGATAGCGTTGGAGATATTTCCATGTTTATAGAGATGGCGGTGTAGATATTTCCTAGTTTATACAGATAGCGGTGTAGATATTTCCATGTTTATACAGATAGCGGTGTAGATATTTCCATGTTTATACAGATGACTGTGTAGATATTTCCGTGTTTTTACAGATGGCGGTGTAGATATTTCCATGTTTATACAGATAGCGGTGTGGCTATTTCCATGTTGATACACATAGCTATGTAGACATTTCCATGTTTATTCAGAGAGCGGTGGAGATATTTCCATGTTTATACAGATAGCGATGGAGGTATTTCCATGTTTATACAGATGGCAGTGTACATATTTCCAAGTTTATGCAGATAGCGGTGTAGATATTTCCATGTTTATAGAGATAGTGATGTAGTTGATTTCCATTTTTATACAGATAGCGGTGTAGTTATTTCCATGTTTATAGAGATAGCGGTGTACATATTTCCAAATTTATACTGATAGCGGTGTAGATATTTCCATGTTTATTCAGATGGCGGTGTAGATATTTCCATGTTTATACACATAGCGATGTGTCTGTTTCCATGTATATACAGATGGCAGTGTAGGTATTTCCATGTTTATACAGATAGTGGTGTTGATATTTTCATGTTTTATAGATATCGGTGTAGATATTTCCATGTTTATAAAGATAGCGGTGTAGATATTTCCATGTATATAGAGATAGAGGTGGAGATATTTCCATGTTAATAGAGATAGCGGTCAAGGTATTTCCATGTTTATACTGATAGCGGTGGAGATATTTCCATGTTTATACAGATATCGGTGTAGATATTTCCAAGTTTATGCAGATAGCGTTGAAGATATTTCCATATTTATATAGATAGCGGTGTAGGTATTTCCATGTTTATTCCGATGGCGGTGTAGATATTTTCAAGTTTATACAGATAGCGGTGTGGCTGTTCCATGTTTATACAGATGGCAGTGTAGATATTTCCATGTTTATACAGATAGGGGTGTAGAAATTTTCATGTTTATAAAGATAGCGGTGTAGATATTTCCATGTTTATAGAGATAGCGGTGAAGATATTTCCATGTTTATAGAGATAGCGGTGTAGATATTTCCATGTTTATAGAGATGGCTGTGTAGGTATTTCCATGTTTATGCAGATGGCATCGTACATATTTCCGTGATTATACAGATAGTGGTGTAGGTATTTCCATGTTTATACAGATGACTGTACGTATTTCCATGTTTATAGAGATGGCGTTGTAGACATTTCCATGTTTATAGAGATAGCCATGTAGATATTTCCATGTTTAAACAGAGAGCTTTGTAGACAGTTCCATGTTTATAGAGATAGCAACGTAGGTATTTCCAAATTTATACAGATGGCGGTGTAAATATTTCCATGTTTATAGAGATAGAAATGTAGATATTTCCACGTTTATACAGACAGCGGTATAGACATTTCCCAGTTTATAAAGATAGCGGTGTAGGTATTTCCATATTTATACAGATAGCCGTGTAGATATTTCCATGTTTATTCAGATGCCAGTGTAGATATTTCCATGTTTATACAGATAGCAGTGTGAGTATTTCTGTGTTTATACAGACGGCAGTGTAGATATTTCCACGTTAATATAGATAGCGATGTAGATATTTCCATTTTTATACAGATAGTGGCACAGATATTTCCATGTTTATTCAAACAGCGTTGTACATATTTCCATGTTTATACAGATATCGGTGGAGATATTTCCATGTTTATACAGATAGCATTGGGGATATTTCCATGTTTATAGGGATGGCGGTGTAGATGTTTCCAAGTTTATACAGATAGCGGTGTAGATATTTCCATCTTTATACAGATAGCAGTGTAGAAATTTCCATGTTTATACAGATAGCGGGGTAGGTATTTCCATGTTTATAGAGATAGCGGTGAAGATATTTCCATGTTTATACAGATTGCTGTGTAGATATTTCCATGTGTACACAGATGGCAGTGTAGATATTCCCATGTTTATACAGATGGAGGTGTAGATACTTCCATTTTTCTACAGATGACTATGTAGATATTTCCGTGTTTTTACACATGGCGGTGTAGCTATTTCCATGTTTATACGGAAAACGGTGTGGCTATTTCCATGTTTATACAGATAGCGATGTAGATATTTCCATGTTTATATAGGTGGCTGTGTAGATATTTCCATGTTTATACGCATAGTGGTGTAGACATTTTCATGTTTACACAGATGACTGTGTAGGTATTTCTATGTTTATACAGATAGCGGTGTGGATATTTTCATGTTTATAGAGATAGCGATGTAGATATTTCCATGTTTATACAGATAGCGGTGTAGATATTTCCATGTTTATACAGATAGCGGTGGAGATATTTCCATGTTTATACAGATAGCGGTGGAGATATTTCCATGTTTATAAAGATGGCGGTGTAGATATTTCCAAGTTTATGCACATAGCGGTGTAGATATTTCCATATTTTTAGAGATAGCGGTGTAGATATTTCCATGTTTATTCAGATGGCTGTGTACATATTTCCATGTTCTTGCAGATAGCGGTGTGGCTGTTTCCATGTTTATACAGATGGCAGTGTAGATATTTCTATGTTTATTCAGACAGTGGTGTTGATATTTCCATGTTTATAAACATTACAGTGTAGATATTTCCATGTTTATGGAGATAGCGGTGGAGATATTTCCAAGTTTATAGAGATAGCGGTCGAGATATTTCCATGTTTACACAGATAACGATGTAGATATTTCCATTTTTATACAGATGGCAGTGTAGATATTTCAATGTTTATAGAGATGGCTCTATAGTTATTTCCATGTTTATGCAGATGGCAGTGTAGATATTTCCATGTTTAAACAGATAGCGGTGTAGGTATTTCCATGTTTATATAGATGACTGTGTAGCTATTTCCATGTTTATAGAGATGGTGGTGTAGTTATTTCCATGTTTATACAGATAGCGGTGGAGATATTTCTATGTTTATACATATCGTGGTGTAGATATTTCCATGTTTATGGAGATAGTGGTGTAGATATTTCCATATTTATACAGATAGCGGTGTAGATATTTCCATGTTTATTCAGATGGCGTTGTTTATTCAGATGGCATGTTTCTGAATATGGCAGTGTAGATATTTTCATGTTTACATAGATGGCGGTGTAGATATTTCCATGTTTACAGAGATTGCCGTGTAGATATTTCCATATTTATACTGCAAGTGGTGTAGGTATTTCCATGTTTATAGAGATAGCGGTGTAGACATTTCCATATTTATATAGGTAGCGGTGTAGGTATTTCCAGGTTTATAAAGATGGCGGTGTAGATATTTCCATGTTTCTAAAGATGGCGGTGTCGATATTTCCTTGTTTATACAGATAGCGGTGTAGATATTTCCATGTATATACAGATAGCGGTGTAGATATTTCCATGTTTACACAGCTAGCGGTGGATATATTTCCATGTTTATACAGATAGCCGTGTAGATATTTCCATGTTTATAGAGATAGCGGTGTAGCTATATCCATGTTTATACAGAAGGCTGTGTAGATATTTCCATGTGTATACAGATGGCGGTGTAGATATTTCCATGTTTATACATATAGCAGTGTAGATATTTCCATGTTTACAGATATAGCCGTAACGATATTTCCATCTTTGCACAGATGGCAGTGTAGACATTGCAAACTTTACACAGATAGCGGTGTAGATATTTCCAAGTTTACACAGATACCTGTGTCGATATTTCCATGTTTACAGAGATATCATTGTAGATATTTCCATGTTTATACAGATAGCGGTGTAGTTATTTACATGTTGATACACATAGCGGTGTAGATATTTTCAGGGTTATACAGATAGTGGTGTAGATATTTCCACGTTTTACAGATAGCTGTGTAGATATTTCCCTGTTTACACAGATAGCATTGTAAATATTTCCATGTTTACACAGATAGCGTTGTAAATATTTCCATGCTTACACAGATTGCGGTGTAGATATTTCCAAGTTTACACAGATAGCTGTGTAGATATTTCCATGTTTACAGAGATAGCGTTGTAGATATTTTATTGTTTATAGAGATAGCGGTGTAGTTATTTCCATGTTTTTAAAGATACCGGTGTAGGTATTTCCGTGTTTAAAAGGTAGCGGTGGAGATATTTCCATGTTTATACAGATAGCGGTGTATAAATTTACATGTTTATACAGATAGCGGTGTAGTTATTTCCATTTTTATACAGAGAGCGGAGTAGTTATTTCCATGTTTATAGAGACTGCGTTGTAGATATTTCCATCTTTGCACAGATTGCTGTGTAGATATTTCCATGTTTATACAGATTGCGGTGTAGTTATTTCCTTGTTGATACAGATAGCGGTGTAGATATTTCCATGTTTATACAGGTAGCGGTGTAGAAATTCCCATGTTTATACAGATCGCTTTGTAGATATTTCCATCTTTCTACAGATGTCAGTGTAGATATTTCCAAGTTTATACAGATGTCTGTGTAGATATTTCCTTGTTTATACAGACAGCGGTGCAGATATTTCCATGTTTATACAGGTAGCGGTGTAGATATTTCCATGTTTACAAAGATAGCGGTGTAGTTATTTCCATCTTTGCACAGATTGCCGTGTAGATATTTCCATGTTTACGCAGAGAGCTGTGTAGATATTTCCAAGTTTACACAGATAGCTGTGTAATTATTTCCATGTTTACACACATAGCGTTGTAGAAATTTCCATGTTTATACAGATTGCGGTGTAGATATGTTCATGTTTATTCAGAAAGCGGTGTAGATATTTTCATGTTTATACAGATAGCGGTGGAGATATTTCCATGTTTATAGAGACTGCGGTATAGATATTTCCATGTTTATACAGATAGCGGTGTAGATATTTCCATGTTTATGCAGATGGCGGTGTAGATATTTTCATTTTTATAGAGATGACGTTGTAGTTATTTCTATGTTTTTAGAGATAGCGGTGTAAATATCTCCATGTTTATAGAGATGGTGGTGTAAGTATTTTCATGTTTATAGAGATAGCGGTGTAGATATTTCCATCTTTATACAGATGGCAGTGTAGATATTTCCATGTTTATACAGATAGCGGTGTAGGTATTTACATGTCTATAGAGATAGCGGCGTAGATATTTCCATCTTTATACAGATGGCAGTGTAGATATTTCCATGTTTATACACATGGCAGTGAAGGTATTTCCATGTTTATACAGATAGTGGTGTAGATATTTCCATGTTTATACAGATGGCGGTGTAGATACATCCATGTTTCTGAAGATGGCAGTGTAGATATTTCCATGTTTATAGAGATGGCGGTGTAGATATTTCCATGTATATAGAGATTGCAGTGTAGATATTTCCATGTTTATAGAGAAAGCGGTGTAGGTATTTCCACGTTTATAGAGATAGTGGTGTGGATATTTCCATATTTATACAGATAGCGGTGTAGGTATTTCCATGTTTATACAGATGGCGGTGTAGATATTTCCTTGTTTATACAGATAGCGGTGTAGATATTTCCATATTTATACAGATATCTTTGTGGATATTTCCAGGATTATACAGAGAGCGATGTAGATATTTCCACGTTTTACAGATAGTGGTGTAGATATTTCCATCTTTATACAGATAACGGTGCAGATATTTCCATGTTTACACAAATAGCTGTGTAGATATTTGTTTATACAGCTTTCCGTGTAGATATTTCCAGGTTTATACAGATAGCCGTGTAGATATTTCCATGTTTATACAGATAGCTGTGTAGATATTTCCATGTTTATACACACAGCAATGTAGATATTTGTATGTTTATAGAGATAGCGGTGTAGATATTTTCATGTTCATACAAACAACAGTGTATATTTTTTCATGTTTATGGAGATAGCGGTGTAGATATTTCCATTTTTATAGACATAGCGGTGTAAATATTTCCAAGTTTTAACAGATAGCGGTGTAAATATTTCCATGATTATACAGATAGCGGTGTAAATATTTTCATGTTTATAGACATAGCGGTGTAGATATTTCCATGTTTTTAGAGATAGCGGTGTAAATATTTACATGTTTATACAGATAGCCGTGTAAATGTTTACACGTTTATCGGGATAGCGGTGTAGATATTCCCACGTTTATACACATAGCGGTGTAGATATTTCCCCGTTTATAGAGATAGCGGTGTAGATATTTCCACGTTTATACAGATAGCAGTGAAGATAATTCCACTTTTATACAGATTGCGGTATAGCAATTTCCAAGATTATACACATAGCGGTGCAGATATTTCCACGTTTATACACATACCCAGCCCTGCCAGCTTTGTATAAGCTGAGGAGTTTTTAAAAATACCTAGACTCAGGGCAAACCCCAGACACTTAAGTCAGATTCTCTGGGAGTTGAAGCCCAGGCACTGGTATTTTTAAAGTCTCTACAGATGGTTCTAATGTGCTGCTAAGTTAGAGAACAGCTGATCTAGACCAGGCCTTTTCAAACTTAATGTGCACGTGAATTACCTGGACCTTGTTAAAATGCAGATTCAGTCTGCATAGGCCTGGGGTGGAGCCTGAGCTTCTGCATTTTTAACAAGTCTCTAGAGGATGCTGCTGCATCTGGGCTGCTAACTACACTTGGAGATAGGAGGTTCTGGAGAGCAGAGGAAAGAGCATGAACCATAACCTAGGGGCTGGTAGTCCTGACTTCCGAGCCAAGGTTTGCCTTTATGTGGCTGGCAACTTGCTTGGACTCCTACCTCAATTCTTTGGGCCCAAGGTTTGTCCTGCCTCAGAAGGATGTCAAGAAAATTGAGTGAGTAATGCAGAATTGTTTCTTAAAGTGTGTGCAGATGCTCCATGAATTTAGAGAGTATGTGGATGCACATTAGTAAATTTTAATAGTTGTGACCATCTTGTTATGAGTACTTAGAACAAGTAATAATGGCTTTTGATGTATAGTAGTAAGAAAGCTTCCTTTTAAAAGGCGTGTATTTAAGTTTCAAAAGTGGGTCTATTTAAAAATATATGAAATAAATAATAGTAGAGGTAATTGACAGGTCAAAATTAGGAAGGCAGGATGAGAATGACTCAAGTTTGGGAAATGCTGAGAAAGCAGATGCCCAAGGGCTATGAAAACTTAAAAAAATAGGTAGCACTTGATTTTGATTGGCTGAATGAGATGATGTGTTTGATTATTTATGGGGTTGGCATTTGGCAACATGCACTGGGTGGCTGGGATCACTGTTTATTAAAAAATATTTGAGTCTCCACTTTGCACTAGATACTCTTTTAGTCTCTTGGAAAAGGGATTGGGGGGCAGGCAGGATAAAAACAAATCATTTATGCCCACAAGAAAATTGCAGGAAGATAAAAGTCATGAAATAAACTCTATGCTTCTAATTTAATATTTTTTATAGATTATGAGAAAAAAGTTTTGCTCACTATCAGCTAGGAAAGCTGTCTTAGCACAACCATTCATTCTTGCACAAATCAAAATCAAGACGAGCCAGATTTAATTTAATATTTTTTCACAGATTATGAGAAAAAAGTTCTAATTTAATTTTTTTATAGATTATGAGAAAAAAGTTTCGCTCTCTATCAGCTAGGAAAGCTGTCTTAGCACAACCATTCATTCTTGCACAAATCAAAATCAAGATGAGCCAGAAAGCTCCATTCTGACAGCTTCTAATGGAGAAGCTACATTTACTGGACATGGGGAAAGTTGCTGGGCTCTAAGGACTGTGCATTTCTTGAACTAGATAAATGGTCTTGGTGTAGCATAATACCAAAACTTCTTGTCGCAGCCTGTAAGGACAGAACTCAATCAGCCTGAAAAGGAAGTCAGTGACTCCGACTCAACACAGGAATGTTCTGTGATTCCTAAAGAAGGATGTAGGAGTGTGGCACAATTCAACCACAGTCTGTGGCCCTGTGCCTCTGCCTTGACATGAGTGGGATTTCCCAGCTGGTCATTTTCTTCTTATCTAAGACATTGGGAACAAATTACTTGACCTCCTCTGGGCTTCAGTACTCCCACTCATCAAATTAGAGGACTGGGCAGTCGCTAGGCTCTCTTTAGGCATCATATTTTAGTTTCTGTGATTTTAAATTTGAGAAGGGGTGTCTAAGGGAGAATACATAGGGGAGGGGGAAAGGCTTAGTAAAAGTGTAGTTAGACACTGAATTTTTAAGAATTGCATTTTGTAATAATACCTTTACCTAATCAGGACTGACAATCTTACCTGATGACAGCACATGGAGGAATGGCTGCATTCAAAAATAAAAAAGTGAAATAAAACAAGACCTTATTTGAACTTAGCAATAATGCTGATTCCTCTTTTTGATTTGAGGAGGTTATAGCTGTTGTAAATGCTTGAATTGGGTCTGCCCAGGCAAAACAGAGTCAAGAGTCCATGTCGGATGAATTTTAACAATGTAGACAATAGAAAGGGTTGCTTAAACTGCCCCTCTTTTACCAAAACACATTTACAAATGAAAGAACAACACTTCCATTTTTTAAAAACATTTTTTGAGATGAAGTCTTGCTTTGTCACCCAGAGTGGAGTGCAGTGGTGCGATCTTGGCTCACTGCAAACTTTGCCTCCCGGGTTCAAGTGATTCTCCTGCCTCATCCTCCCGAGTAGCTGGGACTACAGGCGCCCACCACCATTCCTAGCTAATTTTTGTATTTTTAGTAGAGACAGGGTTTCACCATGTTGGCCAGGCTGGTCTCGAACTCCTGACCCCAGGTGATCTGCCGACCTCGGCCTCTGAAAGTGCTGGGATTACAGGCGTGAGCCAACAGGCGTGGCCAAAAAATTTCCATTTTTAATTGCAGGGTCTGGGGAATTAAAATGCATCCGTAATTTCTTGCATCTCTCCGCTCGGGCTTGCATGAATGCAGAGGGATGGGGAGGACTTCTTGAGGCAAGCATTCCCCTCTTGTCGCCTGCCATCTGGAGAGAGAGGGCTGTGATTTATCTCACTTTAATCAGGAAGGACCCGATGGGTGGTTGGAGAGGTCTGATGGCTTTGTTGCTCCATGTGGGAAAGAAACGGACAGAGTGAATTTGTGTATGTTCCCTAAGGAGAAAGCGTCTTTGTGCTCTATTTCATTTTGACCTGGAGCCCCTGAAAGCAAGCTAGTTACAAGTTGAAATAGGCCATTTCTAAAGTGTGATTTTGTTTGTGTATGAGCCTTGATTACAAAGGGGAAAAAAAAACGCTTAATTTACATACACCACATGTAGCGCAGGATCCCCTGGGCTGTCTTTTCAGGTATCAGGAAACTTTGATGAAAGTCGCTTGCCTCATCTAGGACTCATTTGATATTGTTTAGCAGAGCCTGGTATTAACATTTCCTTCCAACTGTTTACTGGAATCTGTGTGTTCCCTTCAAGTGATGCATACTAGGTGCACAGGCTTCCTGCCACTGTCATCCTAATCTTTCCGTGCAGACAGGAGCAGAGGGGAGAGCGCTGAGCCAGGCCCCAGCTGCTTTTCTTTCCTGACATAGCCCGGCTCCGCTGCACTTCTCAGCTCTTGCTCTAGGTGGTGGTGTTTGACCATTTTCTTCATGTGACCCTCCACTCGGTAATATAAATTCATTCGGAGGATGACCTGATATCAAAAAAAATTCCTTTTGATTAGTAGAATCAACTTGTTCCTTCACACGATACTCTTCCCACTGAGACACATGGAGACAATTCTGACTCCAGGTTTGCAACCTTGAGATTTCTCTCAGATGCAATAAAAAAAAACAAAAAAGCATTTTGAGTGGCACAGTGATGCCTAGTGCATGATCATGTTTGTCTGCTCAAACATTAAAGGGAAACTTGTGGGTTTGAGGATGCCCAGCAGCACGACAGCTGCCAATGTAAATGAGCCGTATAGAGAGAGAGGGGGCGGGAGGGGACTACAAACTTCAGAATATGAGCTGTTCGTTTATAAGTTAAAAAAAAAGAAAAGTCAAAAGGGAGCCCAGGATGGTGCAATAAAGAGGAGAAAGGAAGATTTTCCTTGCAGCTAATCAGGAGAGTTCATAAGGGCTGATTACATGAGTGGAAGCCTTAAGTTCTTTTTTTTAAAAAATGTGAAAGTTTGCATGTATGTATGTATGTATGTATGTATGTATGTATGTATGTATAGCTTCGTGTATTACCATTATTATTGCAATCAGCAAATGGATTTACTTCCTTTATCTCATGGGCTCCTTCCCACTCACTTCTGGCAGCACATTTTCCTTTCTCCTTCATCCCAGAACATCAAAGAACAGATGCGCTTCCTAACCCTGGCTCCAGGGGACTTTATACATTGTAAACAGTGCACCTCTAACGTGGTTCACCGCTTAGAGAACGTGTGTCCCATTTTAAAACTGTGACTCCTTTATATTTTGCAGTGCTTATTTTAATAAGAGACATTGGACTTGTGACATATTTTTCATGGAGGAGTGAGCTTAATGGTTGAAAGTAATCGATAAACTTGTTTTTCCTCTGATGCCATCAGCCAAGATCCTATGGCAATAGTAAGAGGATGACACTGGGCTGGCACCCCCTCCATAACATATTTGGACCATGTTTCCCCCCCAGAATGCACATGCAATAGCTTTGGTTTGGTAAGAGAGAGATGGTGTACTTGGTTTCCTTCTGTCACACTTTTGGTGAAATGAATTAGACTTTTAAATCAGGAAATTCAGTGAGATGAGTTAGATTTTTACACAAGAGCAGTGGAGGACTTCCAGCTGGTTGGGGGAATGATATGGAAATATCTTGCTAAATCAGGGTCTGGTGGAATGCTGCTCCCCTGGCAGGCTCCTCTTCACAGGGAGCAATCTGTGGGTTGCTTATAGAACAGAGCGAGCAGGAGGCATAGCATGGTCTTGCTCAGGGGAAGACCCGGTGTTCAGATGTTTGTCATTAGGAACTGGGTGTGGGCTTTTTCAAGTTAAACTGAAGCAGCAGTTCTATTAGGAAGAGCCTCCCAGATCAGCATCTTCTGTTTCTGGATACTCTCCCTTTGAAAAGCCAGATTTCAGCAAAAAGCTTTGCTAATGGTGAAATTGCACAACTGAAACCCTATGGGAGCAATGGGAAAGATGGAGAAAGAGGTGGTTATATCATGTACTTCAACAGTTTATTTAGAGGCTGTTGACGTTAGAATAACAAGCCAAGACAAACAAAAATACTCATTTTGGATGAAAATATTGTCTTTTCATGTTATTATAGATAGCTGAGTCCTAAGACTTCTACAGAAACACATTTTCCTAATGAGTGGCTGATTTTTCTGGTTGTGCAAGTAATATCCAAATTATTGTACAAATTTTTGGCTCAGGAGCAAACATTGTATTGCATATTGAGCTAATCACTTGCCCTTTCTAAGGTAAGCCCTTACCTCGGCTTTCCCTTCATCTTGTCATTTCTGTTTGTTGGGTACAGGTTTCCTGTTGGTTCTTTCTGTTGGCTCTGATGTAACATGAATGAAGTTCTTAACATCCTTTCAGACATAAACACAACTTAGCTCATTATTTCTGAGTGCATATAGAGGTTTTCTTGCCCCTGAGACTTTCGTGTCAGACAGCTGGATGTTGCTGTGTTCAAGGCTCTATCTGTTGATTTTGTATCCTACAACTTTACTGATTTCACCTATCCGTTCAGTTCTAACAGTTTTCAAATTTTATTTATTTGTTTTTGTTTTTTAAATATTGTATGTTTCATTTTAGAGTCAGGAGGGTAGATGTACAGGTTTCTTAAACAGGTATATTGCATGGTGCTGAGGTTTGGGCTTCTAATGATCCCACCACCCAAGCAGTGAGCATAGTAATCGATAGGTAGTTTTTCAACCCTTGCTCCCACCATCCTTCCCTCCCACGTTTGGAGTCCCCCAGTGTCTATTGTTCCCTTCTTTGTGTTGAGTTCTAACCTTTTTTTAGTGAAGTTTGTAGGGTTTTCTATATATAACAAGATCATGCTGTCAGTAGAGACAGTTTCACTTCTTCCTTTCCTATTAGGATGCCTTTTATTTCTTTCTTTTGCCTAATTACCCTGAGAAGTGGTGTCTGTGGGCATCCTTGTCTTGTTCCTGATGGTAGAGGAAAAGTTTCAACTTTTCACCATTGATCATGGTGTTAGCTATGGGTTTCTCATATATGGCCTTTATTTTGTTGGGATACAGTCCCTCAATACGTGATCTGTTGGGTGTTTTTTTTTTCACCATGAAAGGGTTTCGAATTTTGTCAAAAACTTTTTCTATATCTATTGTGATGGCCATATAGTTTCTATCCTTTATTTTTCTAATATGGTATATTATATGTATTGATTTGCTTATGTTGAACCATGACATGATCATGGTGAATGATTCTTTCAATGTGCTATTGAATTTGGTTTGCTAGGATTTTGTTGAGGATTTTTGCATCTATGTAGATCAAGGATATTGGCCTGTCATTTTCCTTTCTTGTAGTGTTCTTGTCTGGCTTTGGAATCAGGGTAATGCTGGCCCTGTAAGATGAGTTTGGAAGTATTCCCTCCACTTCAGCTTTTTGGAAGAGTTTGAGAAGGACTGGTATTAGTTCTTCTTAAAATATTTGGTAGAATTAATCTGGGAAGCCATCTGGTTTGGGGTTTTTCATTGATAGGAGACATTTTCTTATGGATTCAACCTCCTTGCTTGCTATTAGTCTGTTCAGATTTTTAAATTTCTTCATGAGTCAATCTTGGTAGGTTTTATGTGTCTGGGAATTTATCCATTTCTTCTAGATGATCCAATTAGTTAGTGTGTAATTATACCTAGCAGTTTCTTAGGATCCTTTGTATTTCTGTGATATTGGCTATGATGTTTCATCTTTCATTTCTGATTTTATGCTCTATTGAAAACATGAGGCATAGCAGGTAGGGGGCACTGGTCAGGACTTGGGGTATAAACTGGCAGATGTTAAGGTGGGTGATTCTGGTTAACTCAGAAACTCCGAAGTCCCGTGTGGAAGAATTAACTGCCTGTACTCACCAAGTAATGTATATCCTTGGTCAAAAAAGATCCAGCTGAGAATGTTGCATGAAGGGACCAAATCAATATTCATCATTATATTGAAAACAAGTCAGATTGGCTGTGGTCTTTTGACAGCAGGTCAGTGGCTAAGTCTATTTGAACAAAGTTAGGGCAGGTTCAAGGGAGAATCCTGAGATCGGTATTCTTTGTTCCATACAAACTTGCCTTTCAGTTTCTTCTCCCCATGCCTCCAGGATGTCCCTGCACGGCCCGTAGGGCCCCCTCCTTCAGTACCTTGCCTTACGAAGGGGAGAAAATGAGTTTTCCAATGTTAGCATATATTTAGCCTTCCAAAATTTTCTATTTCTATTTTAGGGGAGCTCTAGGAAAACAGCAGATTACTCTAAATCCCCAGGTAAAAATCTGAAATGGTGGAATTTCATATGACCAGGAGACATATTTTGGGGCAAGTGGGCTTTTCACAATCACTTGGACATGAAGGCATCTGCTTCTTCTATGCCTAAAATAGTCCTTCAATTTAGTAGTTTAATTCCTCTTCCTCTTTTTCAAATTTCAAGACAATACATGTAGTGACTGAACAATTTGGATCCAAGTTTCACTATTTAACTGCCAGTGTGACCTTGGGCGAGTCACTTAATCTTTTCAAGGCTCAATTTCATCATGTAAAGTAGAAGTACAAACAATCCCTGACTTAGAATATTTTGACTTATGATTTTTCAACTTTAAGATAGTTTGAAAGCAATACACATTCAGCAGAAGCTGTACTTTGAGTACTCATACAACCATTCTGTTTTCCACTTTCAGTACAGTATTCATTATATTACATGAGATATTCAAAGCCCACTTTATTATAAAATGGGCTTTCTGTTAGATGATTTTGCCTAACTGTAGGTTAATGTGAGTGTTTAAGGTAGGCCGAGCTAAGCTATGATGTTTAGTAGGTTAAGTGTATTAAATGCATTTTCAGCTTACAATATTTTCATAAGTTTATTGGAATATAACCCCCATTGTAAATTGAGGGGTATTTGTAATAATGATATCTCTTCAAGGAGACTTTGTGAGCCTCTCATAGGAAAATGCATACACAGATGCATATAAATATATAATCTTTCTTTTCCATACATATGATATTCTTTAAGGATATTCAAAAATCTGGGAACAGTTGCCTCCAGGGAGATAAATGGTAGTGGGTTGGGAAACTTTTAACTGTATACGCTTTTGTACCTTTTGCATTTTGAATCAGATGAATGTATAATCTACATAAAATATTAAGATTAAAACATCACCGAATAACTTATCAGGAGTTTGGTGAACATAAGGGAAGGCCTCCTATGGTGGCTGTATTTTAGTCAGTGTTGGTCACTGTTGGGCACTTCATAGAGCTTATTTCATTTCATCCTTACAAGCGCCGTAGGAGGAAGGGGCCCCAGAGGGATTCATGGTTAGAATAGCAGAGTAGGAGCATTTGGCAGCTATATTCTGTGTAGGTGATAACTTTAAAGATATTTCTGTTATAAAATGTTTCAAACATACAAAAAATATAGAGAAGCAGTTTTCTATACTTATTAAATATTCTTAATGGGTAGTCACAGAAATTATCATCCAAAGTGGGATATTCCTGAGAGAAAACGGAGGTTCTATTTATAATTATGGTGGGATAACAAACTTAAGATGAACAGCTCTGGACAAACTGGGTTGTATGGTTCCTGGAAAACAAGGATTACTGTAAATGAGAGTCCCGCCTTGTGCTTCTCTCTGTCCCACCAAGAAAATATGATCTTGATACAGATGTTCATTGTGTCAAGGCAACCATGGCAACCATGATCTAGATACACTGTTCAAGTTTTATGCTGATCCTACCTAGGTATGTCTCAGGAACTTTCCAGAGTTTCCTTTGAGTGCTTCTAAATTTTGCATAAATGGTATGTTGTCCCTTGTCTCTTTTTAAAACCAGTAAGCCATTTTCCCTTCTTTTCCTGGAAAATTAAAGGAACAAAGACCAGGAAATAACAATGTATTAGCTAAGGTTCTGTTGATTGAAAGCAACAGAACCTAATTCTGGCTAGCTTAAACCATGCTAGGATTTAATGAAGAATACTGCAGAATCTTAGATATCTTATGACTGGGAAAGAGGAGGTTCAGGCAGTTCCTGGGATGTCAGCAACAGGTAGCTGTCAATTAACTGCCCCCACACCACCCACTGCTGCCGTCATCAATATAGCACACCACGATGGCTCCCAGCCTCTGTACGTCTGGGTTCCGGTGTTCAAATTCTAGAGACAGCAAGAGAAATCCCATTGAGTCAGGGATCCTTCCCTGGGTCACACTCCCTGCATATGGTCAGAAATGCAGGATTATGTACTAAAGACACAGCTAAAGAGGACCCACTTCACTGTTTTGGGACCATTTGCAGGGGAGGCAAAATTGTGAGCTACTCACTTAAAGAGGTGATAACCATAAGTTTGCAGGAAAAAAAAATTGGAGAAGAGAAGGATAACACTATCCTACGGTTTCTTCTGAAAATGGACGAAGGGAACAGCATTTCCATTTGGAAATTCTCTCCTGGCATTTCAATATTTATGGATTCTGAATTCTGAGAAAAATCAGTTGAGAAATTAGGAAAATGGGAAGGAACATTCTAATTTTCCTGTGAAAATTACAGCTTAATAGTCAGTATAGAGAACTTACTGGCTTGAAGAAATGCACTGACTTCAAGTCAAGCAAGATGAGGAAGCACTGACATGTGGAGATGAAAGTTAAGGTGAACAGGACAGGAGCAGTAAAGGAGCCTCAGTCAGACTTTCTTGTATCTGTTGCTGTGTTACAAGTGTGTGTTCATGGCCTTGTCCACTGCTAACAGTGAACCATTTCTGCAAATAAATATTAATGTGTTCCTAGGCATAGTATATGTTTTACAAATCCTATGAGAGGTTTTCTAAGAAATGCCAAGTTTTAGAAACAAAATATACCCTTAAATCAGCAATTTTGACAGTTGCTTCTTTCTAGTGCTATTCATCTTGCCAGGAGATCAGAATGTTATGTTATTTAAATGGTATTGGAGGGGATGATTGATGCCTTGTATAACAATGTCATGTAAACAACGATTAAAGCATTAAGTATTTGTGGTGTTACCTTTCAATCTTTAAAGGACTTTTCTTTAGCATTTATTTTGTGATAACATTCATTTCTTTTTAATGTTTTCTCTATTAATGCTATTGGATTTTATAATCTTGTTACAATATGTTGGCTCCTAATAATAAGAAATCATCATTTGTTATCATATCTCTTTAAAACAGAAGACTACTAAAACTTTTCATATAATCCTGTTACAGAAAAAAACGACTATTTGCTTGTTATTATAGTCATTTATTATTTTTCAAAAACTTGTAAGTGAAGTGTTATGAAAATCATATGAATTTGGGAATTCCCAAGCATTCTCAGAAATTCTATTTCCTTGTTCCCAAATCCCAATGATTAATATCTGCCAGGAGTCGGAAAACAGTGAAAGGAAGTAACATCCTATGTTGGATACCTGGTAGGGTTAGTGAAGAAACGTTATTGCTGAGCTCTGTGTTACGCTCACGAATGATGCCATTGAGGAAGTCACGCTTGTTGAAAGGAACGCAGATACACAAAGAGTTTTGCTGCTGTCTGTTGGATAAGAACCCCCTGGTCGATTTCAGCTCCTACTGCAAGTTACAAAAATCAATCCAATGATAAATGAAAAGTGCCCAGTGTGCTGGGAAATAACTTATTTTTTGGCTTCAGAGGAAATTTTAGAAACAGTGCCAAGTGAAACGTAAAAACAAACTACGAAGACGTTCATGAATTTCCCTCTGAAGCTGACAGCCGTATTTTAGCAGATGGAACTCCTACTATTAGCCCAACTCTTGGGTTGAAACAGTGTGTCCAGGAAACCCTATGTTAAAATGCAATGTGTTGGGGATATTGTTCCTCTATTTCCTTGAGTTAATTTTCAAATTAGTGTACTCTTGCTTAGCTGTGCTCTGAGGGAATGAACAAAAGATTGGTAAACTCTGATGGAGAACACTGGTCAGGCAGGGCACATAGAATCCCTGGGGATGGTGGTTCCTGGCAAATGGGGGAGGAGGACCTGAGCCAGGCTTGGGCTGGGCTGGAGGAACATGAAGATGGGATCTACTCACAACCCCCAAAACTGAGGGGTCCTGGTAACATATTATTTCACCCTCAGCCATGCAAATTCATTACTTTTATGGATAAGATAGTTTTAAAAAACTAATTTACATTGAAATGTTAAAATATTTATATAGAGATTAGAAATATTTATATAGAGATTATTGGGAATCCCCTCCTAAAGCCAAACATAAAAACTACCAAAAAAAAAAAAAAATTCTGTGTAGGCTAAGATTGCAAATGACTGATGGAATGTCATTTAAATTAAACATGGAAAATATATTTCCTCTTTAATAAAGATCTAAATTCTATTCTTTTTAGGAGCCTTCAGAAATGAAATTCAACTATTAAAAAAAGTATAGAGAAGCCTTTAGAAAAGAAACTTTTCTTTTGCTGTATTATATATTAAAGAACTTTGATGAGAATAGTTCTAAAGTGTTTAATAATCGATTCCACTGATGTTTCTAGGTATTGTGGGGAACACCTAGAAATTAAATCTTCATCTTTGGCAGATCACAGGCCTATTATTTTTAGGTAAAACAATTAAAATCTGCTTTTAATAAATCACAAATTTTGCAAGTTAGCCATTAATAGTAAGTGCTTTTCAAAGTTTGGCCCAATACATGAAAAAGCCAGAAAAACATAGCTGCATTAGTTTTGCCCATCACCTTCTTATGCTGGCCTCAGGAGATTTATTAACAGCATTCAATATTTTAGGTAGGCTGGATGTGGTGGCTCATGCATGTAATCCCAGCACTTTGGGAGGCTGAGGTGGGAGGATGGCTTGAGACCAGGAGTTCAAGACCAGCCTGGTCAACCTAGTGAGCCCCTCGGTCTCTCTGAAAAGAAAAAAAAATTAGGTATCCTGTGGCTACCTCCAAAAACAAACTCCAGAGGAACTGAATTTTCTTTTTTATTTCATGTGTTGGGATAATGGCTTCTTTTGCAGTTACTTACGAAGAATTTAAGGGTCAGTAAAAATATTTTTTCATCCTTAATAACATGAATTCTCTAATTTGTGTGTGATATAATGCTAGATATTGTGCCAAAAGTGTTACATAGACGTAATCCATGCCCATTTTCAAAGATAATACTAATATAGAGAATAAGAATCATTATTATTGTAGTAATTATTATTTTAGTAATAGTAGTAATAATCAAAACAATTACATCAATCACTTATTAAACCCTTATTATGTGATAGGTACTGTGTAAGCAATTTCCACATATTAGCTCCTTAAATGTGATCACTAACCCCATGAGGTAGGTAGCATTATGTCCATTTTATAGATGCAGAAACTGAGCTTTGAAGAGGGAAAGCAACTTGCCCAAGGCCATGCAGGCAGTCATTGATAAGGGTGGGGAGCGAGAAGTTGAAGTCTGAGATGTAAGTTCACAGACACGAGTACACAAACACGTACAAGATACTCGTATGACATGTGGGGTTGCTTGAAATATGTAATTGACTTTCCCCAGCACAAGAAAGTGTTTGGACAGATTTCAAAGGGATCTAACACTTCCTCAGAGGACTGCCCTACGACATTTTTCCGTGTGCTTTTCTGCCTCTTGTCCTATACTTTTGGCATTTCTTCTGCTCTTAGAGGCAATGAGTCAACAGCATATTTTTAGCACCTCCTGTGTGCATAGAAGTGGCCCCTGACTCAATGGGAGTGTATAACTACCATGGGCCAAATCAGTGTGCTTTCCTGTTAGCCAGGGGATTATAGAAGAACACGCTCCCCTGATTCCAACAGAACTTGCTGCCACTCTGATGTCTTCATTGTAAGGCCTCTAAATGAATGTTCAAGAAATTCATGTTAAAGGCACGTGTCATATGTGTAACTTGGAAACATTTGTGTACTTGTCTCTGTGTCCTTACACCTCAGGCTTCAACTCTTGTTTTTACCTTTATCAATGACTACCTGTGTGCTGTGTGGCTTTGGACCAATTGCTCACCCCCTCTAAAGCTCAGTTTCTGCATCTGTAAAATGGATATAATGCCATATATACATAGATATAGATATACATACACCAATATATATACACACATATATATGTGTGTATATACATATATATATAATATACAAACTGAAATATATAGTTATATAAATATTTCAGTTTAAGTTTCAAAAATCACTGGAGGGTATTTTTATAATACCCTTCAGCAATTTTACCTGCTGCCTTTGCACATTCTGGTGAATTTCTAAATGGATGTCTGATAGAGATTAATCTTTTAATGCATCATAAATAAAAAAGAAAATCACAGAATGATGTAGCTGGAGAGGACCTTGGGGATCTAGTGTTTCATGAAAGATTAATGTCCTTGATCTGTTTGTAAGTGTTTTGGAAAAATCTTCCATGGTCAAATAAAACTTGGCAATGTTGGATTAAAGTTAAATAGGTTTCTTTTTTCCTGAAGAACTTCATAGTCTGTAATATGCTAATATGTTTTGTGAATCTACAAGGAATGAAGTGTTTCAATGCTTATTTTACCCATGTTCTCATTTTGGGACAGGCTGGTCAAGCTGAGTCAGCTAGTATATTCTCTAGATGGAGATGATGGCTGATGCCTTTTTGAGAGTAAGAGAGTCCCCAGAGGAAGCAAGGGTATACCAGTTGCTCCATTTCATGCCAAGGATCCTCAGTCTTTAGAAGCTCAGAGAAGGCTGAAAGGCTACTCTAGGCTATCAGGGCTACCATTCATTGTGACCCATGCTACAGAGAAGATTTGAGCTCAGTGCAAAGGAGTGACCAGCCCTTGAGAATCAGGAAAATTTATTTATTCCTGACCTAGTCCACTGAGGACATACAAGGAATGGGGCAGGAGAGTGTCACCAGCTATGGTTACAAGCTAGTCTGATTCTCTTTCATTAAGAAAACTGGTCCCTGTGAGTTTAGATTGGGAAGCACCAGGTTAAAAAAAATTTTAGGCCAGGAGTGGTGGCCACTGTACTCCAGCCTGGGTGACAGAGTGAGAATCTGTCTTAAAAAAAAAAAAAAAAAGTTAAGTGATGTCTTCTGTTGAGGACCTCTCAGAACTTTTAATATGAAAGTGTGCATTGTGAAGAATGGGAGTAGAGTGTACAGGAGTTTTAAAAGCTACTTGGTCATGAACCTCTTGCTTTGTGCAGGATTCGAGGGGCACTAACATTCTGAGGAAAATATTTTGGGAAACATTGATCTAATCCAAACTTCTCATTTTACCAGCAAACAACTGTGGGGCCCTCTAAGTTTCCTTTCTCCATCATTGTGACAAATTCATTGGAATTAATTCAATTAAACCTGGGGTCAGCTTTGAAGAGATTTATTTAGCAGGTAAATCTGTTTTGTACATTTTGAGGGAGTTCTGAGTTTCCATAGTCAAAAACCACAGATCAATTTAACCAACCTTTATGGAATATCACCTATGGCCCAAAGACCCTTTAGCTACAGTGATGGTCTACAAAAATATAAACTGTAATTCTTGCAATACAGGAGATTAGTAATAATGGTAAATATAATGATGATGACACCATGAATAGCTAACATTTGTTGAATGCCTTTCTATTAGTCAGGCACTTTACTAAGTATTTTAATCCTCCCAACAATTTATGAGGTAGGGATTATAATAATTCCCATCTTATAGTGAGGACACTGAGGTTAGGAAATTATCCTAGCCTAAATGTTAAGTGTAAGCATGAATAGAAAGGTGTTATCAGCCTATAAGACATTCCTTTATGAGTGATACAAAGTCCTATATAAATTCAGAGAAAAGAAAAGTGGTTTTAGAAATCCTTGATCAGTGAGTGTGAAGCATGTGGTGGCCCGGTTACTGTTTGGTTGCCCATCTGTCCTCCCTCTGGGGATCAGCACTCCCTTACTTTGGAAGAATTGTTCTCCTTTTCACTGTAAGGTTCTTTCTGGCTATGCGATGGGGCACATTGCCTCAAACTAGCCCTGCTCCAGTCTTTGAGAACCTTGAAATTGGAACCAAGGGAAGAGGATTGCCTCTTGAATGGTAATTCTCTAAAATCTAGTCTGAGGTGCTGGTGCCTAATCCCTGGGTCTGTGGACGGAGCTGGGCTGTGAGAGGGGAGAATGATGTTGATGTCAAGAGAGAGGCAGGTGCTAGGAGCAGAGAGATGGAGGCCTGGAGGGTTTCTGGGCTTCTCTGAGGCTTAGGGTTTAGATCATTGTCTTCATTACTGGAACAAAGGATTTACCATACCTGCTCTTCTGGGAATGAAACTGTCCTGCTTTGCAAAATAAAGTGTCATTAGAAAGAGATCTTAAAAACCCCACACCATAGACAGGTGCACAGATCCGTAGAAGTGTTAAAGTTCTGTGTGTTGGATGCTAAGCCAAGACTCTTAAGTATGTTCTAAAGAGAAACTGGTGTGTGTAGGCTGTGCACTCCCAGGGAGATAAAAAGTTAGGAACTTCATGGGTTGGGCTTGGTGGCTCCCACCTGTAATCCCAGCACTGTGGGAGGCTAAAGTGGGCAGATTGATTGAGCTGAGGAGTTCGAGACCAGCCTAGGCAACATGGTGAAACCCCATGTCTACAAAAACTACAAAAATTAGCTGGGCGTGGTGGCATGTACCTGTAGGCGGGAGGATCGCTTGAGCCCAAGAGGGAGAGGGTGCAGTGAGCTATGATTGTGCCACTGCACTCCACCTGGGTGACAGGAACTTTATGGGGAATGGGATCTTGGAGACTGAGTAGAGACTAGAGGAAAAAAGAAAAAACTACCTCCCCAACTGGCCACACTATTCTTTTAAAAAAATGTTAATTGACAAATTAAAATTGTATGTATTTACGGAGGTATAATGTGATGTTATGATATATGTATACATTGTGGAATAATTAAATCCAGAGAATTAATAGATTCATCACCTCAAAACCTATCTTTTTTGTGGTGAGAACATTTGAAATTTATTGTCTTAGCAATTTTGAAATACACAATACTTCATTGTTAACTACAGTCACCATGCTGTGCTGTAGATCTCAACAAAATGTATTCTTCCTGTCTCAACTAAAACATTGTACTCTTTGACAACATTTCCCCATTCCTCTCACCCCCTCCAAAACACCCATTCTTTATGTTGAAGAGAATGGCTAAAAAGTCCCAGCAGGTTTCAACTGACGGCTTCTGTGGTTGTCCCATCACACTTCAATGTTATTAATAGAAAGGAGAGGGGCAATACATAATTCGGACAGACGGAATGTACCATTGTAACCACTTTCCTGACTTCACAGAAAAAGTCCTCTTGTTTTCATCTGTAAAATGGGAACTGCGTGAATACCATTCTTCTTTTCTTCAGCCTCCAAAGAAAAAACAGATGCAAAGCCTTTTATCAATTGCAAAACAGTATACAATGTGTGTTATTACTCACAGTTGTCTTACTGTGACCAAACACTTTATAAGCCTGTGGCAAGTCAGCCTTACTCTCAGGAAGTGGACAATATTTGGGGAAGGAGAAGCAGCAGGATCTTTCAGGACAGTAGCCTTGGTGGGTCCAAAAATTCCTTGAGCGAAATGGGAGACAAAACTTTCTTCCTGCTTTGGGGTTTATCCTGTTAGTCTTTTCTCTCTTCACTCCTATTTTCTATGGAGAATTTCCTGGTTTTGGAGTTTGGGTGTGTTTTATAGAGGAGGCAGAACATCTTTAGCTCCAGCAGAATGAAAGGATACATGCAAAGGAACCTAGCACAGTATGTGGTACCCAGTTCCCCTTTAACTTGGCTTTATTCATTCACTCCTGGTAGGGCATTAATAAGGGATTTAGCCCCCTCCTATTGAAAACGATTAATTCAGGGAAGAGTTCAGGCAGTGTGGACAGATACAGTGTAGGCCAAGCCTGTTTCTAAGGCAGGAGCTGGGTAGGGAGGGTGAGAAGGGCGAGAAGAATAGGGAAATATGTGTCGTCTGTGTTGCTGCTGTTGCAACCACCACAACAAACAAACAAGTGAAAAAAAAAAAAAAAAAAAAGAATTGTCCATACCGGAAAGTGTGCTGTTTTGGAGGAGGCTGGGGAAAGTGTGGATGGCTCGAGTGGGTCCTGTTGGATTGAAGTCTGACAGTGGTGATTCCCTTCAACAAATGGTCGGGGTGGGAGGGTACACACACACACACACACACCCCACACGCAGCGCCCAGCCTCCGATTTCAGCGCTGGCAGGAGATAACCATTCTTAGCTCGCCTTTCCAGGGTTATTTTTGGCTGAGGCTGTTCGCTGATGGCAAAAGGTTTCAGCCCCCTCCCAAATCCCTCCCCGTGCTTGTTCTAAAGAGAAACTGTTGCGAGTAGGCAGCACACTCCTAGGGAGACAGGGAGACGGGCCTGGCGCCGGAGAGGAACCCGGACTCTGCCCAAAGTCTCGCCACCCGCCGGCTGTTTTCTGGCGGAGGGTGTGCCCCGGAGGGCGGCGATCGCGCGTGAAGGCTGGGGCCAGGCGCGGGTGCAGGCGTCACCGGGGTCGGGCTAGCAGGCCCTGGAATCAGGCTTTTGGGACACCCCGAAAGTGAGTCCAACTTGGGGAGAAACTGAGGGCACCTCGGGCGGTCTGGCAGCAGAGAAGGTGGGAGGGAGAAAACTTTACAGGAAGGCAGAAGCAATCTCCGCCGAGGGAGTCAGCGAGTGGCCGCGCGGAGAGGAGGGGCGGGCGGTCCCCAGGCGTGCGGGCGCAGGGCGCCGACCAGCCGGAGAGGGGGCCCGGGCGTGAGGCGGAGTCCTGGCGTGCGGCCAGGCTGGCGGAGGCCCCTGGCAGCCTGCAGATTCCCTCCGGCCCTGGGAGCCTCAGCAGGACCGGCCAGGAGGCGCCACGGAGGGGGGCCCCATCCCGGTGCTGACAGTGCCCACCGCGCCCTACGAGGACCGGCGGCCGGCCGGCGGCGGGGGTCTGTGGCGACCTACCGGCTTCTTCGAGGGCCAGTGCAACTACCTGCCCAAATTCATCCAGAGCGTGCTGTCGTCCATCGACCTGCGCGACCGTCGGTGCTGCACCACGGTGATGGGCAGCGACGGCAGGTACTTTAGCAGGACGGCCATCGAGATCGTGGTGCAGATGGCCGCGGCCAATGGGGTGAGTGTCCGGATGCCCCTCGCTTCCCACCATGCCGCCGCCATGCCCTCTCCTAGCCCTTGTCCCCATGCTGCCTCCGGGCCCAGCTGGGAGGCCCCTGCCCCGGCTTTGCTTCCTCACTCCCACGTCCTCACCCTCCAGCGCCCCACTCCCGCCGTGCTCGCAGCCTCCCCGGCACACCCCGGACACTGGGTTCTATTAGTACCCACCACCCCCAAAAGTCTTGAGTGGTGTCCGTCGTTCCTGGAGCCACTCCGGGCGCCCTGGACTCCTCTCCGACTCTGCACACATCCCGCACCTGCTCATATTTCTTTCGGACATTCTCTTACCCGGCCCTGTAGATTCCAAGGCAGCTCCCAGTTTTCCATATTGTTCCCAATGCGTTCACTGCCCACAGTCCCCACACAAACTTCTTTCTCAGGCTCACAACATAGTCCCTCTGTCCCGTGCCCTTTTTGCAATAATCTGCCAGTCCCCTAAGTCTTAGCTCTGCCTTTTTAACAGTAGTGGTGTCTCAGAACACACACACACACACACACACAAACACACACACACACACACACGATCCCTGACATATATGGCAAGAGTAGGCCCTGAAGGTTTTTAATATTTTGGTTCTTTAACCCAGTGGAATTACTGAATGATTTATTTAATTAGGGTAGGGATGGAGTGGATCCATTTGTTTAATGCTAAACAGCCTGAGCTCGCAGTTCCCAGGGGGCATATCTCTAAATGGTCTGAAACGAGGTTTGCAGTGGTTTTCTTAATGCAATTCCCAACTTCTCTCCAAATGCCTTTTGACATTTGACAACATTTCATGCCTCTTCCCCTTTCGCTTTTCATCCTTGTTTTCTCTCCCTTCTCCCATGACCTCGGTAGTCTTCTGCAATCCAGATTCTCAGACTTCGGGTTTTTCTCCCTCTGCCCCTTTCCTCTCTGTCCTATAACTAGAAGCACCTTTTGGCATAGACCCGTATCCCAGTTTCCTCTTTCCCAGGTCCAGCAGCATCTCAAGGACATCTACAAGAGGGATACCTAACTTCAGGGGTATCTGAATGATATGTGGGAAACATCGTCTAAAAAAGTAATTTTATCCTTATTCATGCAACCAGACCCACACTCATAGAACTTTTCTTTAAGGGGAGTGTCTTGCAGATGTATAAATGAGTGTTAACATCTTTAAAGGCGAAACTGAACAATTCCCTGGCATTTGAATTCCCTCCTTCCTTCCCAACCCTCTCCTTTTCATTTTCTCATTTATTATTAAAAACATTTTTAAAGGATCTCCATGCTTCATATTTATCTACTATAATTCCTCCTTCTCGGTGTTGCAGGGATGGGAAAAGAGGATTTTTTAAAAAACACAATAAAAAGCAATTGGGAGAAACAGGGCCAGTGGTGTTGGGGTGGGTAGTGGAATTGTGATTTTTGACTCCCTTAGACAATGATGCTGGATATATGGGGTTTGATTTCTCTCTGGCTCCTCACTTGAGATTGATGAAGTTTGGCTAGAATCAGGGAGTTGAAGAGAGGTTGACAAATGGTCTTTCACTCTTCTCTGACAGGCTGTTCCTGTGGAGTGATGGAGAATAATGAGCCTTGGGAGAGCTATGGGAGCTCTCACACTCCTTCCCGAGCCAATTTTTTAGGGAGTGAGAGAAACATGGCCTGTCCAATACTTGTTGTGGGTCAGGATATTTTTGAAGCTACGGTTGTTGATTTGCATGGGAAAATTATTATGTCTTATTATTTCTTGTCCCACTTTACCATAAGGGCTCCTCAGCTTCTTACTTCAATGGGTCTTCCATGACAAACACACTTTATTAACTCTAAGAGTGGAATTTATTTTAACAGATAATTAGCATAGGTCTATATATGCTTAAAATAGAGTCAAATTAAACCTACTAGCTGTTATAAAGGACAGATGACAAAATCCACATAGAAGCATCGACTCTTAAATAATCTGAAAGTACTACTTCTAAGAGGGGCGGGCATGGGTGAAGGGAATGGTGGACATGTTTCAGAATTTCAAACGCCAACTTTAACCAATCATTTCCTCATTTTGTTCACCTTCTTGGGGGCTTATGCTAAAGTGAAGTGAATAGCCATAAGGCTGGCTTCAGGAGAAAGGTGGTCTAAAAGAACTGGATAATTATAAGCAAAATTGGTCTCGAATGATTGAAAATTGATGAGAATGTGCTTGTCTCCTGATTTGGCATCCTGAGTTAGACTCAGGAATACTGAACATGGATCCCAAAGGCTTTGGTATTTTTTGATATCCTATTGGATATTCATAAGCAGGCTAGAAAAATAGGAAACTAGAATTTATTCTCTTTGAACTGACAAATCTGACCAGTGGGCTGCATTCTCTATATCTGAAAAATCTTGGTTTTGATTGAAAAAGTTAATTTTACAAAGCAATTTTCTTTTTTAAATTAAATTTCATTTTTTTGAGACAGGGTCTCACTTTGTTGCCCAGGCTGGAGTGCAATGGTACAGTCTTGGCTCACTGTAGCCTTGACCTCCCCAGATTCAGGTGATCTTCCCACCTCAGCCTCCTGAGTAGCTGGGGCTATAGGTGCACAACACTACGCACAGCTGATTTTTGTGTTTTTACTACTCATAGGGTTTCTCTGTGTTGCCCAGTCTAGTCTCAAACTCCTGATCTCAAGAGATCTGTCTGCCTTGGCCTCCTAAAGTGTCATGAACCACCATGCCCAGCCTACAAAGCAATGTTCTAGGAAAAACTACAGTTACTCTTTGATTATGTAATTGCTGGAGAAGAAAAGCATGGCATTTCTAAAATGATGAACTATATTACTTATATTTTAATATCTCATAAAGTTTGAAATAGACATTTCAAAAATAAACATGTGTAAAAATTTTTATAAATTAAAATATATAATCAAAAACATTTTACAATTATTTTATTATAAAATTATTATAGAATCAAAAACATTATAAATTTAAACAACTTTTTTAAAATTTTATTTTGGGATTTACCATGGAGTGATGGAGAATAATGAGCCTTGGGAGAGCTATGGCAGCTCTCATACTCCTTCCTGGGCCAACTTTTTAGGAAATGGGAGAAATATACCCTGTTCAATGTTTATTGTGGGTCAGTATATTTTTGAAGCTATAGTTGTTGATTTGCTTCAAACTTTAAAAAAATTATTATAAAATTATGGGATGTAAAAAATTTATTATAAAACTTTGAAATGTTCAAACTTTCAGAAAAGCAGAGAGATGAGATTAATGACACTCACAGGCAAGCATAGAACATAGATTGTAAACATTTTGCTATATTTGTGTCATGACTATTTTTTGCTTGTGTTTGAAAGTATATTAAAGAAAATGATATTTTACCCCTAAATTCTTTAGTACAGATTTCTAAAAAAATAAGAACATTTTCCTGTATAGTTACAAAATCATCTTTTCAAACAAAATAAAAAATGGCTTTTTTATATCATTTATTACCCAGTCCACATTCAGATTTCCTCAATTATTATGAAATGTCCTTTTATTTTTTGAGACAAAGTCTTGCTCTTTCACACAGCCTGAAGTGCAGTGAAACAATCATAGCTCATTGCAGCCTCAAACTCCTGGGCTCAAGTGATCTTCCTGCCTCAGCTTCCTGAGTAGCTAGGACTAGAGGTGCACACCACCATGCCCAGCTAATTTATTGTTTTTGTAGAGATGGAGGTCTTACTACGTTGCCCAGGCTGGTCTCAAACTCCTGGCCTCAAGTGATCCTTCCAGCTTGGTCTCCCTGAAATATCTTTTGTGGCTGGTTTGTTCAAATTAGTTTCTTCTAATCAAGGGACACACATTGCATTTGATTATTTAGCTCAAGACTTTTTTAACCTGGAAAATACCCATACTCTTTGTTTATGTATTTATTTAGTGAAATTGACTTGTTGAAAAACTAGTCAGTTGTCCTGTAGAATATTTCCCCTTCTGGAATTTTCTGGTTGCTTTTTATGGTGTCATTTAACTTTTCACTCTGTTTTTTCCTGGTTAACTGGAAGTTAGTTCTAAAGGCTTTTAGGCCTGCTATAACAAAATACCAAAAACTGGATGACTTATAAAGAACAGAAATTTATTTCTCACAGTTCTAGAGGCTAGCAAGTTTAAGATCAAGGAGCATGTGGTTTTGATATCTGGTTAGGACCAACTTTCTGGTTCATAGATTGGCCTTCTTGCTGGGCCCTCACATAGTGGGAGAGACTAGCTAGCTCTCTGGGGCCTCTTTTATAAGGGCACTAATTCCAATCATGAAGCCTCTGTCCTTATGATCTAATGACCCCCTAAAGGCCCCACCTTTTAATACCAGCACCTTTGGGGTTAGGATGTCAACATATTAATTTGGGGAAGACATACACGTTCAGCCCATTGCAAGGTTTAGTTAGATTCAGGTTCAACTTCTTTTTTTAAAGACTATTTCATAGGCAATAATGTGTATTCACATCCCATCATTAGTGATGGTGAGATGATCGCAAGGTTAGGGTGATCACTGCCTATCTCCTCTGCTATATTCCCCCTTGGGTCAAGCCAGTAGTCTGTGACGTGAACTTTGTACCATGTGTATATTCAGTTATATTCTGTATCAATAGTTACTTGATTGTTTTAGCATTTATTAATGATCCTTGCTTGAGTTGATTATTTCATTAGGGGTTTCAAAATGGTGAATTTCTAATTCTCTAATTCTGTCTACATGCTTTAGCTGGCATTTTTCTATAAGCAGACCATTTTCTTCACAACTGGGTTATTTGGCTACCCTGAAACATAGTTCCTTCCGGGAAGGCAGAACATATGTTTATTTCTGTCTTTTAAAAATTACTGGTGTTTGGAGTGAAGATTAGGTGAGCTAACTACCTCCACAGGTGACAAATGAATTTTGTTTTGTCTCACTTTTGCTTTTTTGAATATCACTGTGGCTGCTTGGATTTTTATATTTAATTTGAATGGATTAGGGAATAAATGAGAAGATAGGTTTTATCTGTTTCTGTAATTTTTATGTGGCTGTGTGAACTTACTTTTAAAAATTCCCAGAAATATTTTAATTCCCCTTTAAAGATATAAACTATGTCATACTATAAAGCAAAAGAAAAACCAATCATGTGAAGAGTAAATAGTATCGTTTAAATGAATTGTGGTTAAGCTTAGTTTGTAACTAATTCGTTTTTTATTTTCTTTCTACTTTTATCTGCTTCAGAGCCTCTTCAGTGGTTTAGATCTTCTATGTGTCAAATTATTCTAATCTCTTAAAAAGTTTAAGAGCTAAAATACAACACAATGACTACAAGAATGCCTTTGTCCTTTTCTGGGTAGGTACACCTAAGGCAACTTCTTTTTCTCTTCTTTGTTCTCTTCTTCTTTCTTATTCTTAAATCATCTTCAATATTGGACAGATGACAGCACTATGCCTGCCTCAAGATGTTTCTGACTTTCTCTTTTTCTTTTTCTTTTTTTTTTTTTTTTGAGATGGAGTCTTGCTCTGTCACCCAGGCTAGAGTGCAGTGGCACAATCTTGGCTCACTACAACTTCTGCCTCCTGGGTTCCAGTGATTCTCCCAACTCAGCCTCCTGAGTAGCTGGGGTTACAGGCATGCACCACCACGCCTTGCTAATTTTTTGTATATTTACTAGAGATGGGGTTTCACCATGTCGGCCAGGCTGGTCTTGAACTCCTGACCTCAAGGGATCTGCCTGCCTTGGCCTCCCAAAGTGCTGGGATTACACGTGTGAGCCACTGCACCCGGCCGTTTCTGACTTTTTCTAAAGTCTTCTTTCTCTGGAGATGACATTATATAATAGCACTGTTCAATAGAAGTTTCTTTGATGATGGAACTGTTCTATAATCTGCATTGTCCCAGCCACTAGCCATATGTGACTACTGTAACACTTGCAATGTGGCTAGAGCAACTGAAGAACTGAATTTTGCATTTTACTGAATTTTAATTAATTAAAATAGAAATGCAAATAACCATAAGTGGTTAGTAGCTACCATACTGGACAGCAAAGATCTATAATTCAGCATTTAAAATCGATTTTGTTTTGTTTTCAAAAATGGAGTCAGACTGTTACAACCCAAAAGAACTGTAGGTTAAATTAAGGTAAATCACCAAATACTACATACACATTTGGGAAATCCAAACCAGATTTTTTCATGTGATAACCACACCCTCTTTTGACTTTAGCCTTGGAGGTAATGGAGTATGGCAGGAAAAACCCTGTATCAGCAGCTGGAAGACTCACCTTCTTTTCCTAGCTCTGCCATATATTGACCTAAAGAGTCAAAGTCCATTCAGATTGTTGAGGGGCCTTGCAATTTTGTTTTTGGTTTTCACATACAAGTTGGAGGGCAGATGCGTTAGCCTCTTGAAATACCCTGAAACGACTTGTTTTCTCATCTAAAAATCAGGTATGACAGGATCATTTAATTATCCTGGAAATCAGATGAAGCACTGCATATGGAAGCACTTTGTAACATCGATAGCACTGGGAAATGTAAAGACCTTTTACTGAAATATAAAGGTGTATGGTCAACTGAATATATCTCAGATAGTTATGATTTGACTGTATATATTGAATATAACCTGTAGTGGGCCCCTTGGTAAACAGCTTACAGTTTTGTTGCAGGTTTTAGCCAAGAGAAAATTTATTTGTTGACTAGTCATGCCCTTTATTGGCCACATGATGAGCAGCCAAGATATTAACACACAGTGCACCTTGCAGAATTCAAGAATGTCTCAGTGTCTTGTGAACTAGGAAGCTGAAATGCAGTGGTATGCAGAAGGCTGGCTCAGTAGGAGCCTTGGGAGTGTCCTCCAGATAGATGTTTGTGCAGGTTGTATTTGATTCCAGTTGGCCATGAAAAGCTGGTTGCTCTAAAGAATGAGAATATACTTGGTTTTGCATTTACTAGAACTATCTGGGGAACAAATCTTGGGGTGGAAGAAAGAAGGGAGGGAGGGAAAACTGTGCTTCAATACCTAGGGCTTCTTTCCTGGAATGGACCTGAGAATCTGGGTTTGGGTGGCTAATAGCTCATCTCTAGAAGGGAGAAAGAACTGGGTGGTGATGGCTTTGTATTTTCTATTGGAGTCCACTACAGAATAGGTGAATGGAATGGGCTGCTATGATCCAGACATTAGGGAGGACAGGTTTGTGATACATTAGAAAACTTGAATGAGCCCTTCTATGATTCTCTCTTCCCTCTTTCTGCTTCCCGTTCTTAATCACCATCCGCAGGTTGTGGAATTAGCAAATCTATTATGTGAGCAATAGCAAACTTACAGGAGCCCTTGGCTCCATCTATCTCCCTGTTTGTGTCAGTTCCTTCTGGATGCTTTTAGTCTGTGTTCTTCATTCACTCTTTTACTGGGGAAGTAAAAGGAGTGGGACAGATTATGAGAACAGCTGGGTCCTCCCAGTTGCTGGGGTGGTTATTTTAAGCTTTGTTTAATGTGTCCAGAGACCCAGATGGCATTTTTAACTAAGCTGCTTTATTAAATCTTGTGATAAAGCATAGTGATGTTTATTGAAAAGGCAGACACGCATCAGCAACATTATGCGTGAAACTTGCTCTAAGAATTTTCTATAAAACATCTGTTCTCTTTGAGCCTTTTGTGAACTCTGGAAGTTTGCTAGTTTCTATACAGACTTGAGGACAAGAAGTTGGAACCCACTTTTGGAGATGTCCAAGCATAGGTATTGGAATCATTAATCCTAACCCTCTCAGTTTTAAGGCCCCGGATACCCTTCTGTTAGACAACAGTAACATGAGCAAGCACTGTAATAACCTTTAAACAAGATTATTTGGAAATAATGGACAAGAAAAATTAGTAAACATTGTTTGGGGATTTTAAAATTAAAGATAAAAAGCTAGGGCTTCAATGACCTGTGCCAGCCTATAGCCTTAAGAGTCAATTTGCAAACACTCAAGATTTGGCCAATATGCCTCTACTACTTCTACTTAACACAGTCAAAGGGAAATTTTTAGATTCTTTCATCTGATTTGACTCTCTTAGTTACGAATAAGAGGATATCTAGAATATATATGTGAATTGTTAAAATGAAAATCCACGTTCTCTGAGTCTTCAAATATCTTTCATATCTTACATTTTTTAGTCACATCAACTTTTGAAGTCATGTCCGTAGTTGTATGAAAAGAAAAATTTCAGGAACATTCAACCTCAAAAGTTCTTTTTCTTAGTCTGAAATCGTAGAAGCATTTGACTTTTACTTTCTCTTTTTAAGTTTGTACTAGTAGGTATTTTGTATAAATATAATATTTAATTATTGCCTTTGCATTCTTTTTCTCTAGTAAACATCCTGGTTTTTAGCTATCCATATGTAGTTTTACATTTAGGGATTTCTAATGGAAAGAGAAAGGAATCTGAAATCAGAGGACGAGAGTTTATTCTACTTGACCAAACACATACACAATACTGGAAGGAGAGTTTTACAACAAATATTTAATATCTATGACATGTAAACCGTTTTTTGAAATCAAGAAAATTCAAACATTTCAATACAAATATCATCAATAATAACACATGAACAGGTGGCCAACCTTATTAATAACCAGAGAAATATAAATTAAAACAATCCATCAACTTGTAAAAAAGATGAAATTACCCAGAGTTGGTGTAGGTGATGGAAAATTGTCATGTTTGTATACTGTTCATAGAAGTTAAATTGACATAACTTTTTGGTCAGGCAATTTGGAAGTATCTATCTAAATTAATAGAGTAGTTTTCTAATAACCTGGGAATCTCTTAATCTAAGAATCTTTACTGTAGATTTTTCTAGAACAAATGTACAAACATCTGTGTACAAGGGTACTCACTGCAGCATTTTGCTAAGGAAAAACTCAGAAAAAATCTATATGTTCAACAGAGAACAGGTACATAATTTATGACACAACTGCACAATATACACCACTAAAATAAAGGATATAAATTTATATGTAGTATGAAAAAGATGTGAATGATAGCTTGTTGGTGAAAAACAGCAATGACTGGAATATTGTGTGTAACGTAATCCTGCTTTTCTGTGTATAATGTAGGCATAGAAAATAGGATTGAAAGGACATACTCTAGTCAACAGTGTATATAGCTTGGGTGGAGGGGGTGTATAATGGGGAAGGAGAGTCCCTTTTCCTATCTATTCCATATACATCTCTGGATTTAAAAGATCATACATGCATATGCATTACCTTCAAAATTAAAATGATAAAGACAAAAGGAGAAGCTTTGGATTTGAATCATGATACTACTGTTTGCAAATTCTATGACCGTGGGGAAGTCGCCTAGCCTCCTGGGGTTTATTTCCTCATTTATAAAAATAGGGAAAGTAATAATACTTGTCTACATATCTTCTAGGGTTGTTGGGAGGATTGAATGTGATAATGGGTTACAGCATTATGAATTATTTATTCATAGAACACAATTATTATAAAAATAGTTTGCTCTGATTAAAATAAAAGAAGGACGAGATCGTGTGTGTTTTTCAGTCCCAGTAGCTTTACTAACCAGAAAGCGCCTGCTGATGTGGTGATCACAGTTGCTTTGGTGCAGCTTCCTCTTGACTTTTGGCATTTCTCCATGCTGCTAGCTAACGCTGAGGTGGCGACTGTGGAAGGTGTGATCTCCTCCCCCTCCCAGCACACATTTGTGTGCATACTCACACTCAGGCACACACAAACACACACATGCACACTCTATCACAGTACATGAGGTGGCAGCAGCTGCTCCGGCATAGACTTTCACACAACATAAAGGGCTTTTTTGATGTGGTCTGTGCATTATTTCCTGTTAAGCATGAGCTGAGTCAGTGCCATGCTTTTCCATCTGAAACCTTTCTGAGGCTCAGGCTGTGTTAAGAGCAAACCGTCTCCCCTCCATGCCCACCCCATGGCTCTCTACTGAAGCCAGATCATAATCTGCTCATTTCATGAGGATTTTCAAACCGAATGGACTGGGCCATGTGAGAGATCACTGAAAGGAACAGACCAAGCAGAGGCTAAGAGACTCCACGCTAATCTGCTGAGTCATCTGAAAATGCACAGCTGTGGGAGCTCACGGTGCTTTAAAGTACTTTGGCAGGATGTTTGTTCAGGGGGCCTGTTCCTGCAGCCCTGCTGAATGTTTGGTTAGGAGGCATAATCATTTTTTGGACAGGATCTCCCAAATATAAAGTGATAGATGCTAATGTGGAATATGATACAGAAGATCCAGCTTGGATGTCATAAATAACAATAAATTGTTTAATCTTGCTGAGTTGTAAATCTATGATTGCCAGAGGTCTTTAGTTCACTGGAACATAGTATAGGGGCAGGGGCACTTAGCAAATAGGCAGTTATTATTTTCCAACCAGACAGAAACTGGTCTGATGGAATTTATCTAAAAAGGCATACACATGTATTTTAATTAATTGTGACAATTACTCAGAGAAAACACATGGCCCTAAAGAGGCTGAGGGGTTTTTTTGTTCTATCTATAAATGTATATGTATATTCACCTATATTCTACCTATGTATAAGTAAGAGAATGAGTTTTTGTTTTGGGGATATATATTTATACGTATCTACACAGATAGATATACACATACTTAATTTCTGTCTACCTATTAAGGTGCAGTGCCAGATGGAAAGTATTTTTAAACATTTAGATAGCTTATTCTATAGGATATGTGTGCATATAGCCCCCCCATAAAGCTTTGTCTCTTTTCTGGATATATTTAACAAGAGGCTAGAACAGAGTCCAAAATGTCAGAAATGTTTGAACATTCCATAGAAATGAAGGAGGTGTTTCCAAATGACCTATGTTTCTATGGCAATAAATAGAACTTGTGCTGCGTTGGATGGGTCAGGAGTAAGGAACATAAACAGTGTAAGTATGACTATTCCAGGCAGAAATCTACCTTGTAAGAACAGCTTTGTGCACTGAGCTCAACAACATTGATCAGTTAGCAGTCCGGTTCAGTACAACATTGATCAGGTAGCAAGCCGGTTCGGCAGCGCCAGTCGGAGACACAGATGGTGACAATCAAAGAAGATGCAGTTCAGGACAAGGATGCAGACATGTACCTGTCACTACCATGGACTTCAGCAGCTTCTTAGTGAGCAGGTTTATGATCAAAGAAGAAAGACATCGTTGATATGTAAGCATGTTACAATTAATTTGCTGTTTAGTTATTAGCAAACTACATCCAGTTTTTAGTTTTTAGGTTTTTATTCTTTTTTCTTTTTTGAAACAGGTTCTTGTTCTGACATCCAGGATGGAGTGCAGATGTTATCCAAGCTCACTGCAGCCTTAAACTCCTGGGCTCCGTGGATCCAACCACCTCAGCCTCCCAGGTGCACGCCACCATGCCCAGCTAATTTTTCTAATTTTTTTGTAGAGATGAGGTCTTGCTGTATTGCCCAGGCTGCTCTTGAGCTCCTGGCAGTGTAGATATTTCCATGTTTATACAGATGGTGGTGTAGATATTTCCATGATTATACAGATGAGTATGTACATATTTCCATGTTTTTAAAGATGGCGGTGTAGATATTTCCATGTTTATAGAGATAGCGGTGTAGATATTTGCATGTTTATAGAGATAGCGGTGTAGATATTTCCATGTTTATAGAGATAGCGGTGTAGATATTTCCATGTTTATACAGATCGCGGTGCAGCTATTTCCATCTTTCTACAGATGGCGGTAAAGATATTTCCATGTTTACAGAGATAGCGGTTGATATATTTCCATGTTTATACATATATCGGTGTAGATATTTCCATGTTTATACAGATAGCGGTGTAGATATTTCCATGTTTATACGGATAGCGGTGTAGATATTTCCATGTTTATACAGATAGCGGTGCAGATATTTCCATGTTTATACAGATCACGGTGTAGTTATTTCCATGTTCATATGGATAGCGGTGGAGATATTTCCAGGTTTATATTGATAGCGGTGTAGATATTTCCATGTTTATACAGATCACGCTGTAGATATTTCCATCTTTCTGCAGATGGCAGTGTAGATATTTCCATGTTCATACAGATGGCGGTGTAGATATTTCCATATTTATATAGATGGCGGTGTAGATATTTCCTTGTTTATGTAGATGTCGGTGTAGATATATCCATGTTTATAGAGATGGCAGTGTATATATTTCCATGTTTATAGAGATAGCGGTGTAGATTTTTCCATGTTTATACAGATAGCGGTGTAGATATTTCCATGTTTATACAGATAGCACTGTTGGTATTTCCATGTTTATACTGATAGCGGTGTAGATATTTCCATGTTTATACAGCGGGCAGTGTAGATATTTACATCTTAATATAGATGGTAGCTTAGATATTTCCATGTTTATACAGATGGCGGTGTAGATATTTCCATGTTTATAGAGATGGCAGAGTAGATAGTTCCATGTTTAAGGAGATGGCAGTGTAGATGTTTTCATGTTTATACAGATGGCGGTGTAGATAATTCCATGTTTATAGAGATGGCGGTGTAGATATTTCCACGTTTATAGAGATAGCGGTGTAGTTATTTCCCTGTTTATAGAGCCAGCGGTGTAGTTGTTTCCATGTTTATACAAATGGCTGTGTAGATATTTCCATGTTTGTACAGATAGTGGTGTAGATATATCCAAGTTTATAGAGGTAGAGGTGTAGATATTTCCATGTTTGTACAGATAGCGGTATAGATATTTCCGTCTTTAGAGAAGGAGCGGTGTAGATACTTCAATCTTTACAGAGATGGCGGTGTAGATATTTCCATGTTTATAGAGATGGCGGTGTAGTTATTTCCATGTTTAGAGAGACGGCGGCGTAGATATTTCCATGTTTGTAGGGATGACTGTGTAGATATTTCCATGGTTGTAGAGTAGCGATGTAGAGATTTCAATGTTTATACAGATGGTGGAGTAGATATTTCCATGTTTATATAGATGGCGGTGTAGATATTTCCATGTTTATAAAGATGGCGGTGTAGATATTTCCTGTTTATGTAGATCGTGGTGCAGATATTTCCATGTTTAAAGAGGTGGCGGTGTATATAATTCCATGTTTATACAGATAGAAGTGCAGATATTTCCATGTTTATAGAGGTAGCGGTGTAGACATTTCCATGTTTATACAGATGGCGGGGTAGATATTTCCATGTTTATAGAGATGGCGGTGTAAATATTTCCGTGTTTATAGACATAGCGGTGTAGATATTTCCATGTTTATACAGATAGCGGTGCAGATATTTCCATGTTTGTACAGGTTGCGGTGTTGATATTTCCATCTATACACAGATGACAGTGTAGATATTTCCAAGTTTATACAGATAGCGGCACAGATATTTCTATGGCTATGTAGATGGCTGTGTAGATATTTCCATGTTTATACAGATAGCGGTGTAGTTATTTCCATGTTTATATAGATAGCGGTGTAGATATTTCCACGTTTATACAGATAGCGATGTAGGTATTTCCATGTTTATACAGATCACGGTGTAGATATTTCCATGTTTATACAGATAACTTTGTAAGTATTTCCACGTTTATACAGATGGCGGTGTAGATATTTCGATGTTTATGGAGATAGCAGTGGAGATATTTCCATGTTTATACAGATAGCGGTGTAGTTATTTCCATGTTTATATACATAGCGGTGCAGATATTTCCATGTATATACACATGGCTGTGTAGATATTTCCATGTTTACACAGATGGCGGTGTAGATATTTCCATGTTTATACCGATAACTTTGTAAGTATTTCCAAGTTTATACAAATGGCGGTGTAGATATTTCGATGTTTATAGAGATAGCAGTGGAGATATTTCCATGTTTATACAGATAGCTGTGTAGATATTTCCATGTTTATACTGATTGTGGTGTAGATATTTCCATGTTTATAGAGATGGCGGTGTAGACATTTCCATGTTCATAGAGATATCGGTGTTGGTTTTTCCATGTTTATAGAGATAACTGTGTGGATATCTCCATGTTTATACAGATAGGGGTGTAGATATTGCCATGTTTACAGAGATGGCGGTGTAGATATTTCCATGTTTATATAGATCACGGTGTAGATATTTCCATGTTTATACAGATCGCGGTGTAGATATTTCCATGTTTATACACATCATGGTGTAGATATTTCCATGTTTATACAGATCGCGGTGTTGGTATTACCATGTTTATAGGGATAGCGGTGCAAATATTTCCACATTTATACAGATAGCGATGTAGTTATTAGCATGTTTATACAGATAGCGGTGTAGATATTTCCATGTATAAACAGATGTCTGTGTATATATTTCCATGTTTAAACAGATGGCGGTGTGGATATTTCCTTGTTTATACAATTCGCGGTGTAGTTATTTCCATGTTTATGCAGATAGCGGTTTAGATATTTCCATGTATATACAGATGGCTGTGTAGATATTTCCATGTTTATACAGATGACTTTGTAGGTATTTCCATGTTTATACAGATGGCAGTGAAGGTATTTCCATGTTTATAGAGATAGATGTGTAGATATTTCCATGTTTATACAGATAGCGGTGTAGATATTTCCATGTTTATACAGATCGTGGTGTAGATATTTCCATGTTTATACAGATACCGGTGTCGATATTTCCATGTTTATACAGATCACTGTGTAGATATTCCCATGTTTATACAGATGACTGTGTATGTATTTCCATGTATATACAGAAGGCAGTGTAGATATTTGCAAGTTCATACAGATATCCATGTAGATATTTCCATGTTTATACAGATAGCCGTGTAGACATTTCCATGTTTATAGAGATAGCAGTGTGGATATTTCCATATTTATTCAGATAGCGGTGTAGATATCTCCATGTTCATACAGGAAGAGGTGTAGATATCTCCATGTTTATACAGATCAAGGTGTAGATATTTCCATCTTTCTACAGATGGCAGTGTGGATATTTCTACGTTTATACAGATGGTGGTGTAGATATTTCCATTTTTACACAGATCGCGGTGCAGATATTTCCAAGCTTATGCAGATGGCGGTGTAGATATTTCCATGATTACTGAGATTGCCTTGTAGATATTTATATGTTTATAGAGATAGTGGTGTAGATAATTCCATGTTTATAGAGATGGCGGTTTAGGTATTTCCATGTTTACAGAGATAGTGGGGTAGATATTTCCATCTTTACAGTCAGCGCTGAAGATATTTCCAGGTTTATACAGATAGTGGTGTTGGTATATCCATGTTTATACACATAGCTGTGTAGATATTTCCATGTTTCTAAAGATGGCGGTTTAGATATTTCCTTGTTTATACAGATAGCCGTGTAGATATTTCCATGTTTATACAGGTAGCGGTGTAGAAATTCCCATGTATATACAGATCGCTTTGTAGATATTTCCATCTTTCTATAGCTGTCAGTGTAGATATTTCCAAGTTTATACAGATGTCTGTGAATATATTTCCATGTTTATGCAGATGGCGGTGTAGATATTTCCATGTTTATAGAGATGGCGGTGTAGATATTTCCATGTTTATAGAGATAGCGGTGTAGATATATCCATGTTCATAGAGATAGCAGTGAGGATATTTCCATGTTTATAGAGATAACAGTATAGATATTTCCACTTTTATAGAGATAGCGGTTTAGATATTTCATATTTATACAGATAGCGGTGTAGATATTTCCATGTTTATACAGATGGCGGTGTAGATACATCCATGTTTCTGAAGATGGCGGTGTAGATATTTTCATGTTTATAGAGATGGCGGTGTACATATTTCCATGTTTATACAGCTTGCAGTGTAGATATTTCCAACTTTATATAGATGGGAGTGGAGATATTTCCATGTTTATACAGATAGAGGTGTAGATATTTCCATGTCTATAGAGATAGCGGTGTAGGTATTTCCATATTTATGCAGATTGCGGTGTAGATATTTCCATCTTTATACAGATGGCGGTGTAGATATTTCCATGTTAATACAGATAGAATTGAAGAAATTTCCGTGTTTATACAGATAGTGGTGTAGATATTTCCAAGTTTATACAGATGGCGGTGTAGATACATCCATGTTTCTGAAGATGGCGGTGTAGTTATTTTCATGTTTATAGAGATGGCGGTGTAGATATTTCCATGTATATAGAGATTGCCGTGTAGATATTTCCATGTTTATAGAGAAAGTGTTGTAGGTATATCCATGTTTATAGAGATAGAGGTGTAGACATTTCCATATTTATACAGATAGCGGTGTAGGTATTTCCATGTTTATAAAGATGGCTGTTTAGATATTTCCATGTGTGTACAGATGGCGGTGTAGATATTTCCATGTTTATACAGATGGTCCTGTAGATATTTCCATGTTTATACAGATGGCAGTGTTGATATTTCCATGTTTATACAGATATCGGTGTAGATATTTCCATGTTTACAGAGATAGCGGTGTCGGTATTTCCATCTTTGCACAGATTGCGGTGTTGGTATTGCCAAATTTACACAGATAGCAGTGTAGATATTTCCAAGTTTACACAGATAGCTGTGTAGATATTTCCATGTTTACAGAGATAGCATTTTAGATATTTCCGTGTTTATACAGATTGCGGTGTTGTTATTTCCATGTTAATACAGATAGCGGTGTAGATATTTCCATGTTTATACAGGTAGCGGTGTAGAAATTCCAATGTTTATACAGATCGCTTTGTAGACATTTCCATTTTTCTACAGATGTCAGTGTAGATATTTCCAAGTTTACACGGATGGCAGTGTAGATATTTCCATGTTTATACAGATGTCTGTGTAGATATTTCCATGTTTATTCAGATGGCGGTGTAGATATTTCCATGTTTATAGAGATGGTGGTGTAGTTATTTGTATGTTTATAGACATAGCGGTGTAAATATCTCCATGTTTATAGAGATGGTGTTGTAACAATTTTCATGTTTATATACATAGCAGTGTAGATATTTCCATATTTCTACACATGACTGTGTAGATATTTCCATGTTTGTACAGATGGCAGTGTAGATATTTCCATGTTTACAGAGATAGCGGCATAGATATTTTCATGTTTATACAGATTGCGGTGGAGATATGTCCATGTTTATACAGATAGCAATGGAGATATTTCCACGTTAATACACATAGCGGTGTAGATATTTCCATGTTTATACAGATAGCGGTGTAGATATTTCCATGTTTATACAGATGGCTGTGTCGATATTTCCATGTTTATACAGAGTTCTCTGTAGATATTTCCATGTTTATATAGATGACAGTGTAGATATTTCCAGGTTTATACAGATGACCGTGTAGATACTTCTATGTTAATACAGATGGCGGTGTGGATATTTCCATGTTTATAGAGATAGCGGTGTAGATATTTCCAGGTTTATACAGATAGCGGTGTAGTTATTTCCGCGTTTATATAGATAGCAGTGTAGATATTTCCATGTATATACACATGGCTGTGTAGATATTTCCATGTTTATACAGACGACTGTGTAGGTATTTCCGTGTTTTTACAGATGGCAGTGCAGATATTTCCATGTTTATTGAGATAGCAGTGTAGATATTTCCATGTTTGTACAGATGGCGGTGTTGATATTTCCATCCATACACAGATGGCCGTGTAGATATTTCCATGTTTATACAGATGGCGGCGTAGATATTTCCATGGAGATGCAGAAGGCCGTGTAAATATTTCCATGTTTATACAGACAGCGGTGTAGATATTTCCATGTTTACACAGATGGTGGTGTAGATATTTCCGTGTTTATACACAAGGCGGAGTAGATACTTCCATCTTTATGGAGATGGCAGTGTAGATATTTTCATGTTTATAGAGATGGCGGTGTAGATATTTCCATATTTATAGAGATACCCGGGTAGATATTTCCATCTTTCTACAGATGGCAGTGTAGATATTTCCATGTTTATACAGATGGCGGTGTAGATATTTCCATATTTATACAGATGTCTGTGTAGATATTTCCATGTGTATACAGATGGTATTAAAGGTATTTCCATGTTTATACAGATGGTGGTGTAGATATTTCCATGTTTATTCAGAAGACTGTGTAGATATTTCCATGTTTTTACAGATGGCAGTGTAGATATTTCAATGTTTATAGAGATGGCGCTGTAGATATTTCCATCTTTATACAGATCGCGGTGTAGATATTTCCATGTTTATACAGATAGCGGTGTAGATATTTCCATGTTTTTACAGATATCAGTGTAGATATTTCCATGTTTACACAGATTGCGGTGTGTATAATTCCATCTTTCTACAGATGTCATTGTAGATATTTCCATGTTTATACAGATGGCGGTGTGGATATTTCCATGTTTATATAGATGGTTGTGTAGATATTACCATGTTTATACAGACAGCGGTGTAGATATTTCCATGTTTATACAGATCGCGGTGTAGATATTTCCATGTTTATGCAGATAGCGGTGTAGATATTTCCATGTTTTTACAGATATCGGTGTAGATATTTCCATGTTTACACAGATTGCTGTGTAGATATTTCCATCTTTCTACACATGGCATTGTAGGTATTTCCTTGTTTTTACAGATGGCGGTGTAGATATTTCCATGTTTATATAGATGGTGGTGTAGATATTACCATGTTTATACCGATAGCGGTGTAGATATTTCCATGTTTACACAGATCGTGGTGAAGACATTTCCATGTTTATACAGATCGCTGTGTAGATATTTCCCTGTTTATACAGATCGCGGTGTAGGTATTTCCATGTTTATACAGATAGCGGTGTAGATATTTCCATGTTTATACAGATAGCGGTGTAGATATTTCCATGTTTATAGAGATAGCGGTGTAGGTGTTTCCATGTTTATAGACATAGCATTGTAGATATTTCCATGTTTATATAGATGGCGTTGTAGATATTTCCATGTTTATACCGATAGCGGTGTTGGTATTTCCACGTTTATACAGATAGCGATGTAGATATTTCCATATTTATCCAGCTCCCGGTGCGGATATTTATATCTTTATACAGATGGCATTGTAGATATTTCCTTATTCACACAGATGGCGGTGTAGATGTTTCCATGTTTATACAGATGGCGGAGTAGTTAGTTCCATGTTTATGGAGATGGCAGTGAAGATATTTTCATGTGTATAGAGATGGCGGTGTAGTTATTTCCATGTTTATAGAGATAGCAGTGTGTATATTTTCATGTTTATACAGATGGCTGTGTAGATATTTCCATGTGTATACAGACGGCATTGTAGATATTTCCATGTTTATACAGATGACTGTATAGGTATTTCCATGTTTTTACAGATGGCAGTGCAGATATTTCCATGTTTATAGAGATAGCGGTGTACATAGTTCCATGTTTCTACAGATGGCGGTGTTGATATTTCCATCTATACACAGATGGCCGTGTAGATATTTCCATGTTTATACAGATGGCGGCCTAGATATTTCCATGGACATGCAGATGGCGGTGTAGATATTTCCATGTTTATACAGACAGCGGTGTAGTTATTTCCATGTTTACACAGATGGTGGTGTAGATATTTCCGTGTTTATACACATGGCGGTGTAGATACTTCCATCTTTATGGAGATGGCAGTGAAGATGTTTTCATGTTTATAGAGATGGCGGTGTAGATATTTCCATATTTATAGAGATAGCGGTGTAGATATTTCCATCTTTCTACAGATGGCAGTGTAGATATTTCCATGTTTATACAGATGGCGGTGAAGATATTTCCATATTTATACAGATTTCTGTGTAGATATTTCCATGTGTATACAGATGGTATTGTAGGTATTTCCATGTTTATACAGATGGTGGTGTAGATATTTCCATGTTTATTCAGATGACTGTGTAGATATTTCCATGTTTTTACAGATGGCAGTGTAGATATTTCAATGTTTATAGAGATGGCGCTGTAGATATTTCCATGTTTATACAGATCGCGGTGTAGATATTTCCATGTTTATACAGATAGCGGTGTAGATATTTCCATGTTTTTACAGATATCGGTGTAGATATTTCCATGTTTACACAGATTGCGGTGTAGATATTTCCATCTTTCTACAGATGGCATTGTAGATATTTCCATGTTTTTACAGATGGCATTGTAGGTATTTCAATGTTTATAGAGATGGCGCTGTAGATAATTCCATGTTTATACAGATCGCGGTGTAGATATTTCCATGTTTATACAGATAGCTGTGAAGATATTTCCGTGTTTATAGAGATAGCGGTGTAGGTATTTCCATGTTTATAGACATAGAGGTGTAGATATTTCCATGTTTATATAGATGGCATTGTAGATATTTCCATGTTTATACCGATAGCGGTGTTGGTATTTCCACGTTTATACATATAGCGATGTAGATATTTCCATGTTTATACAGCTCGCAGTGCAGATATTTATATCTTTAAACAGATGGAATTGTAGATATTTCCTTATTCACACAGATGGCGGTGTAGATGTTTCCATGTTTATACAGATGGCGGAGTAGTTAGTTCCATGTTTATGGAGATGGCAGTGTAGATATTTTCATGTGTATAGAGATGGCGGTGTAGATATTTCCATGTTTATAGAGACAGCAGTGTAGATATTTACATGTTTTTACAGATGGCTGTGTAGATATTTCCATGTGTATACAGATGGCATTGTAGATATTTCCATGTTTATACAGATGACTGTATAGGTATTTCCATGTTTTTACAGATGGCAGTGCAGATATTTCCATGTTTATAGAGATAGCAGTGTAGATATTTCCATGTTTGAACAGATGGCGGTGTTGATATTTCCATCTATACACAGATGGCCGTGTAGATATTTCCATGTTTATACAGATGGCGGAGTAGATATTTCCATTGACATGCAGAAGGCCGTGTAGATATTTCCATGTTTATACAGACAGCGGTGTAGATATTTCCATGTTTACACAGATGGTGGTGTAGATATTTCCGTGTTTATACACATGGCGGAGTAGATACTTCCATCTTTAAGGAGATGGCAGTGTAGATATTTTCATGTTTATAGAGATGGCGGTGTAGATATTTCCATATTTATAGAGATACCGGTGTAGATATTTCCATCTTTCTACAGATGGCAGTGTAGATATTTCCATGTTTATACAGATGGCGGTGTAGATATTTCCATATTTATACAGATGTCTGTGTAGATATTTCCATGTGTATACAGATGGTATTAATGGTATTTCCATGTTTATACAGATGGTGGTGTAGATATTTCCATGTTTATTCAGATGACTGTGTAGATATTTCCATGTTTTTACAGATGGAATTGTAGATATTTCAATGTTTATAGAGATGGCGCTGTAGATATTTCCATGTTTATACAGATCGCGGTGTAGATATTTCCATGTTTATACAGATAGCGGTGTAGATATTTCCATGTTTTTACAGATATCGGTGCAGATATTTCCATGTTTACACAGATTGCGGTGTGTATAATTCCATCTTTCTACAGATGTCATTGTAGATATTTCCATGTTTATACAGATGGCGTTGTGGATATTTCCATGTTTATATAGATGGTTGTGTAGATATTACCATGTTTATACAGATAGCGGTGTAGATATTTCCATGTTTATACAGATCGCGGTGTAGATATTTCCATGTTTATACAGATAGCGGTGTAGATATTTCCATGTTTTTACAGATATCGGTGTAGATATTTCCATGTTTACAGAGATTGCGGTGTAGATATTTCCATCTTTCTACAGATGGCATTGTAGATATTTCCTTGTTTTTACAGATGGCGGTGTAGATATTTCCATGTTTATATAGATGGTGGTGTAGATATTAACATGTTTATAAGGATAGCGGTGTAGATATTTCCATGTTTACACAGATCGTGGTGAAGACATTTCCATGTTTATACAGATCGCGGTGTAGATATTTCCCTGTTTATACAGATCGCGGTGTAGGTATTTCTATGTTTATACAGATAGCGGTGTAGATATTTCCATGTTTATACAGATAGCGGTGTAGATATTTCCATGTTTATAGAGATAGCGGTGTAGGTGTTTCCATGTTTATAGACATAGCGGTGTAGATATTTCCATGTTTATATTGATGGCGTTGTAGATATTTCCATGTTTATACCGATAGCGGTGTTGGTATTTCCACGTTTATACAGATAGCGATGCAGATATTTCCATGTTTATACAGCTCGCGGTGCAGATATTTATATCTTTATACAGATGGCATTGTAGATATTTCCTTATTTACACTGATGGCGGTGTAGATGTTTCCATGTTTATACAGATGGCGGAGTAGTTAGATCCATGTTTACGGAGACGGCAGTGTAGATATTTTCATGTGTATAGAGATGGCGGTGAAGATATTTCCATGTTTATGGAGATAGCAGTGTATATATTTACATGTTTATACAGATGGCTGTGTAGATATTTCCATGTGTATACAGATGGCATTGTAGATATTTCCATGTTTATACAGATGACTGTATAGGTATTTCCATGTTTTTACAGATGGCAGTGCAGATATTTCCATGTTTATAGAGATAGCGGTGTAGATAGTTCCATGTTTGTACAGATGGCGGTGTTGACATTTCCATCTATACACAGATGGCCGTGTAGATATTTCCATGTTTATACAGATGGCGGCCTAGATATTTCCATGGACATGCAGATGGCGGTGTAGATATTTCCATGTTTATACAGACAGCGGTGTAGATATTTCCATGTTTACACAGATGGTGGTGTAGATATTTCCGTGTTTATACACATGGCGGAGTAGATACTTCCATCTTTATGGAGATGGCAGTGTAGATATTTTCATGTTCATAGAGATGGCGGTGTAGATATTTCCATATTTATAGAGATAGCGGTGTAGATATTTCCATCTTTCTACAGATGGCAGTGTAGATATTTCCATGTTTATACAGATGGCAGTGTAGATATTTCCATATTTATACAGATGTCTGTGTAGATATTTCCATGTGTATACAGATGGTATCGAAGTTATTTCCATGTTTATACAGATGGTGGTGTAGATATTTCCATGTTTATTCAGATGACTGTGTAGATATTTCCATGTTTTTACAGATGGCAGTGTAGATATTTCAATGTTTATAGAGATGACGCTGTAGATATTTCCATGTTTATACAGATTGCGGTGTAGATATTTCCATGTTTATACACATAGCGGTGTAGATATTTCCATGTTTTTACAGATATCGCTGTAGATATTTCCATGTTTACACAGATTGCGGCGTGTATATTTCCATCTTTCTACAGATGGCATTGTAGATATTTCCATGTTTATACAGATGGCGGTGTGGATATTTCCATGTTTATATAGATGGTTGTGTAGATATTACCATCTTTATACAGATAGCGGTGTAGATACTTCCATGTTTATACAGATCGCGGTGTAGATATTTCCATGTTTACACAGATAGCGGTGTAGATATTTCCATGTTTTTACAGATATCGGTGTAGATATTTCCATGTTTACACAGATTGCGGTGTAGATATTTCCATCTTTCCACAGATGGCATTGTAGATATTTCCTTGTTTATACAGCTGGCGGTGTAGATATTTCCATGTTTATATAGATGGTGGTGTAGATATTACCATGTTTATACCGATAGCGGTGTAGATATTTCCATGTTTACACAGATCGTGGTGAAGACATTTCCATGTTTATACAGATCGCGGTGTAGATATTTCCCTGTTTATACAGATCGCGGTGTAGGTATTTCCATGTTTATACAGATAGCGGTGTAGATATTTCCATGTTTATACAGATAGCGGTGTAGATATTTCCATGTTTATAGAGATAGCGGTGAATATATTTCCATGTTTATAGAGATAGCGGTGTAGGTATTTCCATGTTTATAGACATAGCGGTGTAGATATTTCCATGTTTATATAGATGGCGTTGTAGATATTTCCATGTTTATACCGATAGCGGTGTTGCTATTTCCACGTTTATACATATAGCGATGTAGATATTTCCATGTTTATACAGCTCGCAGTGCAGATATTTATATCTTTAAACAGATGGAATTGTAGATATTTCCTTATTCACACAGATGGCGGTGTAAATGTTTCCATGTTTATACAGATGGCGGAGTAGTTAGTTCCATGTTTATGGAGATGGCAGTGTAGATATTTTCATGTTTATAGAGATGGCGGTGTAGATATTTCCATGTTTATAGAGATAGCAGTGAAGATATTTACATGTTTTTACAGATGGCTGTGTAGATATTTCCATGTGTATACAGATGGCATTGTAGATATTTCCATGTTTATACAGATGACTGTATAGGTATTTCCATGTTTTTACAGATGGCAGTGCAGATATTTCCATGTTTACAGAGATAGCAGTGTAGATATTTCCATGTTTGTACAGATGGCGGTGTTGATATTTCCATCTATACACAGATGGCCGTGTAGATATTTCCATGTTTATACAGAGGGCGGCGTAGATATTTCCATGGACATGCAGAAGGCCGTGTAGATATTTCCATGTTTATACAGACAGCGGTGTAGATATTTCCATGTTTACACAGATGGTGGTGTAGATATTTCCGTGTTTATACACATGGCGGAGAAGATACTTCCATATTTATGGAGATGGCAGTGTAGATATTTTCATGTTTATAGAGATGGCGGTGTAGATATTTCCATATTTATAGAGATACCGGTGTAGATATTTCCATCTTTCTACAGATGGCAGTGTAGATATTTCCATGTTTATGCAGATGGCGGTGTAGATATTTCCATATTTATACAGATGTCTGTGTAGATATTTCCCTGTGTATACAGATGATATTGAAGGTATTTCCATGTTTATACAGATGGTGGTGTAGATATTTCCATGTTTATTCAGATGACTGTGTAGATATTTCCATGTTTTTACAGATGGCAGTGTAGATATTTCAATGTTTATAGATTTGGCGCTGTAGATATTTCCATGTTTATACAGATCGCGGTGTAGATATTTCCATGTTTATACAGATAGCGGTGTAGATATTTCCATGTTTTTACAGATATCGGTGTAGATATTTCCATGTTTACACAGATTGCGGTGTTTATAATTCCATCTTTCTACAGATGTCATTGTAGATATTTCCATGTTTATACAGATGGCGGTGTGGATATTTCCATGTTTATATAGATGGTTGTGTAGATATTACAATGTTTATACAGATAGCGGTGTAGATATTTCCATGTTTATACAGATGGCGGTGTAGATATTTCCATATTTATACAGATGTCTGTGTAGATATTTCCATGTGTATAAAGATGGTATTGTAGGTATTTCCATGTTTATACAGATGGTGGTGTAGATATTTCCATGTTTATTCAGATGACTGTGTAGATATTTCCATGTTTTTACAGATGGCAGTGTAGATATTTCAATGTTTATAGAGATGGCGCTGTAGATATTTCCATGTTTATACAGATCGCGGTGTAGATATTTCCATGTTTATACAGATAGCAGTGTAGATATTTCCATGTTTTTACAGATATCGGTGTAGATATTTCCATGTTTACACAGATTGCGGTGTAGATATTTCCATCTTTCTACAGATGGCATTGGAGATATTTCCATGTTTTTACAGATGGCATTGTAGATATTTCAATGTTTATAGAGATGGCGCTGTAGATATTTCCGTGTTTATACAGATCGCGGTGTAGATATTTCCATGTTTATACAGATAGCGGTGAAGATATTTCCATGTTTATATAGATAGCGGTGTAGGTATTTCCATGTTTACAGACATAGCGGTGTAGATATTTCCATGTTTATATAGATGGCGTTGTAGATATTTCCATGTTTATACCGATAGCGGTGTTGGTATTTCTACGTTTATACATATAGCGATGTAGATATTTCCATGTTTATACAGCTTGCAGTGCAGATATTTATATCTTTAAACAGATGGAATTGTAGATATTTCCTTATTCACACAGATGGCGGTGTAGACGTTTCCATGTTTATACAGATGGCGGAGTAGTTTGTTCCATGTTTATGGAGATGGCAGTGTAGATATTTTCATGTTTATAGAGATGGCGGTGTAGATATTTCCATGTTTATAGAGATAGCAGTGTAGATATTTACATGTTTTTACAGATGGCTGTGTAGATATTTCCATGTGTATACAGATGGCATTGTAGATATTTCCATGTTTATACAGATGACTGTATAGGTATTTCCATGTTTTTATAGATGGCAGTTCAGATATTTCCATGTTTATAGAGATAGCAGTGTAGATATTTCCATGTTTGTACAGATGGCGGTGTTGATATTTCCATCTATACACAGATGGCCGTGTAGATATTTCCATGTTTATACAGATGGCGGCGTAGATATTTCCATGGACATGCAGAAGGCCGTGTAGATATTTCCATGTTTATACAGACAGCGGTGTAGATATTTCCATGTTTACACAGATGGTGGTGTAGATATTTCCGTGTTTATACACATGGCGGAGAAGATACTTCCATCTTTCTACAGATGGCAGTGTAGATATTTTCATGTTTATAGAGATGGCGGTGTAGATATTTCCATATTTATACAGATGTCTGTGTAGATATTTCCATGTGTATACAGATGGTATTGAAGGTATTTCCATGTTTATACAGATGGTGGTGTAGATATTTCCATGTTTATTCAGATGACTGTGTAGATATTTCCATGTTTTTACAGATGGCAGTGTGGATATTACAATGTTTATAGAGATGGCGCTGTAGATATTTCCATGTTTATACAGATCGCGGTGTAGATATTTCCATGTTTTTACAGATAGCGGTGTAGATATTTCCATGTTTTTACAGATATCGGTGTAGATATTTCCATGTTTACACAGATTGCGGTGTGTATAATTCCATCTTTCTACAGATGTCATTGTAGATATTTCCAAGTTTATACAGATGGCGGTGTGGATATTTCCATGTTTATATAGATGGTTGTGTAGATATTACCATGTTTATACAGATAGCGGTGTAGATATTTCCATGTTTATACAGATCGCGGTGTAGATATTTCCATGTTTATACAGATACCAGTGTAGATATTTCCATGTTTTTACAGATATCGGTGTAGATATTTACATGTTTACACAGATTGCGGTGTAGATATTTCCATCTTTCTACAGATGGCATTGTAGATATTTCCTTGTTTTTACAGATGGCGGTATAGATATTTCCATGTTTATATGGATGGTGGTGTAGATATTACCATGTTTATACTGATAGCGGTGTAGATATTTCCATGTTTACACAGATCGTGGTGAAGACATTTCCATGTTTACACAGATCGCGGTGTAGATATTTCATTGTTTATACAGATCGCGGTGTAGGTATTTCCATGTTTATACAGATAGCGGTGTAGATATTTCCATGTTTATACAGATAGCGGTGTAGATATTTCCATGTTTATAGAGATAGCGGTGTAGTTGTTTCCACGTTTATAGACATAGCGGTGTAGATATTTCCATGTTTATATAGATGGCGTTGTAGATATTTCCATATTTATACCGATAGCAGTGTTGGTATTTCCACGTTTATACAGATAGCGATTTAGATATTTCCATGTTTATACAGCTCGCGGTGCAGTTTTTTATATCTTTATACAGATGGCATTGTAGATATTTCCTTATTTACACAGATGGCGGTGTAGATGTTTCCATGTTTATACAGATGGCGGAGTAGTTAGATCCATGTTTATGGAGATGGCAGTGTAGATATTTTCATGTGTATAGAGATGGCGGTGTTGATATTTCCATGTTTATAGAGATAGCAGTGTATATATTTACATGTTTATACAGATGGCTGTGTAGATATTTCCATGTGTATACAGATGGCATTGTAGATATTTCCATGTTTACTCAGATGACTGTGTAGATATTTCCATGTTTTTACAGATGGCAGTGTAGATATTTCAATGTTTATAGAGATGGCGCTGTAGATATTTCCATGTTTATACAGATCGCGGTGTAGATATTTCCATGTTTATACAGATAGCGGTGTAGATATTTCCATGTTTTTACAGATATCGGTGTAGATATTTCCATGTTTACACAGATTGCGGCGTATATATTTCCATCTTTCTACAGATGGCATTGTAGATATTTCCATGTTTATACAGATGGCGGTGTGGATATTTCCATGTTTATATAGATGGTTGTGTAGATATTACCATGTTTATACAGATAGCGGTGTAGATATTTCCATGTTTATACAGATCGCGGTGTAGATATTTCCATGTTTTTACAGATAGCGGTGTAGATATTTCCATGTTTTTACAGATATCGGTGTAGATATTTCCATGTTTACACAGATATCGGTGTAGATATTTCCATGTTTACACAGATTGTGGTGTAGATATTTCCATCTTTCCACAGATGGCATTGTAGATATTTCCTTGTTTATACAGATGGCGGTGTAGATATTTCCATGTTTATATAGATGGTGGTGTAGATATTACCATGTTTATACCGATAGCGGTGTAGATATTTCCATGTTTACACAGATCGTGGTGAAGACATTTCCATGTTTATACAGATCGCAGTGTAGATATTTCCCTGTTTATGCAGTTCGCGGTGTAGTTATTTCCATGTTTATACAGATAGTGGTGTAGATATTTCCATGTTTATACAGATAGCGGTGTAGATATTTCCATGTTTATAGAGATAGCGGTGTAGGTGTTTCCATGTTTATAGACATAGCGGTGTAGATATTTCCATGTCTATATAGATGGCGTTGTAGATATTTCCATGTTTATACCGATAGCGGTGTTGGTATTTCCAAGTTTATACAGATAGCGATGTAGATATTTCCATGTTTATACAGCTCGCGGTGCAGATATTTATATCTTTATACAGATGGCATTGTAGATATTTCCTTATTCACACAGATGGCGATGTAGATGATTCCATGTGTATACAGATGGCGGAGTAGTTAGTTCCATGTTTATGGAGATGGCAGTGTAGATATTTTCATATTTATAGCGATGGCGGTGTAGATATTTCCATGTTTATAGAGATAGCATTGTAGATATTTACATGTTTATACAGATGGCTGTGTAGATATTTCCATGTGTATACAGATGGCATTGTAGATATTTCCATGTTTATACAGATGACTGTATAGGTATTTCCTTGTTTTTACAGATGGCAGTGCATCTATTTGCATGTTTATAGAGATAGCGGTGTAGGTATTTCCATGTTTGTACAGATGGCGGTGTTGATATTTCCATCTATACACAGATGGCCGTGTAGATATTTCCATGTTTGTACAGATGGGGGCGTAGATATTTCCATGGACATGCAGATGGCGGTGTAGATATTTCCATGTTTATACAGACAGCGGTGTAGATATTTCCATGTTTACACCGATGGTGGTGAAGATATTTCCGTGTTTATACACATGGCGGAGTAGATACTTCCATCTTTATGGGGATGGCATTGTAGATATTTTCATGTTTATAGAGATGGCGGTGTAGATATTTCCATATTTATAGAGATAGCGGTGTAGATATTTCCATCTTTCTGCAGATGGCAGTGTAGATATTTCCATGTTTATACAGATGGCGGTGTAAATATTTCCATATTTATACAGATCGCGGTGTAGGTATTTCCATGTTTATACAGATAGCGGTGAAGATATTTCCATGTTTACACAGATTGCGGTGTAGATATTTCCATCTTTCTACAGATGGCATTGTAGATATTTCCATGTTTATACAGATGGCGGTGTAGTTATTTCCATGTTTATATAGATGGTGGTGTAGATATTACCATGTTTATACAGATAGCGGTGTAGATATTTCCATCTTTATACAGATCGTGGTGAAGACATTTCCATGTTTATACAGATCACGGTGTAGATATTTCCCTGTTTATACAGATCGCAGTATAGATATTTCCATGTTTATACAGATAGCGGTGTAGATATTTCCATGTTTATACAGATAGAGGTGTAGATATTTCCATGTTTAAAGAGATAGCGGTGTAGGTATTTCCATGTTTATAGACATAGCGGTGTAGATATTTCCATGTTTATATAGATGGCGTTGTAGATATTTCCATGTTTATACCGATAGCGGTGTTGATATTTCCACGTTTATACAGATAGCGATGTAGATATTTCCATGTTTATACAGCTCGCGGTGCAGATATTTATATCTTTATACAGATGGCACTGTAGATATTTCCTTATTCACACAGATGGCGGTGTAGATGTTTCCATGTTTATACAGATGGCGGAGTAGTTAGTTCCATGTTTATGGAGATGGCAGTGTAGACATTTTCATGTGTATAGAGATGGTGGTGTAGATATTTCCATGTTTATAGAGATAGCAGTGTATATATTTACATGTTTATACAGATGGCTGTGTAGATATTTCCATGTGTATACAGATTGCATTGTAGATATTTCCATGTTTATACAGATGACTGTATAGGTATTTCCATGTTTTTACAGATGGCAGTGCAGATATTATCATGTATATAGAGATAGCGGTGTAGATATTTCCATGTTTGTACAGACGGCGGTGTTGATATTTCCATCTATACACAGATGGCCGTGTAGATATTTCCATGTTTATACAGATGGCGGCCTAGATATTTCCATGGACATGCAGACGGCGGTGTAGATATTTCCATGTTTATACAGACAGCGGTGTTGTTATTTCCATGTTTACACAGATGGTGGTGTAGATATTTCCGTGTTTATACACATGGCGGAGTAGATACTTCCATCTTTATGGAGATGGCAGTGTAGATATTTTCATGTTTATAGAGATGGCGGTGTAGATATTTCCATATTTATAGAGATAGCGGTGTAGATATTTCAATCTTTCTACAGATGGCAGTGTAGATATTTCCATGTTTATACAGATGGCGGTGTAGATATTTCCATATTTATACAGATGTCTGTGTAGATATTTCCATGTGTATACAGATGGTATTGTAGGTATTTCCATGTTTATACAGATGGTGGTGTAGATATTTCCATGATTATTCAGATGACTGTGTAGATATTTCCGTGTTTTTACAGATGGCAGTGTAGATATTTCAATGTTTATAGAGATGGCGCTGTAGATATTTCCATGTTTATACAGATCGCGGTGTAGATATTTCCATGTTTGTACAGATAGCGGTGTAGATATTTCCATGTTTTTACAGATATTGGTGTACGTATTTCCATGTTTACACAGATTGCGGTGTAGATATTTCCATCTTTCTACAGATGGCATTAAAGACATTTCCATGTTTATACAGATGGCGGTGTAGATATTTCCATGTTTATATAGACGGTGGTGTAGATATTACCATGTTTATACAGATAGCGGTGGAGATATTTCCATGTTTATACAGATCGTGGTGAAGACATTTCCATGTTTATACAGATCGCGGTGTAGATATTTCCCTGTTTATACAGATCGCGGTGTAGATATTTCCATGTTTATATAGATGGCGTTGTAGATATTTCCATGTTTATACCGATAGCGGTGTTGGTATTTCCACGTTTATACAGATAGCGATGTAGATATTTCCATGTTTATACAGCTCGCGGTGCAGATATTTATATCTTTATACAGATGGCATTGTAGATATTTCCTTATTCACACAGATGGCGGTGTAGATGTTTCCATGTTTATACAGATGGCGGAGTAGTTCCGTGTTTATGGAGATGGCAGTGTAGATATTTTCATGTGTATAGAGATGGCGGTGTAGATATTTCCATGTTTATAGAGATAGCAGTGTATATATTTACATGTTTATACAGATGGCTGTGTAGATATTTCCATGTGTATACAGATGGCATTGTAGATATTTCCATGTTTATACAGATGACTGTATAGGTATTTCCGTGTTTTTACAGATGGCAGTGCATATATTTCCATGTTTATAGAGATAGCGGTGTAGATAGTTCCATGTTTGTACAGATGGCGGTGTTGATATTTCCATCTATACACAGATGGCCGTGTAGATATTTCCATGTTTATACAGATGGCGGCCTAGATATTTCCATGGACATGCAGATGGCGGTGTAGATATTTCCATGTTTAATCTTTATGGAGATGGCAGTGTAGATATTTTCATGTTTATAGAGATGGCGGTGTAGATATTTCCATATTTATAGAGATAGCGGTGTAGATATTTCCATCTTTCTACAGATGGCAGTGTAGATATTTCCATGTTTATACAGATGGCGGTGTAGATATTTCCATATTTATACAGATGTCTGTGTAGATATTTCCATGTGTATACAGATGGTATTGTAGGTATTTCCATGTTTATACAGATGGTGGTGTAGATATTTTCATGTTTATTCAGATGACTGTGTAGATATTTCCATGTTTTTACAGATGGCAGTGTAGATATTTCAATGTTTATAGAGATGGCGCTGTAGATATTTCCATGTTTATACAGATCGCGGTGTAGATATTTCCATGTTTATACAGATAGCGGTGTAGATATTTCCATGTTTTTGCAGATATCGGTGTAGATATTTCCATGTTTACACAGATTGCGGTGTAGATATTTCCATCTTTCTACAGATGGCATTGTAGATATTTCCATGATTATACAGATGGCGGTGTAGATATATCCATGTTTATATAGATGGTGGTGTAGATATTACCATGTTTATACAGATAGCGGTGTAGATAGTTCCATGTTTATACAGATCGTGGTGAAGACATTTCCATGTTTATACAGATCACGGTGTAGATATTTCCCTGTTTATACAGACCGCGGTGTAGATATTTCCATGTTTATACAGATAGCGGTGTAGATATTTCCATGTTTATACAGATAGCGGTGTAGATATTTCCATGTTTATACAGATAGCGGTGTAGGTATTTCCATGTTTATAGACATAGCGGTGTAGATATTTCCATGTTTATATAGATGGCGTTGTAGATATTTCCATGTTTATACCGATAGCGGTGTTGGTATTTCCATGTTTATACAGATAGCGATGTAGATATTTCCATGTTTATACAGCTCCCGGTGCGGATATTTATGTCTTTATACAGATGGCATTGTAGATATTTCCTTATTCACACAGATGGCGGTGTAGATGTTTCCATGTTTATACAGATGGCGGAGTAGTTAGTTCCATGTTTATGGAGATGGCAGTGTAGATATTTTCATGTGTATAGAGATGGCGGTGTAGATATTTCCATGTTTATAGAGATAGCAGTGTATATATTTTCATGTTTATACAGATGGCTGTGTAGATATTTCCATGTGTATACAGACGGCATTGTAGATATTTCCATGTTTATACAGATGACTGTATAGGTATTTCCATGTTTTTACAGATGGCAGTGCAGATATTTCCATGTTTATAGAGATAGCGGTGTAGATAATTCCATGTTTCTACAGATGGCGGTGTTGATATTTCCATCTATACACAGATGGCCGTGTAGATATTTCCATGTTTATACAGATGGCGGCCTAGATATTTCCATGGACATGCAGATGGCGGTGTAGATATTTCCATGTTTATACAGACAGCGGTGTAGTTATTTCCATGTTTACACAGATGGTGGTGTAGATATTTCCGTGTTTATACACATGGCGGAATAGATACTTCCATCTTTATGGAGATGGCATTGTAGATATTTTCATGTTTATAGAGATGGCGGTGTAGATATTTCCATATTTATAGAGATATCGGTGTAGATATTTCCATCTTTCTACAGATGGCAGTGTAGATATTTCCATGTTTATACAGATGGCGGTGTAGATATTTCCATATTTATACAGATGTCTGTGTAGATATTTCCATGTGTATACAGATGGTATTGTAGGTATTTCCATGTTTATACAGATGGTGGTGTAGATATTTCCATGTTTATTCAGATGACTGTGTAGATATTTCCATGTTTTTACAGAAGGCAGTGTAGATATTTCAATGTTTATAGAGATGGCGCTGTAGATATTTCCATGTTTATACAGATCGCGGTGTAGATATTTCCATGTTTATAGAGATAGCGGTGTAGATATTTCCATGTTTTTACAGATATCGGTGTAGATATTTCCATGTTTACACAGATTGCGGTGTAGATATTTCCATCTTTCTACAGATGGCATTGTAGATATTTCCATGTTTATACAGATGGCGGTGTAGATATATCCATGTTTATATAGATGTTGGTGTAGATATTACCATGTTTATACAGATAGCGGTGTAGATAGTTCCATGTTTATACAGATCGTGGTGAAGACATTTCCATGTTTACACAGATCACGGTGTAGATATTTCCCTGTTTATACAGACCGCGGTGTAGATATTTCCATGTTTATCCAGATAGCAGTGTAGATATTTCCATGTTTATACAGATAGCGGTGTAGATATTTCCATGTTTATACAGATAGCGGTGTAGGTATTTCCATGTTTATACAGATAGTGGTGTAGATATTTCCATGTTTTTACAGATATCGGTGTAGATATTTCCATGTTTACACAGATTGCGGTGTAGATATTTCCATCTTTCTACAGATGGCATTGTAGATATTTCCATGTTTATACAGATGGCGGTGTAGATATTTCCATGTTTATATAGATGGTGGTGTAGATATTTCCATGTTTATACAGATAGCGGTGTAGATATTTCCATGTTTATAGAGATAGCGGTGTAGGTATTTCCATGTTTATAGACATAGCGCTGTAGATATTTCCATGTTTATATAGATGGCGTTGTAGATATTCCATGTTTATACCGATAGCGGTGTTGGTATTTCCACGTTTATACAGATAGCGATGTAGATATTTCCATGTTTATACAGCTCGCGGTGCAGATATTTATATCTTTATACAGATGGCATTGTAGATATTTCCTTATTCACACAGATGGCGGTGTAGATGTTTCCATGTTTATACAGATGGCGGAGTAGTTAGTTCCATGTTTATGGAGATGGCAGTGTACATATTTTCATGTGTATAGAGATGGCGGTGTAGTTATTTCCATGTTTATAGAGATAGCAGTGTATATATTTTCATGTTTATACAGATGGCGGTGTAGATATTTCCATGTTTATACAGAGAGCGGTGTAGTTATTTCCATGTTTACACAGATGGTGGTGTAGATATTTCCGTGTTTATACACATGGCGGAGTAGATACTTCCATCTTTATGGAGATGGCAGTGTAGATATTTTCATGTTTATAGAGATGGCGGTGTAGATATTTCCATATTTATAGAGATAGCGGTGTAGATATTTCCATCTTTCTACAGATGGCAGTGTAGATATTTCCATGTTTATACAGATGGCGGTGTAGATATTTCCATATTTATACAGATGTCTGTGTAGATATTTCCATGTGTATACAGATGGTATTGTAGGTATTTCCATGTTTATACAGATGGTGTTGTAGATATTTCCATGTTTATTCAGATGACTGTGTAGATATTTCCATGTTTTTACAGATGGCAGTGTAGATATTTCTATGTTTATAGAGATGGCGCTGTAGATATTTCCATGTTTATACAGATCGCGGTGTAGATATTTCCATGTTTATACAGATAGTGGTGTAGATATTTCCATCTTTTTACAGATATCGGTGTAGATATTTCCATGTTTACACAGATTGCGGTGTAGATATTTCCATCTTTCTACAGATGGCATTGTAGATATTTCCATGTTTATACAGATGGCGGTGTAGATATTTCCATGTTTATATAGATGGTGGTGTAGATATTTCCATGTTTATACAGATAGCGGTGTAGATATTTCCATGTTTATAGAGATAGCGGTGTAGGTATTTCCATGTTTATAGAGATAGCAGTGTATATATTTTCATGTTTATACAGATGGCTGTGTAGATATTTCCTTGTGTATACAGACGGCATTGTAGATATTTCCATGTTTATACAGATGACTGTATAGGTATTTCCATGTTTTTACAGATGGCAGTGCAGATATTTCCATGTTTATAGAGATAGAGGTGTAGATAGTTCCATGTTTGTACAGATGGCGGTGTTGATATTTCCATCTATACACAGATGGCCGTGTAGATATTTCCATGTTTATACAGATGGCGGCTTAGATATTTCCATGGACATTCAGATGGCGGTGAAGATATTTCCATGTTTATACAGACAGCGGTGTAGATATTTCCATATTTACACAGATTTTGGTGTAGATATTTCCGTGTTTATACACATGGCGGAGTAGATACTTCCATCTTTATGGAGATGGCAGTGTAGATATTTTCATGTTTATTGAGATGGCGGTGTAGATATTTCCATATTTATAGAGATAGCGGTGTAGATATCTCCATCTTTCTACAGATGGCAGTGTAGATATTTCCATGTTTATACAGATGGCGGTGTAGATATTTCCATATTTATAGAGATGTCTGTGTAGATATTTCCATGTGTATACAGATGGTATTGTAGTTATTTCCATGCTTTTACAGATGGTGGTGTAGATATTTTCATGTTTATTCAGATGACTGTGTAGATATTTCCATGTTTTTACAGATGGCAGTGTAGATATTTCAATGTTTATAGAGATGGCGCTGTAGATATTTCCATGTTTATACAGATCGCGGTGTAGATATTTCCATGTTTATACAGATAGCGGTGTAGATATTTCCATGTTTTTACAGATATCGGTGTAGATATTTCCATGTTTACACAGATTGCGGTGTAGATATTTCCATCTTTCTACAGATGGCATTGTAGATATTTCCATGTTTATACAGATAGCGGTGTAGATATTTCCATGTTTATAGAGATAGCGGTGTAGGTATTTCCATGTTTATAGACATAGCGGTGTAGATATTTCCATGTTTATATAGATGGCGTTGTAGATATTTCCAAGTTTATACCGATAGCAGTGTTGGTATTTCCACGTTTATACAGATAGCGATGTAGATATTTCCATGTTTATACAGCTCGCGGTGCAGATATTTATATGTTTATACAGATGGCATTGTAGATATTTCCTTATTCACACAGATGGCGGTGTAGATGTTTCCATGTTTATACAGATGGCGGAGTAGTTAGTTCCATGTTTATACAGTTAGCGGTGTAGATATTTCCATGTTTTTACAGATATCGGTGTAGTTATTTCCATGTTTACACAGATTGCGGTGTAGATATTTCCATCTTTCTACAGATGGCATTGTAGATATTTCCATGTTTATACAGATGGCGGTGTAGATATTTCCATGTTTATACAGCTCGCAGTGCAGATATTTATATCTTTATTCTGATGGAATTGTAGATATTTCCTTATTCACACAGATGGCGGTGTAGATGATTCCATGTTTATAAAGATGGCGGAGTACTTAGTTCCATGTTTATGGAGATGGCAGTGTAGATATTTTCATGTTTATAGAGATGGCGGTGTAGATATTTCCATGTTTATAGAGATAGCAGTGTAGATATTTACATGTTTTTACAGATGGCTGTGTAGATATTTCCATGTGTATACAGATGGCATTATAGATATTTCCATGTTTATACAGATGACTGTATAGGTGTTTCCATGTTTTTACAGATGGCAGTACAGATATTTCCATGTTTATAGAGATAGCGGTGTAGATATTTCCATGTTTGTACAGATGGTGGTGTTGTTATTTCCATCTATACACAGATGGCCGTGTAGATATTTCCATGTTTATACAGATGGCGGCGTAGATATTTCCATGGTTTTACAGATATCGGTGTAGATATTTCCATGTTTACACAGATTGCGGTGTAGATATTTCCATCTTTCTACAGATGGCATTGTAGATATTTCCTTGTTTATACAGATGGCGGTGTAGATATTTCCATGTTTATATAGATGGTGGTGTAGATATTACCATGTTTATACAGATAGCGGTGTAGATATTTCCATGTTTATACAGATCGTGGTGAAGACATTTCCATGTTTATACAGATCGCGGTGTAGATATTTCCCTGTTTATACAGATCGCGGTGTAGATATTTCCATGTTTATACAGATAGCGGTGTAGATATTTCCATGTTTATACAGAGAGCGGTGTAGATATCTCCATGTTTATAGAGATAGCGATGTAGGAATTTCCATGTTTATAGACATAACGGTGTAGATATTTCCATGTTTATATAGATGGCGTTGTAGATATTTCCATGTTTATACCGATAGCAGTGTTGGTATTTCCACGTTTATACAGATAGCGATGTAGATACTTCCATGTTTATACAGCTCGCGGTGCAGATATTTATATCTTTACACAGATGGCATTGTAAATATTTCCTTATTCACACATATGGCGATGTAGATGTTTCCATGTTTATTCAGATGGCAGAGTAGTTATTTGCATGTTTATGGAGATGGCAGTGTAGATATTTTCATATTTATAGAGATGGCGGTGTAGATATTTCCATGTTTATAGAGATAGCATTGTAGATATTTACATGTTTATACAGATGGCTGTGTAGATATTTCCATGTCTATACAGATGGCATTGTAGATATTTCCATGTTTATACAGAAGGCGGTGAAGATATTTCCATGTTTTTAGGGATAGCCATGTAGATATTTCCATGTTTATACAGATAGCGGTGTTGACATTTCCATGTTTATAGAGATAGCGGTGTAGATATTTCCATATTTATTCAGATAGCGGAGTAGGTATTTCCATGTTTATACAGATAGCAGTGTAGATATTAACATGTTCATACAGATAGCGGTGTAGATATATCCATGTTTATACAGATTTTGGTGAAGATATTTCCATGTTTATACAGATAACGGTGTAGATATTTCCAGGTTTATACAGATAGTGGTGTAGATATTTCCATGTTCACAGAGATAGAGGTGTATATATTTCCATATTCACACAGATTGCTGTGTACATATTTCCATATTTAAACCGACAGCTCTGAAGATATTCCCATGTTTACACAGATACTGTTGTAGATGCTTCCATGTTTATAGAGATTGCAGTGTAGATATTTCCATGTTTATAAAGATAGCGGTGTAGATATTTCCATGTTTATGCAGATAGCGGTGGAGATATTTCCATATTTATATAGATAGCGCTGTAGATATTTGCTTGTTTATACAGATAGTGGTGTAGATATTTCCATGTTTATACAGATAGCGGTGTAGATATTTCCATGTTTGTAGAGATAGCGGAGGAGATATTTCCATGTTTTTACAGATAGCAATGTAAATATTTGAATGTTTATACAGATAGCGGTCTAGATATTTCCATGTTTATATAGATAACGGTGTAGATATTTCCATTTTTATACACATAGCGGTGTAGTTATTTCCATGTTTATACAGATGACTGTGTACATATTTCCATGTTTATACAGATGGCGGTGTAGATATTTCCATATTTATACAGATAGCGGTCTAGATATTTCCATGTTTATACAGATAGCGGTGTAGATATTTCCATGTTTATACAGATAGCGGTGTAGATATTTCCATGTATATACAGATAGCGGTGGACATATTTTCAAGTTTATGCAGATAGCGGTGGACATAGTTTCATGTTTATAGAGATGGCAGTGTAGATATTTCCAAGTTTATAAAGATAGCGGTGTCGATATTTCCGTGTTTATTCAGATAGCCGTGCAGGTATTTCCATGTTTGTAGAGACAGTGGTGTAGATATTTCCATGTTTTTACAGATGAGGGTGTAGATATTTGCATGTTTATACAGATGACTGTGTAGATATTTCCATGTTTTTTACAGATGGCGGTGTAAATATTTCCATGTTATGCAGATAGCGGTGTGGATATTTCCATGTTTATACAGACAGCGATGTAGATATTTCCATGTTTATAGATGGCTGTGTAGTTATTTCCATGTTTATACAGATTGCAGTGTAGATATTTCCATGTTTACACAGATAGTGCTGTAGATATTTCCATGTTTATACAGATGACTGTGTAGGTATTTCCATGTTTATACATATGGCGGTGTAGATATTTCCATGTTTAGAGAGATAGCCATGAAGATATTTCCATGTTTATACAGACAGTGGTGTAGACATTTCCATGTTTATAGAGATAGCGGTGTAGATATTTCCATAGTTATACAGATAGCGTTGTAGATATTTCCATGTTTATACAGATAGCGGTGTAGATGTTTCCATGTTTATACAGATAGCGGTGTAGATATATCCATGTTTATACAGATCGTGGTGTATATATTTCCATGTTTATACAGATAGCGGTGTAGATATTTCCATGTTTATACAGATAGCGGTGGAGATATTTCCATATTTACAGAGATAGAGGTGTAGATATTTCCATATTTGCACCGATTGCGGTTTACATATTTCCACGTTTATACAGATAGCGGTGTAGATATTTCCATGTTTATACAGATAGCGCTGTAGATATTTCCATGTTTTTACAGATAGCGGTGCAGATATTTCCATGTTTATACAGATAGCGGTGTAGATATATCCATGAATATACAGATTGCGGTGTAGATATTTCCATGTTTATAAAGATAGCGGTGTAGATATTTCTATGTTTACACAGATTGCGGTGGATATATTTCCATGTTTATACAGATAGCGATGTAAATATTCCCATGTTTATACAGATAGCGGAGTAGCTATATCCATGTTTATACAGATAGCGGTGGAGATATTTCCATGATTAGACAGATAGCGGTGGAGATATTTCAATGTTTGTATAGATGACTGTGTAGATATTTCCATTTGTATACAGATGGCAGTGTAGATATTTCCATGTTTATACAGATGGCAGTGTAGATATTTCCATGTTTATACAGACTGCTGTGTGGCTATTTTCATGTTTATAGAAATAGCGGTGTAGGTATTTCCATGTTTATGGAGATGGCTGTGTAGATATTTCCATGTTTACACAGATGACTGTGTAGGTATTTCCATGTATATCCAGAAGTCAGTGTTGATATTTCAATGTTTATAGAGATAGCAGTTTAGTTATTTCCATGTTTATACAGATGGCAGTGTAGATATTTCCATGTTTATACAGAAGGCGGTGAAGATATTTCCATGTTTTTAGGGATAGCCATGTAGATATTTCCATGTTTATACAGATAGCGGTGTTGACATTTCCATGTTTATAGAGATAGCGGTGTAGATATTTCCATATTTATGCAGATAGCAGAGCAGATATTTCCATGTTTATACAGATAGCAGTGTAGATATTAACATGTTCATACAGATAGCGGTGTAGATATATCCATGTTTATACAGATTGTGGTGTAGATATTTCCATGTTTATACAGATAGCGGTGTAGATATTTCCAGGTTTATACAGATAGTGGTGTAGATATTTCCATGTTTACAGAGACAGAGGTGTAGATATTTCCATATTCACACAGATTGCTGTGTACATATTTCCATATTTAAACCAACAGCTCTGAAGATATTCCCATGTTTACACAGATACTGTTGTAGATGTTTCCATGTTTATAGAGATTGCAGTGTAGATATTTCCATGTTTATAAAGATAGCGGTGTAGATATTTCCATGTTTATGCAGATAGCGGTGGAGATATTTCCATGTTTATATAGATAGCTCTGTAGATATTTGCTTGTTTATACAGATAGCGGTGTAGATATTTCCATGTTTATAGAGATAGCGGTGTAGATATTTCCATGTTTGTAGAGATAGCGGAGGAGATATTTCCATGTTTTTACAGATAGCAATGTAAATATTTGAATGTTTATACAGATAGCGGTCTAGATATTTCCATGTTTATATAGATAACGGTGTAGATATTTCCATTTTTATACACATAGCGGTGTAGTTATTTCCATGTTTATACAGATGACTGTGTACATATTTCCATGTTTATACAGATAGCAGTCTAGATATTTCCATGTTTCTACAGATAGCGGTGTAGATATTTCCATGTTTCTACAGATAGCGGTGTAGATATTTCCATGTTTATACAGATAGCGGTGGACATATTTTCAAGTTTATACAGAAAGCGGTGGGCATATTTTCATGTTTATAGAGATGGCAGTGTAGATATTTCCAAGTTTATAAAGATAGCGGTGTCGATATTTCCGTGTTTATACAGATAGCGGTGCAGGTATTTCCATGTTTGTAGAGACAGCGGTGTAGATATTTCCATGTTTTTACAGATGGGGGTATAGAAATTTCCATGTTTATACAGATGACTGTGTAGATATTTCCATGTTTTTTACAGATGGCGGTGTAAATATTTCCATGTTACGCAGATTGCGGTGTGGATATTTCCATGTTTATACAAACAGCGATGTAGATATTTCCATGTTTATAGATGGCTGTGTAGTTATTTCCATGTTTATACAGATTGCAGTGTAGATATTTCCATGTTTATACAGATAGTGGGGTAGATATTTCCATGTTTATACAGATGACTGTGTAGGTATTTCCATGTTTATACATATGGCGGTGTAGATATTTCCATGTTTAGAGAGATAGCCATGAAGATATTTCCATGTTTATACTGACAGTGGTGGAGACATTTCCATGTTTATAGAGATAGCGGTGTAGATATTTCCATAGTTATACAGATAGCGGTGTAGATATTTCCATGTTTATACAGATAGTTGTGGACATATTTTCAAGTTTATACAGATAGCGGTGGGCATAATTTCATGGTTATAGAGATGGCAGTGTAGATATTTCCAAGTTTATAAAGACAGCGGTGTCGATATTTCCGTGTTTATAGAGATAGCGGTGCAGGTATTTCCATATTTGTAGAGACAGCGGTGTAGATATTTCCGTGTTTTTACATATGGGGGTGTAGATATTTCCATGTTTATACAGATGACTGTGTAGATATTTCCATGTTTTTTACAGATGGCGGTGTAAATATTTCCATGTTACGCAGATAGCGGTGTGGATATTTCCATGTTTATACAGACAGCGATGTAGATATTTCCATGTTTATAGATGGCTGTGTAGTTATTTCCATGTTTATACAGATTGCAGTGTAGATATTTCCATGTTTATACAGATAGTGGGGTATATATTTCCATGTTTATACAGATAGTGGGGTAGATATTTCCATGTTTATACAGATGACTTTGTAGGTATTTCCATGTTTATACATATGGCGGTGTAGATATTTCCATGTTTAGAGAGATAGCCATGAAGATATTTCCATGTTTATACAGACAGTGGTGTAGACATTTCCATGTTTATAGAGATAGCGGTGTAGATATTTCCATAGTTATAGAGATAGCGGTGTAGATATTTCCATGTTTATACAGATAGCGGTGTAGATGTTTCCATGTTTATACAGATAGCGGTGTAGATATATCCATGTTTATACAGATCGTGGTGAATATATTTCCATGTTTATACAGATAGCGGTGTAGATATTTCCATGTTTATACAGATAGCGGTGTAGATATTTCCATATTTACAGAGATAGAGGTGTAGATATTTCCATATTTGCACCGATTGCGGTTTACATATTTCCACGTTTATACAGATAGTGGTGTAGATATTTCCATGTTTATACAGATATCGGTGTAGATATTTCCATGTTTATACAAATAGCGGTGTAGATATTTCCATGTTTATACAGATAGCGGTGTAGATATATCCATGTATATACAGATTGCGGTGTAGATATTTCCATGTTTACACAGATAGCGGTGTAGATATTTCCATGTTTATAAAGATAGCGGTGTAGATATTTCTATGATTACACAGATTGCGGTGGAAATATTTCCATGTTTATACAGATAGCGATGTAAATATTTCCATGTTTATACAGATAGCGGAGAAGATATATCCATGTTTATACAGATAGCAGTGTAGACATTTCCATGTTTATACAGATAGCGGTGTAGATATTTCCATGTTTATACAGATAGCTGTGGAGATATTTCCATGATTAGACAGATAGCGGTGGAGATATTTCAATGTTTATACAGATGACTGTGTAGATATTTCCATTTGTATACAGATGGCAGTGTAGATATTTCCATGTTTATACAGATGGCAGTGTAGATATTTCCATGTTTATACAGATTGCTGTGTGGCTATTTTCATGTTTATAGAAATAGCGATGTAGGTATTTCCATGTTTATAGAGATGGCTGTGTAGATATTTCCATGTTTACACAGATGACTGTGTAGGTATTTCCATGTATATCCAGAAGGCAGTGTTGATATTTCAATGTTTATAGAGATAGCAGTTTAGTTATTTCCATGTTTATACAGATGGCAGTGTAGATATTTCCATGTTTATACAGAAGGCGATGAAGATATTTCCATGTTTTTAGGGATAGCCATGTAGATATTTCCATGTTTATACAGATAGCGGTGTTGACATTTCCATGTTTATAGAGATAGCGGTGTAGATATATCCATATTTATGCAGATAGCGGAGTAGATATTTCCATGTTTATACAGATAGCAGTGTAGATATTAACATGTTCATACAGATAGCGGTGTAGATATATCCATGTTTATACAGATTGTGGTGTAGATATTTCCATGTTTATACAGAGAGCGGTGTAGATATTTCCAGGTTTATACAGATAGTGGTGTAGATATTTCCATGTTTACAGAGACAGAGGTGTAGATATTTCCATATTCACACAGATTGCTGTGTACATATTTCCATATTTAAACCGACAGCTCTGAAGATATTCCCATGTTTACACAGATACTGTTGTAGATGTTTCCATGTTTATAGAGATTGCAGTGTAGATATTTCCATGTTTATAAAGATAGCGGTGTAGATATTTCCATGTTTATGCAGATAGCGGTGGAGATATTTCCATGTTTATATAGATAGCGCTGTAGATATTTGCTTGTTTATACAGATAGCGGTGTAGATATTTCCATGTCTATAAAGATAGCGGTGTAGATATTTCCATGTTTGTAGAGATAGCGGAGGAGATATTTCCATGTTTTTACAGATAGCAATGTAAATATTTGAATGTTTATACAGATAGCGGTCTAGATATTTCCATGTTTATATAGATAACGGTGTAGATATTTCCATTTTTATACACATAGTGGTGTAGTTATTTCCATGTTTATACAGATGACTGTGTACATATTTCCATGTTTATACAGATAGCAGTCTAGATATTTCCATGTTTCTACAGATAGCGGTGTAGATATTTCCATGTTTCTACAGATAGCGGTGTAGATATTTCCATGTTTATACAGATAGCGGTGGACATATTTTCAAGTTTATACAGAAAGCGGTGGGCATATTTTCATGTTTATAGAGATGGCAGTGTAGATATTTCCAAGTTTATAAAGATAGCGGTGTCGATATTTCCGTGTTTATACAGATAGCGGTGCAGGTATTTCCATGTTTGTAGAGACAGCGGTGTAGATATTTCCATGTTTTTACAGATGGGGGTATAGAAAATTCCATGTTTATACAGTTGACTGTGTAGATATTTCCATGTTTTTTACAGATGGCGGTGTAAATATTTCCATGTTACGCAGATTGCGGTGTGGATATTTCCATGTTTATACAAACAGCGATGTAGATATTTCCATGTTTATAGATGGCTGTGTAGTTATTTCCATGTTTATACAGATTGCAGTGTAGATATTTCCATGTTTATACAGATAGTGGGGTAGATATTTCCATGTTTATACAGATGACTGTGTAGGTATTTCCATGTTTATACATATGGCGGTGTAGATATTTCCATGTTTAGAGAGATAGCCATGAAGATATTTCCATGTTTATACTGACAGTGGTGGAGACATTTCCATGTTTATAGAGATAGCGGTGTAGATATTTCCATAGTTATACAGATAGCGGTGTAGATATTTCCATGTTTATACAGATAGTTGTGGACATATTTTCAAGTTTATACAGATAGCGGTGGGCATATTTTCATGTTTATAGAGATGGCAGTGTAGATATTTCCAAGTTTATAAAGACAGCGGTGTCGATATTTCCGTGTTTATAGAGATAGCGGTGCAGGTATTTCCATATTTGTAGAGACAGCGGTGTAGATATTTCCATGTTTTTACATATGGGGGTGTAGATATTTCCATGTTTATACAGATGACTGTGTAGATATTTCCATGTTTTTTACAGATGGCGGTGTAAATATTTCCATGTTACGCAGATAGCGGTGTGGATATTTCCATGTTTATACAGACAGCGATGTAGATATTTCCATGTTTATAGATGGCTGTGTAGTTATTTCCATGTTTATACAGATTGCAGTGTAGATATTTCCATGTTTATACAGATAGTGGGGTAGATATTTCCATGTTTATACAGATAGTGGGGTAGATATTTCCATGTTTATACAGATGACTTTGTAGGTATTTCCATGTTTATACATATGGCGGTGTAGATATTTCCATGTTTAGAGAGATAGCCATGAAGATATTTCCATGTTTATACAGACAGTGGTGTAGACATTTCCATGTTTATAGAGATAGCGGTGTAGATATTTCCATGTTTATACAGATAGCTGTGGAGATATTTCCATGATTAGACAGATAGCGGTGGAGATATTTCAATGTTTATACAGATGACTGTGTAGATATTTCCATTTGTATACAGATGGCAGTGTAGATATTTCCATGTTTATACAGATGGCAGTGTAGATATTTCCATGTTTATACAGATTGCTGTGTGGCTATTTTCATGTTTATAGAAATAGCGATGTAGGTATTTCCATGTTTATAGAGATGGCTGTGTAGATATTTCCATGTTTACACAGATGACTGTGTAGGTATTTCCATGTATATCCAGAAGGCAGTGTTGATATTTCAATGTTTATAGAGATAGCAGTTTAGTTATTTCCATGTTTATACAGATGGCAGTGTAGATATTTCCATGTTTATACAGAAGGCGATGAAGATATTTCCATGTTTTTAGGGATAGCCATGTAGATATTTCCATGTTTATACAGATAGCGCTGTTGACATTTCCATGTTTATAGAGATAGCGGTGTAGATATATCCATATTTATGCAGATAGCGGAGTAGATATTTCCATGTTTATACAGATAGCAGTGTAGATATTAACATGTTCATACAGATAGCGGTGTAGATATATCCATGTTTATACAGATTGTGGTGTAGATATTTCCATGTTTATACAGAGAGCGGTGTAGATATTTCCAGGTTTATACAGATAGTGGTGTAGATATTTCCATGTTTACAGAGACAGAGGTGTAGATATTTCCATATTCACACAGATTGCTGTGTACATATTTCCATATTTAAACCGACAGCTCTGAAGATATTCCCATGTTTACACAGATACTGTTGTAGATGTTTCCATGTTTATAGAGATTGCAGTGTAGATATTTCCATGTTTATAAAGATAGCGGTGTAGATATTTCCATGTTTATGCAGATAGCGGTGGAGATATTTCCATGTTTATATAGATAGCGCTGTAGATATTTGCTTGTTTATACAGATAGCGGTGTAGATATTTCCATGTCTATAAAGATAGCGGTGTAGATATTTCCATGTTTGTAGAGATAGCGGAGGAGATATTTCCATGTTTTTACAGATAGCAATGTAAATATTTGAATGTTTATACAGATAGCGGTCTAGATATTTCCATGTTTATATAGATAACGGTGTAGATATTTCCATTTTTATACACATAGTGGTGTAGTTATTTCCATGTTTATACAGATGACTGTGTACATATTTCCATGTTTATACAGATAGCAGTCTAGATATTTCCATGTTTCTACAGATAGCGGTGTAGATATTTCCATGTTTCTACAGATAGCGGTGTAGATATTTCCATGTTTATACAGATAGCGGTGGACATATTTTCAAGTTTATACAGAAAGCGGTGGGCATATTTTCATGTTTATAGAGATGGCAGTGTAGATATTTCCAAGTTTATAAAGATAGCGGTGTCGATATTTCCGTGTTTATACAGATAGCGGTGCAGGTATTTCCATGTTTGTAGAGACAGCGGTGTAGATATTTCCATGTTTTTACAGATGGGGGTATAGAAATTTCCATGTTTATACAGTTGACTGTGTAGATATTTCCATGTTTTTTACAGATGGCGGTGTAAATATTTCCATGTTACGCAGATTGCGGTGTGGATATTTCCATGTTTATACAAACAGCGATGTAGATATTTCCATGTTTATAGATGGCTGTGTAGTTATTTCCATGTTTATACAGATTGCAGTGTAGATATTTCCATGTTTATACAGATAGTGGGGTAGATATTTCCATGTTTATACAGATGACTGTGTAGGTATTTCCATGTTTATACATATGGCGGTGTAGATATTTCCATGTTTAGAGAGATAGCCATGAAGATATTTCCATGTTTATACTGACAGTGGTGGAGACATTTCCATGTTTATAGAGATAGCGGTGTAGATATTTCCATAGTTATACAGATAGCGGTGTAGATATTTCCATGTTTATACAGATAGTTGTGGACATATTTTCAAGTTTATACAGATAGCGGTGGGCATAATTTCATGGTTATAGAGATGGCAGTGTAGATATTTCCAAGTTTATAAAGACAGCGGTGTCGATATTTCCGTGTTTATAGAGATAGCGGTGCAGGTATTTCCATATTTGTAGAGACAGCGGTGTAGATATTTCCGTGTTTTTACATATGGGGGTGTAGATATTTCCATGTTTATACAGATGACTGTGTAGATATTTCCATGTTTTTTACAGATGGCGGTGTAAATATTTCCATGTTACGCAGATAGCGGTGTGGATATTTCCATGTTTATACAGACAGCGATGTAGATATTTCCATGTTTATAGATGGCTGTGTAGTTATTTCCATGTTTATACAGATTGCAGTGTAGATATTTCCATGTTTATACAGATAGTGGGGTATATATTTCCATGTTTATACAGATAGTGGGGTAGATATTTCCATGTTTATACAGATGACTTTGTAGGTATTTCCATGTTTATACATATGGCGGTGTAGATATTTCCATGTTTAGAGAGATAGCCATGAAGATATTTCCATGTTTATACAGACAGTGGTGTAGACATTTCCATGTTTATAGAGATAGCGGTGTAGATATTTCCATAGTTATAGAGATAGCGGTGTAGATATTTCCATGTTTATACAGATAGCGGTGTAGATGTTTCCATGTTTATACAGATAGCGGTGTAGATATATCCATGTTTATACAGATCGTGGTGAATATATTTCCATGTTTATACAGATAGCGGTGTAGATATTTCCATGTTTATACAGATAGCGGTGTAGATATTTCCATATTTACAGAGATAGAGGTGTAGATATTTCCATATTTGCACCGATTGCGGTTTACATATTTCCACGTTTATACAGATAGTGGTGTAGATATTTCCATGTTTATACAGATATCGGTGTAGATATTTCCATGTTTATACAAATAGCGGTGTAGATATTTCCATGTTTATACAGATAGCGGTGTAGATATATCCATGTATATACAGATTGCGGTGTAGATATTTCCATGTTTACACAGATAGCGGTGTAGATATTTCCATGTTTATAAAGATAGCGGTGTAGATATTTCTATGATTACACAGATTGCGGTGGAAATATTTCCATGTTTATACAGATAGCGATGTAAATATTTCCATGTTTATACAGATAGCGGAGAAGATATATCCATGTTTATACAGATAGCAGTGTAGACATTTCCATGTTTATACAGATAGCGGTGTAGATATTTCCATGTTTATACAGATAGCTGTGGAGATATTTCCATGATTAGACAGATAGCGGTGGAGATATTTCAATGTTTATACAGATGACTGTGTAGATATTTCCATTTGTATACAGATGGCAGTGTAGATATTTCCATGTTTATACAGATGGCAGTGTAGATATTTCCATGTTTATACAGATTGCTGTGTGGCTATTTTCATGTTTATAGAAATAGCGATGTAGGTATTTCCATGTTTATAGAGATGGCTGTGTAGATATTTCCATGTTTACACAGATGACTGTGTAGGTATTTCCATGTATATCCAGAAGGCAGTGTTGATATTTCAATGTTTATAGAGATAGCAGTTTAGTTATTTCCATGTTTATACAGATGGCAGTGTAGATATTTCCATGTTTATACAGAAGGCGATGAAGATATTTCCATGTTTTTAGGGATAGCCATGTAGATATTTCCATGTTTATACAGATAGCGGTGTTGACATTTCCATGTTTATAGAGATAGCGGTGTAGATATATCCATATTTATGCAGATAGCGGAGTAGATATTTCCATGTTTATACAGATAGCAGTGTAGATATTAACATGTTCATACAGATAGCGGTGTAGATATATCCATGTTTATACAGATTGTGGTGTAGATATTTCCATGTTTATACAGAGAGCGGTGTAGATATTTCCAGGTTTATACAGATAGTGGTGTAGATATTTCCATGTTTACAGAGACAGAGGTGTAGATATTTCCATATTCACACAGATTGCTGTGTACATATTTCCATATTTAAACCGACAGCTCTGAAGATATTCCCATGTTTACACAGATACTGTTGTAGATGTTTCCATGTTTATAGAGATTGCAGTGTAGATATTTCCATGTTTATAAAGATAGCGGTGTAGATATTTCCATGTTTATGCAGATAGCGGTGGAGATATTTCCATGTTTATATAGATAGCGCTGTAGATATTTGCTTGTTTATACAGATAGCGGTGTAGATATTTCCATGTCTATAAAGATAGCGGTGTAGATATTTCCATGTTTGTAGAGATAGCGGAGGAGATATTTCCATGTTTTTACAGATAGCAATGTAAATATTTGAATGTTTATACAGATAGCGGTCTAGATATTTCCATGTTTATATAGATAACGGTGTAGATATTTCCATTTTTATACACATAGTGGTGTAGTTATTTCCATGTTTATACAGATGACTGTGTACATATTTCCATGTTTATACAGATAGCAGTCTAGATATTTCCATGTTTCTACAGATAGCGGTGTAGATATTTCCATGTTTCTACAGATAGCGGTGTAGATATTTCCATGTTTATACAGATAGCGGTGGACATATTTTCAAGTTTATACAGAAAGCGGTGGGCATATTTTCATGTTTATAGAGATGGCAGTGTAGATATTTCCAAGTTTATAAAGATAGCGGTGTCGATATTTCCGTGTTTATACAGATAGCGGTGCAGGTATTTCCATGTTTGTAGAGACAGCGGTGTAGATATTTCCATGTTTTTACAGATGGGGGTATAGAAAATTCCATGTTTATACAGTTGACTGTGTAGATATTTCCATGTTTTTTACAGATGGCGGTGTAAATATTTCCATGTTACGCAGATTGCGGTGTGGATATTTCCATGTTTATACAAACAGCGATGTAGATATTTCCATGTTTATAGATGGCTGTGTAGTTATTTCCATGTTTATACAGATTGCAGTGTAGATATTTCCATGTTTATACAGATAGTGGGGTAGATATTTCCATGTTTATACAGATGACTGTGTAGGTATTTCCATGTTTATACATATGGCGGTGTAGATATTTCCATGTTTAGAGAGATAGCCATGAAGATATTTCCATGTTTATACTGACAGTGGTGGAGACATTTCCATGTTTATAGAGATAGCGGTGTAGATATTTCCATAGTTATACAGATAGCGGTGTAGATATTTCCATGTTTATACAGATAGTTGTGGACATATTTTCAAGTTTATACAGATAGCGGTGGGCATATTTTCATGTTTATAGAGATGGCAGTGTAGATATTTCCAAGTTTATAAAGACAGCGGTGTCGATATTTCCGTGTTTATAGAGATAGCGGTGCAGGTATTTCCATATTTGTAGAGACAGCGGTGTAGATATTTCCATGTTTTTACATATGGGGGTGTAGATATTTCCATGTTTATACAGATGACTGTGTAGATATTTCCATGTTTTTTACAGATGGCGGTGTAAATATTTCCATGTTACGCAGATAGCGGTGTGGATATTTCCATGTTTATACAGACAGCGATGTAGATATTTCCATGTTTATAGATGGCTGTGTAGTTATTTCCATGTTTATACAGATTGCAGTGTAGATATTTCCATGTTTATACAGATAGTGGGGTAGATATTTCCATGTTTATACAGATAGTGGGGTAGATATTTCCATGTTTATACAGATGACTTTGTAGGTATTTCCATGTTTATACATATGGCGGTGTAGATATTTCCATGTTTAGAGAGATAGCCATGAAGATATTTCCATGTTTATACAGACAGTGGTGTAGACATTTCCATGTTTATAGAGATAGCGGTGTAGATATTTCCATGTTTATACAGATAGCTGTGGAGATATTTCCATGATTAGACAGATAGCGGTGGAGATATTTCAATGTTTATACAGATGACTGTGTAGATATTTCCATTTGTATACAGATGGCAGTGTAGATATTTCCATGTTTATACAGATGGCAGTGTAGATATTTCCATGTTTATACAGATTGCTGTGTGGCTATTTTCATGTTTATAGAAATAGCGATGTAGGTATTTCCATGTTTATAGAGATGGCTGTGTAGATATTTCCATGTTTACACAGATGACTGTGTAGGTATTTCCATGTATATCCAGAAGGCAGTGTTGATATTTCAATGTTTATAGAGATAGCAGTTTAGTTATTTCCATGTTTATACAGATGGCAGTGTAGATATTTCCATGTTTATACAGAAGGCGATGAAGATATTTCCATGTTTTTAGGGATAGCCATGTAGATATTTCCATGTTTATACAGATAGCGCTGTTGACATTTCCATGTTTATAGAGATAGCGGTGTAGATATATCCATATTTATGCAGATAGCGGAGTAGATATTTCCATGTTTATACAGATAGCAGTGTAGATATTAACATGTTCATACAGATAGCGGTGTAGATATATCCATGTTTATACAGATTGTGGTGTAGATATTTCCATGTTTATACAGAGAGCGGTGTAGATATTTCCAGGTTTATACAGATAGTGGTGTAGATATTTCCATGTTTACAGAGACAGAGGTGTAGATATTTCCATATTCACACAGATTGCTGTGTACATATTTCCATATTTAAACCGACAGCTCTGAAGATATTCCCATGTTTACACAGATACTGTTGTAGATGTTTCCATGTTTATAGAGATTGCAGTGTAGATATTTCCATGTTTATAAAGATAGCGGTGTAGATATTTCCATGTTTATGCAGATAGCGGTGGAGATATTTCCATGTTTATATAGATAGCGCTGTAGATATTTGCTTGTTTATACAGATAGCGGTGTAGATATTTCCATGTCTATAAAGATAGCGGTGTAGATATTTCCATGTTTGTAGAGATAGCGGAGGAGATATTTCCATGTTTTTACAGATAGCAATGTAAATATTTGAATGTTTATACAGATAGCGGTCTAGATATTTCCATGTTTATATAGATAACGGTGTAGATATTTCCATTTTTATACACATAGTGGTGTAGTTATTTCCATGTTTATACAGATGACTGTGTACATATTTCCATGTTTATACAGATAGCAGTCTAGATATTTCCATGTTTCTACAGATAGCGGTGTAGATATTTCCATGTTTCTACAGATAGCGGTGTAGATATTTCCATGTTTATACAGATAGCGGTGGACATATTTTCAAGTTTATACAGAAAGCGGTGGGCATATTTTCATGTTTATAGAGATGGCAGTGTAGATATTTCCAAGTTTATAAAGATAGCGGTGTCGATATTTCCGTGTTTATACAGATAGCGGTGCAGGTATTTCCATGTTTGTAGAGACAGCGGTGTAGATATTTCCATGTTTTTACAGATGGGGGTATAGAAATTTCCATGTTTATACAGTTGACTGTGTAGATATTTCCATGTTTTTTACAGATGGCGGTGTAAATATTTCCATGTTACGCAGATTGCGGTGTGGATATTTCCATGTTTATACAAACAGCGATGTAGATATTTCCATGTTTATAGATGGCTGTGTAGTTATTTCCATGTTTATACAGATTGCAGTGTAGATATTTCCATGTTTATACAGATAGTGGGGTAGATATTTCCATGTTTATACAGATGACTGTGTAGGTATTTCCATGTTTATACATATGGCGGTGTAGATATTTCCATGTTTAGAGAGATAGCCATGAAGATATTTCCATGTTTATACTGACAGTGGTGGAGACATTTCCATGTTTATAGAGATAGCGGTGTAGATATTTCCATAGTTATACAGATAGCGGTGTAGATATTTCCATGTTTATACAGATAGTTGTGGACATATTTTCAAGTTTATACAGATAGCGGTGGGCATATTTTCATGTTTATAGAGATGGCAGTGTAGATATTTCCAAGTTTATAAAGACAGCGGTGTCGATATTTCCGTGTTTATAGAGATAGCGGTGCAGGTATTTCCATATTTGTAGAGACAGCGGTGTAGATATTTCCATGTTTTTACATATGGGGGTGTAGATATTTCCATGTTTATACAGATGACTGTGTAGATATTTCCATGTTTTTTACAGATGGCGGTGTAAATATTTCCATGTTACGCAGATAGCGGTGTGGATATTTCCATGTTTATACAGACAGCGATGTAGATATTTCCATGTTTATAGATGGCTGTGTAGTTATTTCCATGTTTATACAGATTGCAGTGTAGATATTTCCATGTTTATACAGATAGTGGGGTAGATATTTCCATGTTTATACAGATAGTGGGGTAGATATTTCCATGTTTATACAGATGACTTTGTAGGTATTTCCATGTTTATACATATGGCGGTGTAGATATTTCCATGTTTAGAGAGATAGCCATGAAGATATTTCCATGTTTATACAGACAGTGGTGTAGACATTTCCATGTTTATAGAGATAGCGGTGTAGATATTTCCATAGTTATAGAGATAGCGGTGTAGATATTTCCATGTTTATACAGATAGCGGTGTAGATGTTTCCATGTTTATACAGATAGCGGTGTAGATATATCCATGTTTATACAGATCGTGGTGAATATATTTCCATGTTTATACAGATAGCGGTGTAGATATTTCCATGTTTATACAGATAGCGGTGTAGATATTTCCATATTTACAGAGATAGAGGTGTAGATATTTCCATATTTGCACCGATTGCGGTTTACATATTTCCACGTTTATACAGATAGTGGTGTAGATATTTCCATGTTTATACAGATATCGGTGTAGATATTTCCATGTTTATACAAATAGTGGTGTAGATATTTCCATGTTTATACAGATAGCGGTGTAGATATATCCATGTATATACAGATTGCGGTGTAGATATTTCCATGTTTACACAGATAGCGGTGTAGATATTTCCATGTTTATAAAGATAGCGGTGTAGATATTTCTATGATTACACAGATTGCGGTGGAAATATTTCCATGTTTATACAGATAGCGATGTAAATATTTCCATGTTTATACAGATAGCGGAGAAGATATATCCATGTTTATACAGATAGCAGTGTAGACATTTCCATGTTTATACAGATAGCGGTGTAGATATTTCCATGTTTATACAGATAGCTGTGGAGATATTTCCATGATTAGACAGATAGCGGTGGAGATATTTCAATGTTTATACAGATGACTGTGTAGATATTTCCATTTGTATACAGATGGCAGTGTAGATATTTCCATGTTTATACAGATGGCAGTGTAGATATTTCCATGTTTATACAGATTGCTGTGTGGCTATTTTCATGTTTATAGAAATAGCGATGTAGGTATTTCCATGTTTATAGAGATGGCTGTGTAGATATTTCCATGTTTACACAGATGACTGTGTAGGTATTTCCATGTATATCCAGAAGGCAGTGTTGATATTTCAATGTTTATAGAGATAGCAGTTTAGTTATTTCCATGTTTATACAGATGGCAGTGTAGATATTTCCATGTTTATACAGAAGGCGATGAAGATATTTCCATGTTTTTAGGGATAGCCATGTAGATATTTCCATGTTTATACAGATAGCGGTGTTGACATTTCCATGTTTATAGAGATAGCGGTGTAGATATTTCCATATTTATGCAGATAGCGGAGTAGATATTTCCATGTTTATACAGATAGCAGTGTAGATATTAACATGTTCATACAGATAGCGGTGTAGATATATCCATGTTTATACAGATTGTGGTGTAGATATTTCCATGTTTATACAGAGAGCGGTGTAGATATTTCCAGGTTTATACAGATAGTGGTGTAGATATTTCCATGTTTACAGAGACAGAGGTGTAGATATTTCCATATTCACAGAGATTGCTGTGTACATATTTCCATATTTAAACCGACAGCTCTGAAGATATTCCCATGTTTACACAGATACTGTTGTAGATGTTTCCATGTTTATAGAGATTGCAGTGTAGATATTTCCATGTTTATAAAGATAGCGGTGTAGATATTTCCATGTTTATGCAGATAGCGGTGGAGATATTTCCATGTTTATATAGATAGCGCTGTAGATATTTGCTTGTTTATACAGATAGCGGTGTAGATATTTCCATGTTTATAAAGATAGCGGTGTAGATATTTCCATGTTTGTAGAGATAGCGGAGGAGATATTTCCATGTTTTTACAGATAGCAATGTAAATATTTGAATGTTTATACAGATAGCGGTCTAGATATTTCCATGTTTATATAGATAACGGTGTAGATATTTCCATTTTTATACACATAGCGGTGTAGTTATTTCCATGTTTATACAGATGACTGTGTACATATTTCTATGTTTGTACAGATGGCGGTGTAGATATTTCCATGTTTATACAGATAGCGGTCTAGATATTTCCATGTTTATACAGATAGCGGTGTAGATATATCCATGTATATACAGATTGCGGTGTAGATATTTCCATGTTTACACAGATTGCGGTGTAGATATTTCCATGTTTATAAAGATAGCGGTGTAGATATTTCTATGTTTACACAGATTGCGGTGGAAATATTTCCATGTTTATACAGATAACGATGTAAATATTTCCATGTTTATACAGATAGCGGAGAAGATATATCCATGTTTATACAGATAGCAGTGTAGACATTTCCATGTTTATACAGATAGCGGTGTAGATATTTCCATGTTTATACAGATAGCGGTGGAGATATTTCCATGATTAGACAGATAGCGGTGGAGATATTTCAATGTTTATACAGATGACTGTGTAGATATTTCCATTTGTATACAGATGGCAGTGTAGATATTTCCATGTTTATACAGATGGCAGTGTAGATATTTCCATGTTTATACAGATTGCTGTGTGGCTATTTTCATGTTTATAGAAATAGCGATGTAGGTATTTCCATGTTTATAGAGATGGCTGTGTAGATATTTCCATGTTTACACAGATGACTGTGTAGGTATTTCCATGTATATCCAGAAGGCAGTGTTGATATTTCAATGTTTATAGAGATAGCAGTTTAGTTATTTCCATGTTTATACAGATGGCAGTGTAGATATTTCCATGTTTATACAGAAGGCGGTGAAGATATTTCCATGTTTTTAGGGATAGCCATGTAGATATTTCCATGTTTATACAGATAGCGGTGTTGACATTTCCATGTTTATAGAGATAGCGGTGTAGATATTTCCATATTTATGCAGATAGCGGAGTAGATATTTCCATGTTTATACAGATAGCAGTGTAGATATTAACATGTTCATACAGATAGCGGTGTAGATATATCCATGTTTATACAGATTGTGGTGTAGATATTTCCATGTTTATACAGAGAGCGGTGTAGATATTTCCAGGTTTATACAGATAGTGGTGTAGATATTTCCATGTTTACAGAGACAGAGGTGTAGATATTTCCATATTCACACAGATTGCTGTGTACATATTTCCATATTTAAACCGACAGCTCTGAAGATATTCCCATGTTTACACAGATACTGTTGTAGATGTTTCCGTGTTTATAGAGATTGCAGTGTAGATATTTCCATGTTTATAAAGATAGCGGTGTAGATATTTCCATGTTTATGCAGATAGCGGTGGAGATATTTCCATGTTTATATAGATAGCGCTGTAGATATTTGCTTGTTTATACAGATAGCGGTGTAGATATTTCCATGTTTATAAAGATAGCGGTGTAGATATTTCCATGTTTGTAGAGATAGCGGAGGAGATATTTCCATGTTTTTACAGATAGCAATGTAAATATTTGAATGTTTATACAGATAGCGGTCTAGATATTTCCATGTTTATATAGATAACGGTGTAGATATTTCCATTTTTATACACATAGCGGTGTAGTTATTTCCATGTTTATACAGATGACTGTGTACATATTTCTATGTTTATACAGATGGCGGTGTAGATATTTCCATGTTTATACAGATAGCGGTCTAGATATTTCCATGTTTATACAGATAGCGGTGTAGATATATCCATGTATATACAGATTGCGGTGTAGATATTTCCATGTTTACACAGATTGCGGTGTAGATATTTCCATGTTTATAAAGATAGCGGTGTAGATATTTCTATGTTTACACAGATTGCGGTGGAAATATTTCCATGTTTATACAGATAACGATGTAAATATTTCCATGTTTATACAGATAGCGGAGAAGATATATCCATGTTTATACAGATAGCAGTGTAGACATTTCCATGTTTATACAGATAGCGGTGTAGATATTTCCATGTTTATACAGATAGCGGTGGAGATATTTCCATGATTAGACAGATAGCGGTGGAGATATTTCAATGTTTATACAGATGACTGTGTAGATATTTCCATTTGTATACAGATGGCAGTGTAGATATTTCCATGTTTATACAGATGGCAGTGTAGATATTTCCATGTTTATACAGATTGCTGTGTGGCTATTTTCATGTTTATAGAAATAGCGATGTAGGTATTTCCATGTTTATAGAGATGGCTGTGTAGATATTTCCATGTTTACACAGATGACTGTGTAGGTATTTCCATGTATATCCAGAAGGCAGTGTTGATATTTCAATGTTTATAGAGATAGCAGTTTAGTTATTTCCATGTTTATACAGATGGCAGTGTAGATATTTCCATGTTTATACAGAAGGCGGTGAAGATATTTCCATGTTTTTAGGGATAGCCATGTAGATATTTCCATGTTTATACAGATAGCGGTGTTGACATTTCCATGTTTATAGAGATAGCGGTGTAGATATTTCCATATTTATGCAGATAGCGGAGTAGATATTTCCATGTTTATACAGATAGCAGTGTAGATATTAACATGTTCATACAGATAGCGGTGTAGATATATCCATGTTTATACAGATTGTGGTGTAGTTATTTCCATGTTTATACAGATAGCGGTGTAGATATTTCCATGTTTATGCAGATAGCGGTGGAGATATTTCCATGTTTATATAGATAGCTCTGTAGATATTTGCTTGTTTATACAGATAGCGGTGTAGATATTTCCATGTTTGTAGAGATAGCGGAGGAGATATTTCCATGTTTTTACAGATAGCAATGTAAATATTTGAATGTTTATACAGATAGCGGTCTAGATATTTCCATGTTTATATAGATAACGGTGTAGATATTTCCATTTTTATACACATAGCGGTGTAGTTATTTCCATGTTTATACAGATGACTGTGTACATATTTCCATGTTTATACAGATAGCAGTCTAGATATTTCCATGTTTCTACAGATAGCGGTGTAGATATTTCCATGTTTCTACAGATTGCGGTGTAGATATTTCCATGTTTATACAGATAGCGGTGGACATATTTTCAAGTTTATACAGAAAGCGGTGGGCATATTTTCATGTTTATAGAGATGGCAGTGTAGATATTTCCAAGTTTATAAAGATAGCGGTGTCGATATTTCCGTGTTTATAGAGATAGCGGTGCAGGTATTTCCATATTTGTAGAGACAGCGGTGTAGATATTTCCATGTTTTTACATATGGGGGTGTAGATATTTCCATGTTTATACAGATGACTGTGTAGATATTTCCATGTTTTTTACAGATGGCGGTGTAAATATTTCCATGTTACGCAGATAGCGGTGTGGATATTTCCATGTTTATACAGACAGCGATGTAGATATTTCCATGTTTATTGATGGCTGGGTAGTTATTTCCATGTTTATACAGATTGCAGTGTAGATATTTCCATGTTTATACAGATAGTGGGGTATATATTTCCATGTTTATACAGATAGTGGGGTAGATATTTCCATGTTTATACAGATGACTTTGTAGGTATTTCCATGTTTATACATATGGCGGTGTAGATATTTCCATGTTTAGAGAGATAGCCATGAAGATATTTCCATGTTTATACAGACAGTGGTGTAGACATTTCCATGTTTATAGAGATAGCGGTGTAGATATTTCCATAGTTATAGAGATAGCGGTGTAGATATTTCCATGTTTATACAGATAGCGGTGTAGATGTTTCCATGTTTATACAGATAGCGGTGTAGATATATCCATGTTTATACAGATCGTGGTGAATATATTTCCATGTTTATACAGATAGCGGTGTAGATATTTCCATGTTTATACAGATAGCGGTGTAGATATTTCCATATTTACAGAGATAGAGGTGTAGATATTTCCATATTTGCACCGATTGCGGTTTACATATTTCCACGTTTATACAGATAGTGGTGTAGATATTTCCATGTTTATACAGACATCGGAGTAGATATTTCCATGTTTATACAAATAGCGGTGTAGATATTTCCGTGTTTATACAGATAGCGGTGTACATATATCCATGTATATACAGATTGCGGTGTAGATATTTCCATGTTTACACAGATAGCGGTGTAGATATTTCCATGTTTATAAAGATAGCGGTGTAGATATTTCTATGATTACACAGATTGCGGTGGAAATATTTCCATGTTTATACAGATAGCGGTGTAAATATTTCCATGTTTATACAGATAGCGGAGAAGATATATCCATGTTTATACAGATAGCAGTGTAGACATTTCCATGTTTATACAGATAGCGGTGTAGATATTTCCATGTTTATACAGATAGCTGTGGAGATATTTCCATGATTAGACAGATAGCGGTGGAGATATTTCAATGTTTATACAGATGACTGTGTAGATATTTCCATTTGTATACAGATGGCAGTGTAGATATTTCCTTGTTTATACAGATGGCAGTGTAGATATTTCCATGTTTATACAGATTGCTGTGTGGCTATTTTCATGTTTATAGAAATAGCGATGTAGGTATTTCCATGTTTATAGAGATGGCTGTGTAGATATTTCCATGTTTACACAGATGACTGTGTAGGTATTTCCATGTATATCCAGAAGGCAGTGTTGATATTTCAATGTTTATAGAGATAGCAGTTTAGTTATTTCCATGTTTATACAGATGGCAGTGTAGATATTTCCATGTTTATACAGAAGGCGATGAAGATATTTCCATGTTTTTAGGGATAGCCATGTAGATATTTCCATGTTTATACAGATAGCGGTGTTGGCATTTCCATGTTTATAGAGATAGCGGTGTAGATATTTCCATATTTATGCAGATAGCGGTGTAGATATTTCCATGTTTATACAGATAGCAGTGTAGATATTAACATGTTCATACAGATAGCAGTGTAGATATATCCATGTTTATACAGATTGTGGTGTAGATATTTCCATGTTTATACAGAGAGCGGTGTAGATATTTCCAGGTTTATACAGATAGTGGTGTAGATATTTCCATGTTTACAGAGACAGAGGTGTAGATATTTCCATATTCACACAGATTGCTGTGTACATATTTCCATATTTAAACCGACAGCTCTGAAGATATTCCCATGTTTACACAGATACTGTTGTAGATGTTTCCATGTTTATAGAGATTGCAGTGTAGATATTTCCATGTTTATAAAGATAGCGGTGTAGATATTTCCATGTTTATGCAGATAGCGGTGGAGATATTTCCATGTTTATATAGATAGCGCTGTAGATATTTGCTTGTTTATACAGATAGCGGTGTAGATACTTCCATGTTTATAAAGATAGCGGTGTAGATATTTCCATGTTTGTAGAGATAGCGGAGGAGATATTTCCACGTTTTTACAGATAGCAATGTAAATATTTGAATGTTTATACAGATAGCGGTCTAGATATTTCCATGTTTATATAGATAACGGTGTAGATATTTCCATTTTTATACACATAGCGGTGTAGTTATTTCCATGTTTATACAGATGACTGTGTACATATTTCCATGTTTATACACATGGCGGTGTAGATATTTCCATGTTTATACAGATAGCGGTCTAGATATTTCCATGTTTATACAGATAGCGGTGTAGATATATCCATGTATATACAGATTGCGGTGTAGATATTTCCATGTTTACACAGATTGCGGTGTAGATATTTCCATGTTTATAAAGATAGCGGTGTAGATATTTCTATGTTTACACAGATTGCGGTGGAAATATTTCCATGTTTATACAGATAACGATGTAAATATTTCCATTTTTATACAGATAGCGGAGAAGATATATCCATGTTTATACAGATAGCAGTGTAGACATTTCCATGTTTATACAGATAGCGGTGTAGATATTTCCATGTTTATACAGATAGCGGTGGAGATATTTCCATGATTAGACAGATAGCGGTGGAGATATTTCAATGTTTATACAGATGACTGTGTAGATATTTCCATTTGTATACAGATGGCAGTGTAGATATTTCCATGTTTATACAGATGGCAGTGTAGATATTTCCATGTTTATACAGATTGCTGTGTGGCTATTTTCATGTTTATAGAAATAGCGATGTAGGTATTTCCATGTTTATAGAGATGGCTGTGTAGATATTTCCATGTTTACACAGATGACTGTGTAGGTATTTCCATGTATATCCAGAAGGCAGTGTTGATATTTCAATGTTTATAGAGATAGCAGTTTAGTTATTTCCATGTTTATACAGATGGCAGTGTAGATATTTCCATGTTTATACAGAAGGCGGTGAAGATATTTCCATGTTTTTAGGGATAGCCATGTAGATATTTCCATGTTTATACAGATAGCGGTGTTGACATTTCCATGTATATAGAGATAGCGGTGTAGATATTTCCATATTTATGCAGATAGCGGAGTAGATATTTCCATGTTTATACAGATAGTAGTGTAGATATTAACATGTTCATACAGATAGCGGTGTAGATATATCCATGTTTATACAGATTGTGGTGTAGTTATTTCCATGTTTATACAGATAGCGGTGTAGATATTTCCAGGTTTATACAGATAGTGGTGTAGATATTTCCATGTTTACAGAGACAGAGGTGTAGATATTTCCATATTCACACAGATTGCTGTGTACATATTTCCATATTTAAACCGACAGCTCTGAAGATGTTCCCATGTTTACACAGATACTGTTGTAGATGTTTCCATGTTTATAGAGATTGCAGTGTAGATATTTCCATGTTTATAAAGATAGTGGTGTAGATATTTCCATGTTTATGCAGATAGCGGTGGAGATATTTCCATGTTTATATAGATAGCGCTGTAGATATTTGCTTGTTCATACAGATAGCGGTGTAGATATTTCCATGTTTATACAGATAGCGGTGTAGATATTTCCATGTTTGTAGAGATAGCGGAGGAGATATTTCCATGTTTTTACAGATAGCAATGTAAATATTTGAATGTTTATAGAGATAGCGGTCTAGATATTTCCATGTTTATATAGATAACGGTGTAGATATTTCCATTTTTATACACATTGCGATGTAGTTATTTCCATGTTTATACAGATGACTGTGTACATATTTCCATGTTTATACAGATGGCGGTGTAGATATTTCCATGTTTATAGAGATAGCGGTCTAGATATTTCCATGTTTATACAGATAGCGGTGTAGATATTTCCATGTTTCTACAGATAGCGGTGTAGATATTTCCATGTTTATACAGATAGCGGTGGACATATTTTCAAGTTGATACAGATAGCGGTGGACATATTTTCATGTTTATAGAGATGGCAGTGTAGATATTTCCAAGTTTATAAAGATAGCGGTGTCGATATTTCCGTGTTTAGACAGATAGCGGTGCAGGTATTTCCATGTCTGTAGAGACAGCGGTGTAGGTATTTCCATGTTTTTACAGATGGGGGTGTAGATATTTCCATGTTTATACAGATGACTGTGTAGATATTTCCATGATTTTTTACAGATGGCGGTGTAAATATTTCCATGTTACGCAGATAGCGGTGTGGATATTTCCATGTTTATACAGATAGTGGGGTAGATATTTCCATGTTTATACAGATGACTGTGTAGGTATTTCCATGTTTATACATATGGCAGTGTAGATATTTCCATGTTTAGAGGGATAGCCATGAAGATATTTCCATGTTTATACAGACAGTGGTGTAGACATTTCCATGTTTATAGAGATAGCAGTGTAGATATTTCCATAGTTATACAGATAGCGGTGTAGATATTTCCATGTTTATACAGATAGCGGTGTAGATATTTCCATGTTTATACAGATAGCGGTGTAGATATATCCATGTTTATACAGATCGTGGTGTATATATTTCCATGTTTATACAGATAGCGGTGTAGATATTTCCATGTTTATACAGATAGCAGTGTAGATATTTCCATATTTACAGAGATAGAGGTGTAGATATTTCCATATTTGCACCGATTGCGGTTTACATATTTCCACGTTTATACAGATAGTGGTGTAGATATTTCCATGTTTATACAGATAGCGGTGTAGATATTTCCATGTTTATACAGATAGCGGTGTAGATATTTCCATGTTTATACAGATAGCGTTGTAGATATATCCATGTATATACAGATTGCGGTGTAGATATTTCCATGTTTACACAGATAGCGGTGTAGATATTTCCATGTTTTTAAAGATAGCGGTGTAGATATTTCTATGTTTACACAGATTGCGGTGGAAATATTTCCATGTTTATACAGATAGCGATGTAAATATTTCCATGTTTATACAGATAGCGGAGAAGATATATCCATGTTTATACAGATAGCAGTGTAGACATTTCCATGTTTATACAGATAGCGGTGTAGATATTTCCATGTTTATACAGATAGCGGTGGAGATATTTCCATGATTAGACAGATAGCAGTGGAGATATTTCAATGTTTATACAGATGACTGTGTAGATATTTCCATTTGTATACAGATGGCAGTGTAGATATTTCCATGTTTATACAAATGGCAGTGTAGATATTTCCATGTTTATACAGATTGCTGTGTGGCTATTTTCATGTTTATAGAAATAGCGATGTAGGTATTTCCATGTTTATAGAGATGGCTGTGTTGATATTTCCATGTTTACACAGATGACTGTGTAGGTATTTCCATGTATATCCAGAAGGCAGTGTTGATATTTCAATGTTTATAGAGATAGCAGTTTAGTTATTTCCATGTTTATACAGATGGCAGTGTAGATATTTCCATGTTTATACAGAAGGCGGTGAAGATATTTCCATGTTTTTAGGGATAGCCATGTAGATATTTCCATGTTTATACAGATAGCGGTGTTGACATTTCCATGTTTATAGAGATAGCGGTGTAGATATTTCCATATTTATGCAGATAGCGGAGTTGATATTTCCATGTTTATACAGATAGCAGTGTAGATATTAACATGTTCATACAGATAGCGGTGTAGATATATCCATGTTTATACAGATTGTGGTGTAGATATTTCCATGTTTATACAGATAGCGGTGCAGATATTTCCAGGTTTATACAGATAGTGGGGTAGATATTTCCATGTTTACAGAGACAGAGGTGTAGATATTTCCATATTCACACAGATTGCTGTGTACATATTTCCATATTTAAACCGACAGCTCTGAAGATATTCCCATGTTTACACAGATACTGTTGTAGATGTTTCCATGTGTATAGAGATTGCAGTGTAGATATTTCCATGTTTATAAAGATAGCGGTGTAGATATTTCCATGTTTATGCAGATAGCGGTGGAGATATTTCCATGTTTATATAGATAGCGCTGTAGATATTTGCTTGTTCATACAGATAGCGGTGTAGATATTTCCATGTTTATACAGATAGCAGTGTAGATATTTCCATGTTTGTAGAGATAGCGGAGGAGATATTTCCATGTTTTTACAGATAGCAATGTAAATATTTGCATGTTTATACAGATAGCGGTCTAGATATTTCCATGTTTATATAGATAACGGTGTAGATATTTCCATTTTTATACACATTGAGGTGTAGTTATTTCCATGTTTATACAGATGACTGTGTACATATTTCCATGTTTATACAGATGGCGGTGTAGATATTTCCATGTTTATAGAGATAGCGGTCTAGATATTTCCATGTTTATACAGATAGCGGTGTAGATATTTCCATGTTTCTACAGATAGCGGTGTAGATATTTCCATGTTTATACAGATAGCGGTGGACATATTTTCAGGTTTATACAGATAGCGGTGGACATATTTTCATGTTTATAGAGATGGCATTGTAGATATTTCCAAGTTTATAAAGATAGCGGTGTTGATATTTCCGTGTTTATACAGATAGCGGTGCAGGTATTTCCATGTTTGTAGAGACAGCGGTGTAGATATTTCCATGTTTTTACAAATGGGGGTGTAGATATTTCCATGTTTATACAGATGACTGTGTAGATATTTCCATGTTTTTTACAGATGGCGGTGTAAATATTTCCATGTTACGCAGATAGCGGTGTGGATATTTCCATGTTTATACAGACAGCGATGTAGATATTTCCATGTTTATAGAGATGGCTGTGTAGTTATTTCCATGTTTATACAGATTGCAGTGTAGATATTTCCATGTTTATACAGATAGTGGGGTAGATATTTCCATGTTTATACAGATGACTGTGTAGGTATTTCCATGTTTATACATATGGCGGTGTAGATATTTCCATGTTTAGAGGGATAGCCATGAAGATATTTCCATGTTTATACAGACAGTGGTGTGGACATTTCCATGTTTATAGAGATAGCGGTGTAGATATTTCCATAGTTATACAGATAGCGGTGTAGATATTTCCATGTTTATACAGGTAGCGGTGTAGATATTTCCATGTTTATACAGATAGCGGTATAGATATATCCATGTTTATACAGATCGTGGTGTATATATTTCCATGTTTATACAGATAGCGGTGTAGATATTTCCATGTTTATACAGATAGCGGTGTAGATATTTCCATATTTACAGAGATAGAGGTGTAGATATTTCCATATTTGCACCGATTGTGGTTTACATATTTCCACGTTTATACACATAGTGGTGTAGATATTTCCATGTTTATACAGATAGCGGTGTAGATATTTCCATGTTTATACAGATAGCGGTGTAGATATATCCATGTATATACAGATTGCGGTGTAGATATTTCCATGTTTACACAGATAGCGGTGTAGATATTTCCATGTTTATAAAGATAGCGGTGTAGATATTTCTATGTTTACACAGTTTGCGTTGGAAATATTTCCATGTTTATAGAGATAGCGATGTAAATATTTCCATGTTTATACAGATAGCGGAGAAGATATATCCATGTTTATACAGATAGCAGTGTAGACATTTCCATGTTTATACAGATAGCGGTGTAGATATTTCCATGTTTATACAGATAGCGGTGGAGATATTTCCATGATTAGACAGATAGCAGTGGAGATATTTCAATGTTTATATAGATGACTGTGTAGATATTTCCATTTTTATACAGATGGCAGTGTAGATATTTCCATGTTTATACAAATGGCAGTGTAGATATTTCCATGTTTATACAGATTGCTGTGTGGCTATTTTCATGTTTATAGAAATAGCGATGTAGGTATTTCCATGTTTATAGAGATGGCTGTGTTGATATTTCCATGTTTACACAGATGACTGTGTAGGTATTTCCATGTATATCCAGAAGGCAGTGTTGATATTTCAATGTTTATAGAGATAGCAGTTTAGTTATTTCCTTGTTTATACAGATGGCAGTGTAGATATTTCCATGTTTATACAGAAGGCGGTGAAGATATTTCCATGTTTTTAGGGATAGCCATGTAGATATTTCCATGTTTATACAGATAGCGGTGTTGACATTTCCATGTTTATAGAGATAGCGGTGTAGATATTTCCATATTTATGCAGATAGCGGAGTAGATATTTCCATGTTTATACAGATAGCAGTGTAGATATTAACATGTTCATACAGATAGCGGTGTAGATATATCCATGTTTATACAGATTTTGGTGTAGATATTTCCATGTTTATACAGATAGCGGTTTAGATATTTCCAGGTTTATACAGATAGTGGTGTAGATATTTCCATGTTTACAGAGACAGAGGTGTAGATATTTCCATATTCACACAGATTGCTGTGTACATATTTCCATATTTAAACCGACAGCTCTGAAGATATTCCCATGTTTACACAGATACTGTTGTAGATGTTTCCGTGTTTATAGAGATTGCAGTGTAGATATTTCCATGTTTATAAAGATAGCGGTGTAGATATTTACATATTTACAGAGATGGAGGTGTAGATATTTCCATATTTGCACAGATTGCGGTGTACATATTTCCACGTTTATACAGATAGTGGTGTAGATATTTCCATGTTTATACAGATAGCGGTGTAGATATTTCCATGTTTATAAAGATAGCGGTGTAGATATTTCCAAGTTTATACAGATAGCGGTATAGATATTTCCATGTTTATACAGATAGCGATGGACATATTTTCAAGTTTATACAGATAGCGGTGGACATATTTTCATGTTTATAGAGATGGCAGTGTAGATATTTCCAAGTTTATAAAGATAGCGGTGTCGATATTTCCGTGTTTGTTCAGATAGCGGTGCAGGTATTTCCATGTTTGTAGAGACAGAGGTGTAGATATTTCCATGTTTTTACAGATGACTGTGTAGATATTTCCATGTTTTTTACAGATGGCAGTGTAAATATTTCCATGTTACGCAGATAGCGGTGTGGATATTTCAATGTTCATACAGACAGCGATGTAGATATTTCCATGTTTATAGAGATGGCTGTGTACTTAATTCCATGTTTATACAGATTGCAGTGTAGATATTTACATGTTTATACAGATAGTGGGGTAGATATTTCCATGTTTATACAGATGACTGTGTAGGTATTTCCATGTTTATACATATGGCGGTGTAGATATTTCCATGTTTAGAGAGATAGCCATGAAGATATTTCCATGTTTATACAGACAGTGGTGTAGACATTTCCATGTTTATAGAGATAGCGGTGTAGATATTTCCATAGTTATACAGATAGCGGTGTAGATATTTCCATGTTTATACAGATGGCGGTGTAGATATTTCCATGTTTGTACAAATATCTTTGTAAGTATTTCGATGTTTATACAGATGGCGGTGTAGATATTTCGATGTTTATAGAGACAGCAGTGGAGATATTTCCATGTTTATACAGATAGCGGTGTAGATATTTCCATGTTTATACTGATCGTGGTGTAGATATTTCCATGTTTAAAGAGATGGCGGTGTAGGTATTTCCATGTTTATAGACATAGCGGTGTAGATATTTCCGTGTTTATATAGATGGCGTTGTAGTTATTTCCATGTTTATACCGATAGCGGTGTTGGTATTTCCACGTTTATACAGATAGCGATGTAGATATTTCCATGTTTATACAGCTCGCGGTGCAGATATTTGTATCTTTATACAGATGGCATTGTAGATATTTCCTTATTCACACTGATGGTGGTGTAGATGTTTCCATGTTTATACAGATGGCGGAGTAGTTATTTCCATGTTTATGGAGATGGCAGTGTAGACATTTTCATGTTTATAGAGATGGCGGTGTAGATATTTCCATATTTATAGAGATAGCAGTGTAGATATTTACATGTTTATACAGATGGCGGTGTAGATATTTCCATGTGTATACAGATGGCATTGTAGATATTTCCATGTTTATACAGATGACAGTATAGGTATTTCCATGTTTTTACAGATGGCAGTGCAGATATTTCCATGTTTATAGAGATAGCGGTGAAGATATTTCCATGTTTGTACAGATGGCGGTGTTGATATTTCCATCTATACACAGAAGGCCGTGTAGATATTTCCATGTTTATACAGATGACGGCGTAGATATTTCCATGGACATGCAGATGGCGGTGTAGATATTTCCATCTTTCCACAGATGGCAGTGTAGATATTTCCATGTTTATACAGATGGTTGTGTAGATATTTCCATGTTTATTCAGATGACTGTGTAGATATTTCCATGTTTTTACAGATGGCAGTGTAGATATTTCAATGTTTATAGAGATGGCGCTGTAGTTATTTCCATGTTTATACAGATAACGGTGGAGATATTTCCATGTTTATACAGACAGCAGTGGAGATATTTCCATGTTTATACACATAGCAGTGAACATATTTCCATGTTTATACAGACAGCGGTGTATGTATTTCCATGTTTATACAGATAGCGGTGCAGATATTTTCATGTTTATACAGATGCCTATGCAGATAACTCCATATTTATACAGAGGGCTGTGTAGATATTTCTATGTTTATACAGATGGCAGTGTAGATATTTCCATGTTCCTAAACAAGACTGTGTAGGTATTTCCATGTTTATACAGATGGCTTTGTAGATATTTCCATGTCTATAGAGATAGCGGTGCAGATATTTCCATGTTTATACAGATAGCGGTGTATATATTTCCATGTTTATACAGATCGTGGTGTAGTTATTTCCATGTTTATTCAATTACCGGTGTAGATATTTCCATGTTTCTACAGACCGCAGTTTAGATATTTCCATGTTTATAGAGATAGCAGTGTAGATATTTCCAAGTTTGTACAGATGGCGGTGTTGATGTTTCCACCTATACACAGATTGTCGTGTAGGTATTTCCATGTGTATACAGATGGCATTGTAGATATCTCCATGTTTATACAGATGGCGGTGTAGATATTTCCATATTTATACAGACGTCTGTGTAGATATTTCCATGTGTATACAGATGATATTGTAGGTATTTCCATGTTTATACAGATGGTTGTGTAGATATTTCCATGTTTATTCAGATGACTGTGTAGGTATTTCCATGTTTTTAGAGATGGCAGTGTATATATTTCAATGTTTATAGAGATGGCGCTGTAGATATTTCCATGTTTATACAGATAACGGTGGAGATATTTCCATGTTTATACAGACAGCAGTGGAGATATTTCCATGTTTATACATATAGCAGTGAACATATTTCCACGTTTATACAGACAGCAGTGGAGATATTTCCATGTTTATACAAATAGCAGTGAACATATTTCCACGATTATACAGACAGCGGTGTAGGTATTTCCATGTTTATACAGATAGCGGTGCAGATATTTCCATGTTTATACAGATGCCTATGCAGATAACTCCATATTTATACAGAGGGCTGTGTAGATATTTCTATGTTTATAAAGATGGCAGTGTAGATATTTCCATGTTCCTACACATGACAGTGTAGATATTTCCATGTTTACACAGATGGTGGTGTAGACATTTCCATGTTTACACAGATGACTGTACAGGTATTTCCATGTTTATACAGATGGCGGTGTAGATATTTCCATGTTTATAGAGATAGCGGTGAAGATATTTCCATATTTATACAGATAACGGTGTAGAAATTTCCATGTTTATACAGATAGCGGTGTAAATATTTCCATGTTTATACAGATCACGGTGTAGATATTTCCATGTTTATAGAGATAGCGGTGTAGATGTTTCCATGTTTATACAGATAGCGGTGTAGATATTTCCATGTTTATACAGACCGTGGTGTAGATATTTCCATGTTTATACAGATAGCGGTGCAGATATTTCCATGTTTGTACAGATGGCAGTGTTGATATTTCCATCTATACACAGATGACCGTGTAGATATTTCCATGTTTATACAGACGGCGGCGCAGATATTTCCATGGATATGTAGATGGCGGTGTAGATATTTCCATGTTTATACAGATAGCGGTGTAGTTATTTCCATGTTTATATAGATAGCGGTGTAGATATTTCCATGTATATCCACATGGCTGTGTAGATATTTCCATGTTTATACAGATGGCGGTGCAGATATTTCCATGTTTATACAAATAACTTTGTAAGTATTTCCATGTTTATACAGATGGCGGTGTAGATATTTCGATGTTTATAGAGACAGCAGTGGAGATATTTCCATGTTTATACAGATAGCGGTGTAGATATTTCCATGTTTATACTGATCGTGGTGTAGATATTTCCATGTTTATAGAGATGGCGGTGTAGGTATTTCCATGTTTATTGACATAGCGCTGTAGATATTTCCATGTTTATATAGATGGCGTTGTAGTTATTTCCATGTTTATACCGATTGCGGTGTTGGTATTTCCACGTTTATACAGATAGCGATGTAGATATTTCCATGTTTATACAGCTCGCGGTGCAGATATTTATATCTTTATACAGATGGCATTGTAGATATTTCCTTATTCACACTGATGGTGGTGTAGATGTTTCCATGTTTATACAGATGGCGGAGTAGTTAGTTCCATGTTTATGGAGATGGCAGTGTAGATATTTTCATGTTTATAGAGATGGCGGTGTAGATATTTCCATGTTTAAAGAGATAGCAGTGTAGATATTTACATGTTTATACAGATGGCTGTGTAGATATTTCCACGTGTATACAGATGGCATTGTAGATATTTCCATGTTTATACAGATGACTGTATAGGTATTTCCATGTTTTTACAGATGGCAGTGCAGATATTTCCATGTATATAGAGATAGCGTTGTAGATATTTCCATGTTTCTACAGATGGCGGTGTTGATATTTCCATCTATACACAGAAGGCCGTGTAGATATTTCCATGTTTATACAGATGGAGGCGTAGATATTTCCATGGACATGCAGATGGCGGTGTAGATATTTCCATGTTTATACAGATAGTGGTGTAGATATTTCCATGTTTTCACAGATGCTGGTGTAGATATTGCCATGTTTATACACATGGCGGAGTAGATACTATCATCTTTATGGAGATGGCAGTGTAGATATTTTCATGTTTATAGAGATGGCGGTGTAGATATTTCCATATTTATAGAGATAGAGGTGTAGATATTTCCATCTTTCTACAGATGGCAGTGTAGATATTTCCATGTTTATTCAGATGGCGGTGTAGATATTTCCATATTTATACAGATGTCTGTGTAGATATTTCCATGTGTATACATATGATATTGTAGGTATTTCCATGTTTATAAAGATGGTTGTGTAGATATTTCCATGTTTATTCAGATGACTGTGTAGATATTTCCATGTTTTTACAGATGGCAGTGTAGCTATTTCAATGTTTATAGAGATGGTGCTGTAGATATTTTCATGTTTATACAGATAACGGTGGAGATATTTCCATGTTTATACAGACAGCAGTGGAGATATTTGCATGTTTATACACATAGCAGTGAACATATTTCCATGTTTATACAGACAGCGGTGTAGGTATTTCCATGTTTATACAGATATCGGTGCAGATATTTCCATGTTTATACTGATGCCTATGCAGAAAACTCCATATTTATACAGAGGGCTGTGTAGATATTTCAATGTTTATACAGATGGCAGTGTAGATATTTCCATGTTCCTACACATGACCGTGTAGGTATTTCCATGTTTATACAGATGTCTTTGTAGATATTTCCATGTCTATAGAGATAGCGGAGCAGATATTTTCATGTTTATACAGATAGCGGTGTATATATTTCCATGTTTATACAGATCGTGGTGTAGTTATTTCCATGTTTATTCAGATACCGGTGTAGATATTTCCATGTTTATACAGACCGCAGTTTAGATATTTCCATGTTTATAGAGATAGCAGTGTAGATATTTCCAAGTTTGTACAGATGGCGGCGTTGATGTTTCCATCTATACACAGATTGCCGTGTAGGTATTTCCATGTGTATACAGATGGCATTGTAGATATTTCCATGTTTATACAGATGGTGGTGTAGATATTTCCATGTTTACACAGATGACTGTATAGGTATTTCCATGTTTATACAGATGGCGGTGTAGATATTTCCATGTTTATAGAGATAGCGGTGAAGATATTTCCATATTTATACAGATCACGGTGTAGAAATTTCCATGTTTATACAGATAGCGGTGTAAATATTTCCATGTTTATACAGATCACGGTGTGGATATTTCCAAGTTTATAGAGATAGCGGTGTAGATATTTCCAAGTTTATACACATAGCGGTGTAGATATTTCCATGTTTATACAGATAGCGGTGTATATATTTCCATGTTTATACGGATCATGGTGTAGATATTTCCATGTTTATACAGATACCGGTGTAGATATTTCCATGTTTATACAGACCGCAGTGTAGATATTTCCATGTTAATAGAGATAGGAGTGTAGATATTTCCAAGTTTTTACAGATGGCGGTGTTGATGTTTCCATTTATACACAGATTGCCGTGTAGGTATTTCCATGTGTATACAGATGGCATTGTAGATATTTCCATGTTTATACAGATGGTGGTGTAGATATTTCCATGTTTACACAGATGACTGTATAGGTATTTCCATGTTTATACAGATGGCGGTGTAGATATTTCCATGTTTATAGAGATAGCGGTGAAGATATTTCCATATTTATTGAGATAACGGTGTAGAAATTTCCATGTTTATACAGATAGCGGTGTAAATATTTCCATGTTTATACAGATCACGGTGTAGATATTTCCATGTTTATAGAGATAGCGGTGTAGATATTTCCATGTTTATACAGATAGCGGTGTAGATATTTTCATGTTTATACAGATAGCGGTGTATATATTTCCATGTTTATACAGATCATGGTGTAGATATTTCCATGTTTATACAGATACCGGTGTAGATATTTCCATGTTTATACAGACCGTAGTGTAGATATTTCCATGTTAATAGAGATAGCAGTGTGGATATTTCCAGGTTTGTACAGATGGCGGTGTTGATGTTTCCATCTATACACAGATTGCCGTGTAGGTATTTCCATGTGTATACAGATGGCATTGTAGATATTTCCATGTTTATACAGATGGTGGTGTAGATACTTCCATGTTTACACAGATGACTGTATAGATATTTCCATGTTTATACAGATGGCGGTGTAGATATTTCCATGTTTATAGAGATAGCGGTGAAGATATTTCCATATTTATACAGATAACAGTGTAGAAATTTCCATGTTTATACAGAGAGCGGTGTAAATATTTCCATGTTTATACAGATCACGGTGTAGATATTTCCATGTTTATAGAGATAGCGGTGTAGATATTTCCATGTTTATACAGATAGCGTGTAGATATTTCCATGTTTATACAGACCGTGGTGTAGATATTTCCATGTTTATACAGATAGTGGTGCAGATATTTCCATGTTTGTACAGATGGCGGTGTTGATATTTCCATCTATAAACAGATGACCGTGTAGATATTTCCATGTTTATACAGATGGAGGCGCAGATATTTCCATGGATATGTAGATGGCGGTGTAGATATTTCCATGTTTATACAGATAGCAGTGTAGTTATTTCCATGTTTCTATAGATACCGGTGTAGATATTTCCATGTATATACACATGGCTGTGTAGATATTTCCATGTTTATACAGATGGCGGTGTAGATATTTCCATGTTTATAAAATAACTTTGTAAGTATTTCCACGTTTATACAGATGGCGGTGTAGATATTTCGATGTTTATAGAGACAGCAGTGGAGATATTTCCATGTTTATACAGATAGCGGTGTAGATATTTCCATGTTTATACTGATCGTGGTGTAGATATTTCCATGTTTATAGAGATGGCAGTGTAGGTATTTCCATGTTTATAGACATAGCGGTGTAGATATTTCCATGTTTATATAGATGGCGTTGTAGGTATTTCCATGTTTATACCGATAGCGGTGTTGGTATTTCCACGTTTATACAGATAGCGATGTAGATATTTCCATGTTTATACAGCTAGCGGTGCAGATGTTTATCACTTTATACAGATGGCATTGTAGATATTTCCTTATTCACACTGATGGTGGTGTAGATGTTTCCATGTTTATACAGACGGCGGAGTAGTTAGTTCCATGTTTATGGAGATGGCAGTGTAGATATTTTCATGTTTATAGAGATGGCGTTGTAGATATTTCCATGTTTATAGAGATAGCAGTGTAGATATTTACATGTTTATGCAGATGGCTGTGTAGATATTTCCATTTGTATACAGATGGCATTGTAGATATTTCCATGTTTATACAGATGACTGTATAGGTATTTCCATGTTTTTACAGATGGCAGTGCAGATATTTCCATGTTTATAGAGATAGCGGTGTAGATATTTCCATGTTTGTACAGACGGCGGTGTTGATATTTCCATCTATACACAGAAGGCCGTGTAGATATTTCCATGTTTATACAGATGGCGGCGTAGATATTTCCATGGACATGCAGATGGCGGTGTAGATATTTCCATGTTTATACAGATAGCGGTGTAGATATTTCCATGTTTTCACAGATGGTGGTGTAGATATTTCCGTGTTTATACAGATGGCAGAGTAGATACTTCCATCTTTATGGAGATGGCAGTGTAGATATTTTCATGTTTATAGAGATGGCGGTGTAGATATTTCCATATTTATAGAAATAGCGGTGTAGATATTTCCATCTTTCTACAGATGGCAGTGTAGATATTTCCATGTTTATACAGATGGCGGTGTAGATATTTCCATATTTATACAGATGTCTGTGTAGATATTTCCATGTGTATACAGATGATATTGTAGGTATTTCCATGTTTATACAGATGGTTGTGTAGATATTTCCATGTTTATTCAGATGGCTGTGTAGATATTTCCATGTTTTTAGAGATGGCAGTGTAGATATTTCAATGTTTATAGAGATGGCGCTGTAGATATTTCCATGTTTATACAGATAACGGTGGAGATATTTCCATGTTTATACAGACAGCAGTGGAGATATTTCCATGTTTATACACATAGCAGTGAACATATTTCCATGTTTATACAGACAGCGGTTTAGGTATTTCCATGTTTATACAGATTGCGGTGCAGATATTTCCATGTATATACAGATGACTATGCAGATAACTCCATATTTATACAGAGGGCTGTGTAGATATTTCTATGTTTATACAGATGGCAGTGTAGATATTTCCATCTTCCTACACATGACTGTGTAGGTATTTCCATGTTTATACAGATGGCTTTGTAGATATTTCCATGTCTATAGAGATAGCGGTGCAGATATTTCCATGTTTATACACATAGCGGTGTATATATTTCCATGTTTATACAGATCGTGGTGTAGTTATTTCCATGTTTATTCAGATACCGGTGTAGATATTTCCATGTTTATACAGACCGCAGTTTAGATATTTCCATGTTTATAGAGATAGCAGTGTAGATATTTCCAAGTTTGTAGAGATGGCGGTGTTGATGTTTCCATCTATACACAGATTTCCGTGTAGGTAATTCCATGTGTATACAGATGGCATTGTAGATATTTCCATGTTCATACAGATGGTGGTGTAGATATTTCCATGTTTACACAGATGACAGTATAGGTATTTCCATGTTTATACAGATGGCGGTGTAGATATTTCCATGTATATCCACATGGCTGTGTAGATATTTCCATGTTTATACAGATGGTGGTGTAGATATTTCCATGTTTACACAGATGACTGTATAGGTATTTCCATGTTTATACAGAAGGCATTGTAGATATTTCCATGTTTATACAGATGGTGGTGTAGATATTTCCATGTTTACACAGATGACTGTATAGGTATTTCCATGTTTATACAGATAGCGGTGAAGATATTTCCATATTTATACAGATAACGGTGTAGAAATTTCCATGTTTATACAGATAGCCGTGTAAATATTTCCATGTTTATACAGATCACGGTGTAGATATTTCCATGTTTATAGAGATAGCGGTGTAGGTAGTTCCATGTTAATACAGATAGCGGTGTAGATATTTCCATGTTTATACAGACCGTGGTGTAGATATTTCCATGTTTGTACAGACGGCGGTGTTGATATTTCCATCTGTACACAGATGACCGTGTAGTTATTTCCATGTTTATACAGAGGGCGGCGCAGATATTTCCATGGATATGTAGATGGCGGTGTAGATATTTCCATGTTTATACAGATAGCGGTGTAGTTATTTCCATGTTTATATAGATAGCGGTGTAGATATTTCCATGTATATCCACATGGCTGTGTAGATATTTCCATGTTTATACAGATGGCGGTGTAGATATTTCCATGTTTATACAAATAACTTCGTAAGTATTTCCATGTTTATACAGATGGCGGTGTAGATATTTCGATGTTTATAGAGACTGCAGTGGAGATATTTCCATGTTTATACAGATAGCGGTGTAGATATTTCCATGTTTATACTGATCGTGGTGTTGATATTTCCATGTTTATAGAGATGGCGGTGTAGGTATTTCCATGTTTATAGACATAGCGGTGTAGATATTTCCATGTTTATATAGATGGCGTTGTAGTTATTTCCATGTTTATACCGATTGCGGTGTTGGTATTTCCACGTTTATACAGATAGCGATGTAGATATTTCCATGTTTATACAGCTCGCGGTGCAGATATTTATATCTTTATACAGATGGCATTGTAGATATTTCCTTATTCACACTGATGGTGGTGTAGATGTTTCCATGTTTATACAGATGGCTGAGTAGTTAGTTCCATGTTTATGGAGATGGCAGTGTAGATATTTTCATGTTTATAGAAATGGCGGTGTAGATATTTCCATGTTTATAGAGATAGCAGTGTAGATATTTACATGTTTATACAGATGGCCGTGTAGATATTTAAATGTGTATACAGATGGCATTGTAGTTATTTCCATGTTTATACAGATGACTGTATAGGTATTTCCATGTTTTTACAGATGGCAGTGCAGATATTTCCATGTTTATAGAGATAGCGGTGTAGATATTTCCATGTTTGTACAGATGGCGGTGTTGATATTTCCATCTATACACAGAAGGCCGTGTAGATATTTCCATGTTTATACAGATGGCGGCGTAGATATTTCCATGGACATGCAGATGGCGGTGTAGATATTTCCATGTTTATACAGATAGCGGTGTAGATATTACCATGTTTTCACAGATGGTGGTGTAGATATTTCCGTGTTTATACACATGGCGGAGTAGATACTTCCATCTTTATGGAGATGGCAGTGTAGATATTTTCATGTTTATAGAGATGGCGGTGTAGATATTTCCATATTTATAGAGATAGCGGTGTAGATATTTCCATCTTTCTACAGATGGCAGTGTAGATATTTCCATGTTTATACAGATGGCGGTGTAGATATTTCCATATTTATACAGATGTCTGTTTAGATATTTCCATGTGTATAGAAATGATATTGTAGGTATTTCCATGTTTATACAGATGGTTGTGTAGATATTTCCATGTTTATTCAGATGACTGTGTAGATATTTCCATGTTTTTAGAGATGGCAGTGTAAATATTTCAATGTTTATAGAGATGGCGCTGTAGATATTTCCATGTTTATACAGATAACGGTGGAGATATTTCCATGTATATACAGACAGCAGTGGAGATATTTCCATGTTTATACACATAGCAGTGAACATATTTCCATGTTTATACAGACAGCGGTGTAGGTATTTCCATGTTTATACAGATAGCGGTGCAGATATTTCCATGTTTATAGAGATGCCTATGCAGATAACTCCATATTTATACAGAGGGCTGGGTAGATATTTCTACGTTTATACAGATGGCAGTGTAGATATTTCCATGTTCCTACACACGACTGTGTAGGTATTTCCATGTTTATACAGATGGCTTTGTAGATATTTCCATGTCTGTAGAGATAGCGGTGCAGATATTTCCATGTTTATGCAGATAGCGGTGTATATATTTCCATGTTTATACAGATCGTGGTGTAGTTATTTCCATGTTTATTCAGATACCGGTGTAGATATTTCTATGTTTCTACAGACCGCAGTTTAGATATTTCCATGTTTATAGAGATAGAAGTGTAGATATTTCCAAGTTTGTACAGATGGCGGTGTTGATATTTCCATCTATACACAGATTGCCGTGTAGGTATTTCCATGTGTATACAGATGGAATTGCAGATTTTTCCATGTTTATACAGATGGTGGTGTAGATATTTCCATGTTTACACAGATGACTGTATAGGTATTTCCATGTTTATACAGATGGCGGTGTAGATATTTCCATGTTTATAGAGATAGCGGTGAAGATATTTCCATATTTATACAAATAACGGTGTAGAAATTTCCATGTTTATACAGATAGCCGTGTAAATATTTCCATGTTTATACAGATCACGGTGTAGATATTTCCATGTTTATAGAGATAGCGGTGTAGGTAGTTCCATGTTAATACAGATAGCGGTGTAGATATTTCCATGTTTATACAGACCATGGTGTAGATATTTCCATGTTTATACAGATAGCGGTGCAGATATTTCCATGTTTGTACAGATGGCGGTGTTGATATTTCCATCTATACACAGATGTCCGTGTAGATATTTCCATGTTTATACAGATGGCGACGCAGATATTTCCATGTATATGTAGATGGCGGTGTAGATATTTCCATGTTTATACAGATAGCGGTGTAGTTATTTCCATGTTTATATAGATAGCGGTGTAGATATTTCCATGTATATACACATGGCTGTGTAGATATTTCCATGTTTATACAGATGGCGGTGTAGATATTTCCATGTTTATACAAATAACTTGTAAGTATTTCCATGTTTATACAGATGGCGGTGTAGATATTTCCATGTTTATAGAGACAGCAGTGGAGTTATTTCCATGTTTATACAGATACCGGTGAAGATATTTCCATGTTTATACAGACCGCAGTGTAGATATTTCCATGTTTATAGAGATAGCAGTGTAGATATTTCCATGTGTATACAGATGGCATTGTAGATATTTCCATGTTTATACATATGACTGTATAGGTATTTCCATGTTTTTACAGATGGCAGTGCAGATATTTCCATGTATATAGAGATAGCGGTGTAGATATTTCCATGTTTACACAGATGACAGTATAGGTATTTCCATGTTTATACAGATGGCGGTGTAGATATTTCCATGTATATCCACATGGCTGTGTAGATATTTCCATGTTTATACAGATGGTGGTGTAGATATTTCCATGTTTACACAGATGACTGTATAGGTATTTCCATGTTTATACAGATGGCGGTGTAGATATTTCCATGTTTATAGAGATAGCGGTGAAGATATTTCCATATTTATACAGATAACGGTGTAGAAATTTCCATGTTTATACAGATAGCCGTGTAAATATTTCCATGTTTATACAGATCACGGTGTAGATATTTCCATGTTTATAGAGATAGCGGTGTAGGTAGTTCCATGTTAATACAGATAGCGGTGTAGATATTTCCATGTTTATACAGACCGTGGTGTAGATATTTCCATGTTTATACAGATAGCGGTGCAGATATTTCCATGTTTGTAAAGACGGCGGTGTTGATATTTCCATCTGTACACAGATGACCGTGTAGTTATTTCCATGTTTATACAGAGGGCGGCGCAGATATTTCCATGGATATGTAGATGGCGGTGTAGATATTTCCATGTTTATACAGATAGCGGTGTAGTTATTTCCATGTTTATATAGATAGCGGTGTAGATATTTCCATGTATATCCACATGGCTGTGTAGATATTTCCATGTTTATACAGATGGCGGTGTAGATATTTCCATGTTTATACAAATAACTTCGTAAGTATTTCCATGTTTATACAGATGGCGGTGTAGATGTTTCGATGTTTATAGAGACTGCATTGGAGATATTTCCATGTTTATACAGATAGCGGTGTAGATATTTCCATGTTTATACTGATCGTGGTGTAGATATTTCCATGTTTATAGAGATGGCGGTGTAGGTATTTCCATGTTTATAGACATAGCGGTGTAGATATTTCCATGTTTATAGAGATAGCAGTGTAGATATTTACATGTTTATACAGATGGCCGTGTAGATATTTAAATGTGTATACAGATGGCATTGTAGATATTTCCATGTTTATACAGATGACTGTATAGGTATTTCCATGTTTTTACAGATGGCAGTGCAGATATTTCCATGTTTATAGAGATAGCGGTGTAGATATTTCCATGTTTGTACAGATGGCGGTGTTGATATTTCCATCTATACACAGAAGGCCGTGTAGATATTTCCATGTTTATACAGATGGCGGCGTAGATATTTCCATGGACATGCAGATGGCGGTGTAGATATTTCCATGTTTATACAGATAGCGGTGTAGATATTACCATGTTTTCACAGATGGTGGTGTAGATATTTCCGTGTTTATACACATGGCGGAGTAGATACTTCCATCTTTATGGAGATGGCAGTGTAGATATTTTCATGTTTATAGAGATGGCGGTGTAGATATTTCCATATTTATAGAGATAGCGGTGTAGATATTTCCATCTTTCTACAGATGGCAGTGTAGATATTTCCATGTTTATACAGATGGCGGTGTAGATATTTCCATATTTATACAGATGTCTGTTTAGATATTTCCATGTGTATAGAAATGATATTGTAGGTATTTCCATGTTTATACAGATGGTTGTGTAGATATTTCCATGTTTATTCAGATGACTGTGTAGATATTTCCATGTTTTTAGAGATGGCAGTGTAGATATTTCAATGTTTATAGAGATGGCGCTGTAGATATTTCCATGTTTATACAGATAACGGTGGAGATATTTCCATGTTTATACAGACAGCAGTGGAGATATTTCCATGTTTATACACATAGCAGTGAACATATTTCCATGTTTATACAGACAGCGGTGTAGGTATTTCCATGTTTATACAGATAGCGGTGCAGATATTTCCATGTTTATACAGATGCCTATGCAGATAACTCCATATTTATACAGAGGGCTGGGTAGATATTTCTACGTTTATACAGATGGCAGTGTAGATATTTCCATGTTCCTACACATGACTGTGTAGGTATTTCCATGTTTATACAGATGGCTTTGTAGATATTTCCATGTCTGTAGAGATAGCGGTGCAGATATTTCCATGTTTATGCAGATAGCGGTGTATATATTTCCATGTTTATACAGATCGTGGTGTAGTTATTTCCATGTTTATTCAGATACTGGTGTAGATATTTCTATGTTTCTACAGACCGCAGTTTAGATATTTCCATGTTTATAGAGATAGAAGTGTAGATATTTCCAAGTTTGTACAGATGGCGGTGTTGATATTTCCATCTATACACAGATTGCCGTGTAGGTATTTCCATGTGTATACAGATGGAATTGCAGATTTTTCCATGTTTATACAGATGGTGGTGTAGATATTTCCATGTTTACACAGATGACTGTATAGGTATTTCCATGTTTATACAGATGGCGGTGTAGATATTTCCATGTTTATAGAGATAGCGGTGAAGACATTTCCATATTTATACAAATAACGGTGTAGAAATTTCCATGTTTATACAGATAGCCGTGTAAATATTTCCATGTTTATACAGATCACGGTGTAGATATTTCCATGTTTATAGAGATAGCGGTGTAGGTAGTTCCATGTTAATACAGATAGCGGTGTAGATATTTCCATGTTTATACAGACCATGGTGAAGATATTTCCATGTTTATACAGATAGCGGTGCAGATATTTCCATGTTTGTACAGATGGCGGTGTTGATATTTCCATCTATACACAGATGACCGTGTAGATATTTCCATGTTTATACAGATGGCGACGCAGATATTTCCATGTATATGTAGATGGCGGTGTAGATATTTCCATGTTTATACAGATAGCGGTGTAGTTATTTCCATGTTTATATAGATAGCGGTGTAGATATTTCCATGTATATACACATGGCTGTGTAGATATTTCCATGTTTATACAGATGGCGGTGTAGATATTTCCATGTTTATACAAATAACTTGTAAGTATTTCCATGTTTATACAGATGGCGGTGTAGATATTTCCATGTTTATAGAGACAGCAGTGGAGTTATTTCCATGTTTATACAGATACCGGTGAAGATATTTCCATGTTTATACAGACCGCAGTGTAGATATTTCCATGTTTATAGAGATAGCAGTGTAGATATTTCCATGTGTATACAGATGGCATTGTAGATATTTCCATGTTTATACATATGACTGTATAGGTATTTCCATGTTTTTACAGATGGCAGTGCAGGTATTTCCATGTATATAGAGATAGCGGTGTAGATATTTCCATGTTTACACAGATGACAGTATAGGTATTTCCATGTTTATACAGATGGTGGTGTAGATATTTCCATGTATATCCACATGTCTGTGTAGATATTTCCATGTTTATACAGATGGTGGTGTAGATATTTCCATGTTTACACAGATGACTGTATAGGTATTTCCATGTTTATACAGATGGCGGTGTAGATATTTCCATGTTTATAGAGATAGCGGTGAAGATATTTCCATATTTATACAGATAACGGTGTAGAAATTTCCATGTTTATACAGATAGCCGTGTAAATATTTCCATGTTTATACAGATCACGGTGTAGATATTTCCATGTTTATAGAGATAGCGGTGTAGGTAGTTCCATGTTAATACAGATAGCGGTGTAGATATTTCCATGTTTATACAGACCGTGGTGTAGATATTTCCATGTTTATACAGATAGCGGTGCAGATATTTCCATGTTTGTACAGACGGCGGTGTTGATATTTCCATCTGTACACAGATGACCGTGTAGTTATTTCCATGTTTATACAGAGGGCGGCGCAGATATTTCCATGGATATGTAGATGGCGGTGTAGATATTTCCATGTTTATACAGATAGCGGTGTAGTTATTTCCATGTTTATATAGATAGCGGTGTAGATATTTCCATGTATATCCACATGGCTGTGTAGATATTTCCATGTTTATACAGATGGCGGTGTAGATATTTCCATGTTTATACAAATAACTTCGTAAGTATTTCCATGTTTATACAGATGGCGGTGTAGATATTTCGATGTTTATAGAGACTGCATTGGAGATATTTCCATGTTTATACAGATTGCGGTGTAGATATTTCCATGTTTATACTGATCGTGGTGTAGATATTTCCATGTTTATAGAGATGGCGGTGTAGGTATTTCCATGTTTATAGACATAGCGGTGTAGATATTTCCATGTTTATAGAGATGGCGTTGTAGATATTTCTATGTTCATAGAGATAGCGGGGTTGACTTTTCCATGTTTATAGAGATAGCGGTGTGGATATTTGCATGTTTATACAGATAGGGGTGTAGATATTTCCATGTTTATAGAGATGGCGGTGTAGATATTTCCATGTTTATACAGATCACGGTGCAGATGTTTCCATGTTTATACAGATCATGGTGTAGATATTTCCATGTTTATACAGAACGCGGTGTTGATATTACCATGTTTAAAGAGATAGTGGTGCAAATATTTCCACATTTATACAGATAGCGGCGTAGTTATTAGCATGTTAATACAGATCGCGGTGTAGATATTTCCATGTTTATACAGATAGCGGTGTAGATATTTCCATGTTTATACCCATAGCGCTGTAGATATTTCCATGTTTATACAGATGGCGGTGTAGTTATTTCCATGTTTATAGAGATGGCGGTGTAGATATTTCCATGTTTATAGAGATAGCGGTGTAGTTATTTCCATGTTTATAGAGATAGCGGTGTAGATATTTCCATATTTCTACAGATGACTGTGTAGATATTTCCATGTTTGTACAGATGGCAGTGCAGATATTTCCATGTTTATAGAGATAGCGGTGTAGATATTCTCATGTTTATACAGATTGCGGTGGAGATATGTGCATGTTTATACAGATAGCAATGGAGATATTTCCATGTTAATACACATAGCGGTGTAGATATTTCCATTTTTATACCGATAGCGGTGTAGATATTTCCATGTTTATAAAGATGGCTGTGCCGATATTTCCATGTTTACGCAGAGATCTCTGTAGATATTTCCATGTTTGTATAGATGACAGTGTAGATATTTCCAGGTTTATACAGATGACTGTGTAGGTATTTCCATGTTTATACAGATAGCGGTGCAGATATTTCCATGTTTATTCAGATGCCTATGCAGATATTTCCATATTTATACAGAGGGCTGTGTAGATATTTCTATGTTTATACAGATGGCAGTGTAGATATTTCCATGTTCCTACACATGACTCTGAAGGTATTTCCATGTTTATGCAGATGGCTTTGTAGATATTTCCATGTTTATAGGGATAGCGGTGCAGATAGTTCCATGTTTATACAGATAGCGGTGTATATATTTCCATGTTTATACAGATCGTGGTGTAGATATTTCCATGTTTATACAGATGACTGTATAGGTATTTCCATGTTTTTACAGATGGCATTGTAGATATTTCCATGTTTATAGAGATAGCAGTGTAGATATTTCCATGTTTATACAGATAGCGGTGTAGATATTTCCATGTTTATACAGAACGCGGTGTAGATATTTCCATGTTTATACAGATAGCGGTGCAGATATTTCCATGTTTGTACAGATGGCGGTGTTGATATTTCCATCTATACACAGATGACCTTGTAGATATTTCCATGTTTATACAGATGGCGGCACAGATATTTCTATGGACATGTAGATGGCGGTGTAGATATTTCCATGTTTATACAGATAGCGGTGTAGTTATTTCCATCTATATATAGATAGCGGTGTAGATATTTCCAAGTATATACGCATGGCTGTGTAGATATTTCCATGTTTATACAGATGGCGGTGTAGATATTTCCATGTTTATACAGATAACTTTGTAAGTATTTCCATGTATATACAGATGGCGGTGTAGATATTTTGATGTTTATAGAGATAGCAGTGGAGATATTTCCATGTTTATAAAGATAGCGGTGTAGATATTTCCATGTTTATACTGATCGCGGTGTAGATATTTCCATGTTTATAGAGATGGCGGTGTAGATATTTCCAAGTTCATAGAGATAGCGGTGTTGATTTTTCCATGTTTATAGAGATAGCTGTGTGGATATTTCCATGTTTATACAGATAGGGGTGTAGATATTTCCATGTTTATAGAGATGGCGGTGTAGATATTTCCATGTTTATACAGATCACGTTGTAGATATTTCCATGTTTATACAGATCGCGGTGTAGATATTTCCATGTTTATACAGATCATGGTGTAGATATTTCCATGTTTATACAGATCGCGGTATTGATATTACCATGTTTATAGGGATAGTGGTGCAAATATTTCCACATTTATGCAGATAGCGGTGTAGTTATTAGCATGTTTATACAGATAGCGGTGTAGATATTTCCATGTATAAACAGATGTCTGTGTATATATTTCCATGTTTAAACAGATGTCGGTGTAGATATGTCCTTGTTTATAAAAATAGCAGTGTAGATATTTCCATGTTTATACAGCTCACGGTGTAGATATTTCCATCTTTATTCACATGGCAGTGTAGATATTTCCATGTTTATACATATAGCGCTGTAGATATTTCCATGTATATACAGATAGCGGTGTAGTTATTTCCATGTTTATATAGAGAGCGGTGTAGATATTTCCATATATGTACACATGGCTGTGTAGATATTTCCATGTTTATACAGGTGGCGGTGTAGATATTTCCATGTTTATACAGATAAATTTGTAAGTATTTCCATGTTTATACAGAAGGCGGTATATATATTTCGATGTTTAAGGAGATAGCAGTGGAGATATTTCCATGTTTATACAAATAGCGGTGTAGTTATTTCCATGTTTATATAGATAGCGGTGTAGATATTTCCATGTATATACAGATGGCTGTGTAGATATTTCCATGTTTATACTGATGGCTGTGTAGATATTTCCATGTTTATACAGATGAATTGTAGGTATTTCCATGTTTATAGAGATGGCGGTGTAGGTATATCCATGTATATACAGATAGCAGTGTAGATATTTCCATATTTATACAGATAGTGTTGTAGATATTTCCGTGTTTATACAGATGGCCGTGTAGATACATCCATGTTTCTGAAGATGGCGGTGTAGATATTTTCATGTGTATGGAGACGGAGGTGTAGATATTTCCATGTAAATAGAGATAGCAGTGTAGATATTTTCATGTTTATAGAGAAAGTGTTGTAGGTATTTCCATGTTTATACAGATATCGGTGTAGATATTTCCATGTTTACAGAGATAGCGGTGTAGGTATTTCTATCTTTGCACAGATTGCGATGTTGGTATTGCCAAACTTACAGAGATAGCGGTGTAGATATTTCCAAGTTTACACAGATAGCTGTGTAGATATTTCCATGTTTACAGAGATAGCATTGTAGATATTTCCATGTTTATACAGATTGCGGTGTAGTTATTTCCATGTTGATACAGATAGCGGTGTAGATATTTCCATGTTTATACAAGTAGCGGTGTAGAAATTCCCATGTTTATACAGATCGCTTTGTAGACATTTCCATCTTTCTACAGATGTCTGTGTAGATATTTCCAAGTTAATACAGATGGCAGTGTAGATATTTCCATGTTTATACATATGTCTGTGTAGATATTTCCATGTTTATGCAGATGGCGGTGTAGATATTTCCATGTTTATAGAGATGGCGGTGTAGTTATTTCTATGTTTATAGAGATAGCGGTGTAAACATCTCCATGTTTATAGAGATGGTGGTGTAAGTATTTTCATGTTTATAGAGATAGCGCTTTAGATATTTCCAAGTTTATACAAATAACGGTGTTGGTATTTCCATGTTTATACCGATAGCGGTGTAGATATTTCCATGTTTATACAGCTCGCGGTGTAGATATTTCCATCTTTATACAGATGGCTGTGTAGATATTTCCATGTTTATACAGATAGCGGTGTAGATATTTCCTTGTCTATAGAGATAGTGGTGTAGTTATTTGCATCTTTAGAAAGATTGCGGTGTAGATATTTCCATTTTTATACAGATGGTGGTGTAGATATTTCCATGTTTATACAGATGGCAGTGAAGATATTTCCATGTTTATACAGATAGTGGTGGAGATATTTCCATGTTTATACAGATAGCGGTGTAGATACCTCCATGTATCTGAAGATGGCGGTGTAGATATTTTCATGTTTATAGAGATGGAGGTATAGATATTTCCATGTACATAGAGATAGCAGTGTAGATATTTTCATGTTTATAGAGAAAGCGGTGTAGTTATTTCCATGTTTATAGAGATAGCGGTGTAGATATTTCCATATTTATACAGATAGCGGTGTAGGTATTTCCATGTTTATACAGGTAGCGGTGTAGATATTTCCATGTTTAAAGAGATAGCGGTGTAGATATTTCCATCTTTGCACAGACTGCCCTGTAGATATTTCCATGATTACGCAGATAGCTGTGTAGATATGTCCAAGTTTACACAGATAGCTGTGTTGATATTTCCATGTTTACACACATAGCGTGGTAGATATTTCCATGTTTATACAGATTGCGGTGTAGATATGTCCATGATTATACAGATAGCGGTGGAGATATTTTCATGTTTATACAGAGAGCGGTGTAAATATTTCCATGTTTATACAGATAGCGGTGTAGATATTTCTATGTTTATACAGACTGCGATGTAGATACTTCCATGTTTATACACATAGCGGTGCAGATATTTCCATGTTTGTACAGATAGCGGTGTTGGTATTTCCATCTATACACAGATGACCGTGTAGATATTTCCATGTTTATACAGATGGCGGCGCAGTTATTTCTATGGATATGTAGATGGCGGTGTAGATATTTCCATGTATATACAGATAGCAGTGTAGATATTTCCATGTTTATACAGATAACTTTGTAAGTATTTCCATGTATATACAGATGGCGGTGTAGATATTTCGATGTTTATAGAGATAGCAGTGGAGATATTTCCATCTTTTTACAGATAGCGGTGTAGTTATTTCCATGTTTATATAGATAGCGGTGTTGAGATTTCCATGTATATACACATGGCTGTGTAGATATTTCCATGTTTATACAGACGGCGGTGTAGATATTTCCATGTTTATACAGATAACTTTGTAAGTATTTCCATGTTTATACAGATGGCGGTGTAGATATTTCGATGTTTATAGAGATAGCAGTGGACTTATTTCCATGTTTATACAGATAGCGGTGTAGATATTTCCATGTTTATACAGATACAGGTGTAGATATTTCCATGTTTACAGAGATGGCGGTGTAGATATTTCCATGTTCGTAGAGATAGCGGTGTTGATTTTTCCATGTTTATAGAGATAGCTGTGTGGATATTTCCATGTTTATACAGATAGTGGTGTAGATATTTCCATGTTTATAGAGATGGCGGTGTAGATATTTCCATGTTAATACAGATCACGGTGTATATGTTTCCATGTTTATACAGATCGCGGTGTAGATATTTCCATGTTTATACAGATCACGGTGTAGATATTTCCATATTTATAGAGATAGCGGTGTAGATATTTCCATGTTTATACAGATAGCGGTGTAGATATTTCCATGTTTATACAGACCGCGGTGTAAATATTTCCATCTTTATACAGATAGCGTTGCAAATATTTCCATGTTTGTACAGATGGCGGTGTTGTTATTTCCATCTATACAAAGATGAACGTGTAGATATTTCCATGTTTATACAGATGGCGGAGCAGATATTTCTATGGATATGTAGATGGCGGTGTAAATATTTCCATGTTTATACAGAAAGCGGTGTAGTTATTTCCATGTTTATATAGATAGCGGTGAAGATATTTCCACGTATATACACATGGCTGTGTAGATATTTCCATGTTTATACAGATCACGGTGTAGATGTTTCCATGTTTATACAGATCATGGTGTAGATATTTCCATGTTTATACAGATCGCGCTGTTGATTTTGCCATGTATATAGGGATAGCGGTGCAAATATTTCCACATTTATGCTGATAGCGGTGTAATTATTAGCATGTTTATACAGATAGCGGTGTAGATATTTCCATGTATAAACAGATGTCTTTGTATATATTTCCATGTTGAAACAGATGGCGGTGTAGATATTTCCTTGTTTATACAAATAGCAGTGTAGTTATTTCCATGTTTATGCAGATAGCGGTGTAGATATTTCCATGTTTATAGAGATAGCGGTGCAGATATTTCCACGTTTATACAGATAGCAGTGTAAATATTTCCATGTTTATACAGATCGTGGTGTAGATATTTCCATGTTTATACAGATATCGGTGTAGATATTTACATGTTTTTACAGACCGCACTGTAGGTATTTCCATGTTTATACAGATAGCGGTGTAGATATTTCCATGTATATACAGATGGCTGTGTAGATATTTCCATGTTTATACAGACGGCTGTGTAGATATTTCCATGTTTATACAGATGACTGTGTAGGTATTTCCATGTTTATAGAGATGGCGGTGTAGATATTTCCATGTTTATAGAGATAACTGTGTAGATATTTCCATGTTTATACAGATAGCAGTGTAGATATTTCCATGTTTATACAGATCGCGGTGTAGATATTTCCATGTTTATACAGATCGCATTGTAGATATTTCCATGTTTATACAGATAGCGGTGTAGATATTTCCATGTTTATAGAGATAGCGTTGTATATATTTCCGTGTTTATACAGATGGCGGTGCAGATATTTCCATGTTTATAGAGATGGCGGTGTAGATATTTCCATGTTTATAGAGACAGCGGTGTAGATATATCCATGTTCATAGAGATAGCAGTGAGGATATTTCCATGTTTATACAGATAGCAGTGAAGATATTTCCATTTTTATAGAGATAGCGGTTTAGATATTTCATATTTATACAGATAGCGGTGTAGATATTTCCATGTTTATACAGATCGCGGTGTAGATATTTCCATGTTTATACAAATGACTGTGTAGGTATTTCCATGTTTATACAGATGGCTTTGTAGATATTTCCATGTTTATATAGATAGCGGTGCAGATATTTCCACGTTTATACAGATAGCGGTGTAGATATTTCCATGTTTATACTGATCGCGGTGTAGATATTTCCATGTTTATAGAGATGGCGGTGTAGATATTTCCATGTTCATAGAGATAGCGGTGTTGATTTTTCCATGTTTATAGAGATAGCTGTGTGGATATTTCCATGTTTATACAGATAGTGGTGTAGATATTTCCATGTTTATAGAGATGGCGGTGTAGATATTTCCATGTTTATACAGATCACGGTGTAGATATTTCCATGTTTATACAGATCGCGGTGTAGATATTTCCATGTTCATACAGATCATGGTGTAGATATTTCCATGTTTATACAGATCACGGTGTAGATGTTTCCATGTTTATAGAGATCATGGTGTAGATATTTCCATGTTTATGCAGATCGCGGTGTTGATATTACCATGTTTATAGGGATAGCGGTGCAAACATTTCCACATTTATACAGATAGCGGTGTAGGTATTAGCATGTTTATACAGATAGCGGTGTATATATTTCCATGTATAAACACATGTCTGTGTATATATTTCCATGTTTAAACAGATGGCGGTGTAGATATTTCCTTGTTTATACAAATAGTGGTGTAGTTGTTTCCATGTTTATACAGATAGCGGTTTAGATATTTCCATGTATATACAGATGGCTCTGTAGATATTTCCATGTTTATACAGATGGGTGTGTAGATATTTCCATGTTTATACAGATGACTTTGTAGGTATTTCCATGTTTATACAGATGGCGGTGTAGATAATTCCATGTTTATAGAGATAGCTTTGTAGATTATTCCATGTTTAAACAGATAGCGGTGTAGATATTTCCATGTTTATACAGATCGCGGTGTAGATATTTCCAGGTTTATACAGATAGCGGTGTAGATATTTCCATGTTTATACAGATAGCGCTGTAGATATTTCCATGTTTATACAGATGGCGGTGTAGATATTTCCATGTTTATAGAGATGGCGGTGTAGATATTTCCATGTTTGTAGAGATAGCGGTGTAGATATATCCATGTTCATAGAGATAGCAGTGAGGATATTTCCATGTTTATACAGATAGCGGTGTAGATATTTCCATATTTATAGAGATAGCGGTTTAGATATTTCATATTTATACAGATAGCGGTGTAGATATTTCCATGTTTATACAGATTGCGATGTAGATATTTCCATATTTATACACATGACTGTGTAGGTATTTCCATGTTTATACAGATGGCTTTGTAGATATTTCCATGTTTATAGAGATAGCGGTGCAGATATTTCCATGTTTATACATATAGCGGTGTAAATATTTCCATGTTTATACAGATCGTGGTGTAGATATTTCCATGTTTATACAGATACCGGTGTAGATATTTACATGTTTATACAGACCGCATTGTAGGTATTTCCATGTTTATAGAGATAGCGGTGTAGATATTTCCATGTTTATACAGATGGCTGTGTAGATATTTCCATGTTTACAGAGATAGCGGTGTAGATATTTCCATCTTTGCACAGACTGCCCTGTAGATATTTCCATGATTACGCAGATAGCTGTGTAGATATGTCCAAGTTTGCACAGATAGCTGTGTTGATATTTCCATGTTTACACACATAGCGTGGTAGATATTTCCATGTTTATACAGATTGCGGTGTAGATATGTCCATGATTATACAGATAGCGGTGGAGATATTTTCATGTTTATACAGAGAGCGGTGTAAATATTTCCATGTTTATACAGATAGCGGTGTAGATATTTCTATGTTTATACAGACTGCGATGTAGTTACTTCCATGTTTATACACATAGCGGTGCAGATATTTCCATGTTTGTACAGATAGCGGTGTTGGTATTTCCATCTATACACAGATGACCGTGTAGATATTTCCATGTTTATACAGATGGCGGCGCAGTTATTTCTATGGATATGTAGATGGCGGTGTAGATATTTCCATGTATATACAGATAGCGGTGTAGTTATTTCCATGTTTATATAGAGAGCTGTGTAGATATTTCCATGTATGTACACATGGCTGTGTAGATATTTCCATGTTTATACAGATGGCGGTGTAGATATTTCCATGTTTATACAGATAACTTTGTAAGTATTTCCATGTATATACAGATGGCGGTGTAGATATTTCGATGTTTATAGAGATAGCAGTGGAGATATTTCCATCTTTTTACAGATAGCGGTGTAGTTATTTCCATGTTTATATTGATAGCGGTGTTGAGATTTCCATGTATATACACATGGCTGTGTAGATATTTCCATGTTTATACAGACGGCGGTGTAGATATTTCCATGTTTATACAGATAACTTTGTAAGTATTTCCATGTTTATAGAGATGGCGGTGTAGATATTTCGATGTTTATAGAGATAGCAGTGGACTTATTTCCATTTTTATACAGATAGCGGTGTAGATATTTCCATGTTTATACTGATCACGGTGTAGATATTTCCATGTTTACAGAGATGGCGGTGTAGATATTTCCATGTTCGTAGAGATAGCGGTGTTGATTTTTCCATGTTTATAGAGATAGCTGTGTGGATATTTCCATGTTTATACAGATAGGGGTGTAGATATTTCCATGTTTATAGAGATGGCGGTGTAGATATTTCCATGTTAATACAGATCACGGTGTATATGTTTCCATGTTTATACAGATCGCGGTGTAGATATTTCCATGTTTATACAGATCACGGTGTAGATATTTCCATATTTATAGAGATAGCGGTGTAGATATTTCCATGTTTATACAGATAGCGGTGTAGATATTTCCATGTTTATACAGACCGCGGTGTAAATATTTCCATGTTTATACAGATAGCGTTGCAAATATTTCCATGTTTGTACAGATGGCTGTGTTGTTATTTCCATCTATACAAAGATGAACGTGTAGATATTTCCATGTTTATACAGATGGCGGAGCAGATATTTCTATGGATATGTAGATGGCGGTGTAAATATTTCCATGTTTATACAGAAAGTGGTGTAGTTATTTCCATGTTTATATAGATAGCGGTGAAGATATTTCCACGTATATACACATGGCTGTGTAGATATTTCCATGTTTATACAGATCACGGTGTAGATGTTTCCATGTTTATACAGATCATGGTGTAGATATTTCCATGTTTATACAGATCGTGGTGTTGATTTTGCCATGTATATAGGGATAGCGGTGCAAATATTTCCACATTTATACAGATAGCGGTGTAATTATTAGCATGTTTATACAGATAGCGGTGTAGATATTTCCATGTATAAACAGATGTCTTTGTATATATTTCCATGTTGAAACAGATGGCGGTGTAGATATTTCCTTGTTTATACAAATAGCGGTGTAGTTATTTCCATGTTTATGCAGATAGCGTTGTAGATATTTCCATGTTTATAGAGATAGCGGTGCAGATATTTCCACGTTTATACAGATAGCGGTGTAAATATTTCCATGTTTATACAGATCGTGGTGTAGATATTTCCATGTTTATACAGATACCGGTGTAGATATTTACATGTTTATACAGACCGCACTGTAGGTATTTCCATGTTTATAGAGATAGCGGTGTAGATATTTCCATCTTTGTACAGATGGCGATGTTGATGTTTCCATTTATACACAGATTGCCATGCAGGTATTTCCATGTGTATACAGATGGCATTGTAGATATTTCCATGTTTATACGGATGGTGGTGTAGATATTTCCATGTTTATACAGATGACTGTATAGGTATTTACATGTTTTTACAGATGGCATTGTAGAAATTTCCATGTTTATAGAGATAGCAGTGTAGATATTTCCATGTTTATACAGATGGCGGTGTAGATATTTCCATGTTTATAGAGATAGCGGTGTAGATATTTCCATATTTATACAGATAACTGTGTAGATATTTCCATGTTTATACAGATAGCGGTGTAAATATTTCCATGTTTATACAGATCATGGTGTAGATATTTCCATGTTTATACAGACTGCGGTGTAGATATTTCCATGTTTATACAGATAGCGGTGAAAATATTTCCATGTTTGTACAGATGGCGGTGTTGATATTTCCATCTATACACAGATGACCTTGTAGATATTTCCATGTTTATACAGATGGCGGCACAGATATTTCTGTGGATATGTAGATGGTGGTGTAGATATTTCCATGTTTATACAGATAGCGGTGCAGATATTTCCATGTTTATATAGATAGCGGTGTAGATATTTCCATGTATATACGCATGGCTGTGTAGATATTTCCATGTTTATACAGATGGCAGTGTAGATATTTCCATGTTTATACAGATAAATTTGTAGGTATTTCCATGTTTATACAGATGGCGGTGTAGATATTTCGATGTTTATAGAGATAGCAGTGGAGATATTTCCATGTTTATACAGATAGCGATGTAGATATTTCCATGTTTATACTGATCGCGGTGTAGATATTTTGATGTTTATAGAGATGGCGGTGTAGATATTTCCATGTTAATAAAGATAGCGGTGTTGATTTTTCCATGTTTATAGAGATAGCTGTGTGGATATTTCCATGTTTATACAGATAGGGGTGTAGACATTTCCATGTTTATTGAGATGGCGGTGTAGATATTTCCATGTTCATACAGATCACGGTGTAGATATTTCCATGTTTATACAGATCGCGGTGTAGATATTTCCATGTTTATACAGATCATGGTGTAGATATTTCCATCTTTATACTGATCACGGTGTAGATGTTTCCATGTTTATACAGATCATGGTGTAGATATTTCCATGTTTATACAGATCGCGGTGTTGATATTACCATGTTTATAGGGACAGCGGTGCAAATATTTCCACATTTATACAGATAGCCGTGTAGTTATTAGCATGTTTATACAGATAGCGGTGTAGATATTTCCATGTATAAACAGATGTCTGTGTATATATTTCCATGTTTAAACAGATGGCCGTGTACATATATCCTTGTTTATACAAATAGCGGTGTAGTTACTTCCATGTTTATACAGATAGCGGTGTAGATATTTCCATTTATATACAGATGGCTGTGTAGATATTTCCATGTTTATACAGATGGCTGTGTAGATATTTCCATGTTTATACAGATGACTTTGTAGGTATTTCCATGTTTATAGAGATGGCGGTGTAGATATTTCCATGTTTATAGAGATAGCTGTGTAGATATTTCCATGTTTATACAGATAGCGGTGTAGATATTTCCATGTTTATACAGATCGCGGTGTAGATATTTCCATTTTTATACAGATCGCATTGTAGATATTTCCATGTTTATACAGATAGCGCTTTAGATATTTCCGTGTTTATACAGATGGCGGTGTAGATATTTCCATGTTTATAGAGATGGCGGTGTAGATATTTCCATGTTTATAGAGACAGCGGTGTAGATATATCCATGTTCATAGAGACAGCAGTGAGGATATTTCCATGTTTATACAGATAGCAGTGAAGATATTTCCATTTTTTTAGAGATAGCGGTTTAGATATTTCATATTTATACAGATAGCGGTGTAGATATTTCCATGTTTATACAGATTGCGGTGTAGATATTTCCATGTTTATACACATGACTGTGTAGGTATTTCCATGTTTATACAGATGGCTTTGTAGATATTTCCATGTTTATATAGATAGCGGTGCAGGTATTTCCATGTTTATACAGATAGCGGTGTAGATATTTCCATGTTTATACTGATCGCGGTGTAGATATTTCCATGTTTATAGAGATGGCGGTGTAGATATTTCCATGTTCATAGAGATAGCGGTGTTGATTTTTCCATGTTTATAGAGATAGCTGTGTGGATATTTCCATGTTTATACAGATAGTGGTGTAGATATTTCCATGTTTATAGAGATGGCGGTGTAGATACTTCCATGTTTATACAGATCACGGTGTAGATATTTCCATGTTTATACAGATCGCGGTGTAGATATTTCCATGTTCATACAGATCATGGTGTACATATTTCCATGTTTATACAGATCGCGGTGTAGATGTTTCCATGTTTATACAGATCATGGTGTAGATATTTCCATGTTTATACAGATCGCGGTGTTGATATTACCATGTTTATAGGGATAGCGGTGCAAATATTTCCACATTTATACAGATAGCGGTGTAGTTATTAGCATGTTTATACAGATAGCGGTGTATATATTTCCATGTATAAACACATGTCTGTGTATATATTTCCATGTTTAAACAGATGGCGGTGTAGATATTTCCTTGTTTATACAAATAGTGGTGTAGTTGTTTCCATGTTTATACAGATAGCGGTGTAGATATTTCCATGTATATACAGATGGCTGTGTAGATATTTCCATGTTTATACAGATGGGTGTGTAGATATTTCCATGTTTATACAGATGACTTTGTAGGTATTTCCATGTTTATACAGATGGCGGTGTAGATATTTCCATGTTTATAGAGATAGCTTTGTAGATATTTCCATGTTTAAACAGATAGCGGTGTAGATATTTCCATGTTTATACAGATCGCGGTGTAGATATTTCCAGGTTTATACAGATAGCGGTGTAGATATTTCCATGTTTATACAGATAGCGCTGTAGATATTTCCATGTTTATACAGATGGTGGTGTAGATATTTCCATGTTTATACAGATGACTGTATAGGTATTTACATGTTTTTACAGATGGCATTGTAGAAATTTCCATGTTTATAGAGATAGCAGTGTAGATATTTCCATGTTTATACAGATGGCGGTGTAGATATTTCCATGTTTATAGAGATAGCGGTGTAGATATTTCCATATTTATACAGATAACTGTGTAGATATTTCCATGTTTATACAGATAGCGGTGTAAATATTTCCATGTTTATACAGATCATGGTGTAGGTATTTCCATGTTTATACAGATAGCGGTGAAAATATTTCCATGTTTGTAGAGATGGCGGTGTTGATATTTCCATCTATACACAGATGACCTTGTAGATATTTCCATGTTTATACAGATGGCGGCACAGATATTTCTATGGATATGTAGATGGTGGTGTAGATATTTCCTTGTTTATACAGATACCGGTGCAGATATTTCCATGTTTATATAGATAGCGGTGTAGATATTTCCATGTATATACGCATGGCTGTGTAGATATTTCCATGTTTATACAGATGGCAGTGTAGATATTTCCATGTTTATACAGATAAATTTGTAGGTATTTCCATGTTTATACAGATGGCGGTGTAGATATTTCGATGTTTATAGTGATAGCAGTGGAGATATTTCCATGTTTATACAGATAGCGATGTAGATATTTCCATGATTATACTGATCGCGGTGTAGATATTTTGATGTTTATAGAGATGGCGGTGTAGATATTTCCATGTTAATAAAGATAGCGGTGTTGATTTTTCCATGTTTATAGAGATAGCTGTGTGGATATTTCCATGTTTATACAGATAGGGGTGTAGACATTTCCATGTTTATTGAGATGGCGGTGTAGATATTTCCATGTTCATACAGATCACGGTGTATATATTTCCATGTTTATACAGATCGCGGTGTAGATATTTCCATTTTTATACAGATCGCATTGTAGATATTTCCATGTTTATACAGATAGCGGTGTAGATATTTCCATGTTTATACAGATCGCGGTGTAGATATTTCCATTTTTATACAGATCGCATTGTAGATATTTCCATGTTTATACAGATAGCGGTGTAGATATTTCCATGTTTATACAGATAGCGCTGTAGATATTTCCGTGTTTATACAGATGGCGGTGTAGATATTTCCATGTTTATAGAGATGGCGGTGTAGATATTTCCATGTTTATAGAGACAGCGGTGTAGATATATCCATGTTCATAGAGATAGCAGTGAGGATATTTCCATGTTTATACAGATAGCAGTGAAGATATTTCCATTTTTATAGAGATAGCGGTTTAGATATTTCATATTTATACAGATAGCGGTGTAGATATTTCCATGTTTATACAGATTGCGGTGTAGATATTTCCATGTTTATACAAATGACTGTGTAGGTATTTCCATGTTTATACAGATGGCTTTGTAGATATTTTCATGTTTATATAGATAGCGGTGCAGATATTTCCATGTTTACACAGATAGCGGTGTAGATATTTCCATGTTTATACTGATCGCGGTGTAGATATTTCCATGTTTATAGAGATGGCGGTGTAGATATTTCCATGTTCATAGAGATAGCGGTGTTGATTTTTCCATGTTTATAGAGATAGCTGTGTGGATATTTCCATGTTTATACAGAGAGTGGTGTAGATATTTCCATGTTTATAGAGATGGCGGTGTAGATATTTCCATGTTCATACAGATCACGGTGTATATATTTCCATGTTTATACAGATCGCGGTGTAGATATTTCCATGTTCATACAGATCATGGTGTAGATATTTCCATGTTTATACAGATCACGGTGTATATGTTTCCATGTTTATAGAGATCATGGTGTAGATATTTCCATGTTTATACAGATCGTGGTGTTGATATTACCATGTTTATAGGGATAGCGGTGCAAATATTTCCACATTTATACAGATAGCGGTGTAGGTATTAGCATGTTTAAACAGATAGCGGTGTATATATTTCCATGTATAAACACATGTCTGTGTATATATTTCCATGTTTAAACAGATGGCGGTGTAGATATTTCCTTGTTTATACAAATAGTGGTGTAGTTGTTTCCATGTTTATACAGATAGCGGTGTAGATATTTCCATGTATATACAGATGGCTGTGTAGATATTTCCATGTTTATACAGATGGGTGTGTAGATATTTCCATGTTTATACAGATGACTTTGTAGGTATTTCCATGTTTATACAGATGGCTGTGTAGATATTTCCATGTTTATAGAGATAGCTTTGTAGATATTTCCATTTTTAAACAGATAGCGGTGTAGATATTTCCATGTTTATACAGATCGCGGTGTAGATATTTCCAGGTTTATACAGATAGCGGTGTAGATATTTCCATGTTTATACAGATAGCGCTGTAGATATTTCCATGTTTATACAGATGGCGGTGTAGATATTTCCATGTTTATAGAGATGGCGGTGTAGATATTTCCATGTTTGTAGAGATAGCGGTGTAGATATATCCATGTTCATAGAGATAGCAGTGAGGATATTTCCATGTTTATACAGATAGCGGTGTAGATATTTCCATTTTTATAGAGATAGCGGTTTAGATATTTCATATTTATACAGATAGCAGTGTAGATATTTCCATGTTTATACAGATTGCGGTGTAGATATATCCATATTTATACACATGACTGTGTAGGTATTTCCATGTTTATACAGATGGCTTTGTAGATATTTCCATGTTTATAGAGATAGCGGTGCAGATATTTCCATGTTTATACATATAGCGGTGTAAATAATTCCATGTGTATACAGATCGTGGTGTAGATATTTCCATGTTTATACAGATACCGGTGTAGATATTTACATGTTTATACAGACCGCATTGTAGGTATTTCCATGTTTATAGAGATAGCGGTGTAGATATTTCCATGTTTATACAGATGGCTGTGTAGATATTTCCATGTTTATAAAGATGACATTGTAGATATTTCCATGTTTATAGAGATGGCGGTGTAGATATTTCCATGTTTATAGAGATAGCTGTGTAGATATTTCCATGTTTATACAGATAGCGGTGTAGATATTTCCATGTTTATACAGATCGCGGTGTAGATATTTCCATTTTTAAACAGATCGCATTGTAGATATTGCCATGTTTATACAGATAGCGGTGTAGATATTTCCATGTTTATACAGATAGCGCTATAGATATTTCCGTGTTTATACAGATGGCGGTGTAGATATTTCCATGTTTATAGAGATGGCGGTGTAGATATTTCCATGTTTATAGAGACAGCGGTGTAGAGATATCCATGTTCATAGAGATAGCAGTGAGGATATTTCCATGTTTATACAGATAGCAGTGAAGATATTTCCATTTTTATAGAGATAGCGGTTTAGATATTTCATATTTATACAGATAGCGGTGTAGATATTTCCATGTTTATACAGATTGCGGTGTAGATATTTCCATGTTTATACACATGACTGTGTAGGTATTTCCATGTTTATACGGATGGCTTTGTAGATATTTCCATGTTTATATAGATAGCGGTGCAGATATTTCCATGTTTATACAGATGGGTGTGTAGATATTTCCATGTTTATACAGATGACTTTGTTGTTATTTCCATGTTTATACAGATGGCGGTGTAGATATTTCCATGTTTATAGAGATAGCTTTGTAGATATTTCCATGTTTAAACAGATAGCGGTGTAGATATTTCCATGTTTATACAGATAGCGCTGTAGATATTTCCATGTTTATACAGATGGCGGTGTAGATATTTCCATGTTTATAGAGATGGCGGTGTAGATATTTCCATGTTTGTAGAGATAGCGGTGTAGATATATCCATGTTCATAGAGATAGCAGTGAGGATATTTCCATGTTTATACAGATAGCGGTGTAGATATTTACATTTTTATAGAGATAGCGGTTTACATATTTCATATTTATACAGATAGCGGTGTAGATATTTCCATGTTAATACAGATTGCGGTGTAGATATTTCCATATTTATACACATGACTGTGTATGTATTTCCATGTTTATACAGATGGCTTTGTAGATATTTCCATGTTTATAGAGATAGCGGTGCAGATATTTCCATGTTTATACAGATAGCTGTGTAGATATTTCCATGTTTATACTGATTGCGGTGTAGATATTTCCATGTTTATAGAGATGGCGGTGTAGATATTTCCATGTTCATAGAGATAGCGGTGTTGATTTTTCCATGTTTATAGAGATAGCTGTGTGGATATTTCCATGTTTATACACATAGGGGTGTAGATATTTCCATGTTTATAGAGATGGCGGTGTAGATATTTCCATTTTTATGCAGATCACGGTGTAGATATTTACATGTTTCTACAGACCGCATTGTAGGTATTTCCATGTTTATAGAGATAGCTGTGTAGATATTTCCATGTATATACGCATGGCTGTGTAGATATTTCCATGTTTATACAGATGGCGGTGTAGATATTTCCATGTTTATACAGATAGCTTTGTAAGTATTTCCATGTTTATACAGATGGCGTTGTAGATATTTCAATGTTTATAGAGATAGCAGTGTAGATATTTCCATGTTTATACAGATAGTGGTGTAGATATTTCCATGTTTAAACAGATGTCTGTGTAGATATTTCCATGTTAATAGAGATTGCGGTGTTGATTTTTCCATGTTTATACAGATAGCTGTGTGGATATTTCCATGTTTATACAGATAGTGGTGTAGATATTTCCATGTTTATAGAGATTGCGGTGTAGATATTTCCATGTTTATACAGATCACGGTGTAGATATTTCCATGTTTATAGAGATAGCGGTGTAGATATTTCCATGTTTTAACAGACCGCGGTGTAGATATTTCCATGTTTATACAGATAGCGGTGCAGATATTTCCATATTTGTACAGATGGCGGTGTTGATATTTCCATGTATACACAGATGACCGTGTAGATATTTCCATGTTTGTACAGATGGCGGCACAGATATTTCTATGGATATGTAGATGGCGGTGTAGATATTTCCATGTTTATACAGATAGCGGTGTAGTTATTTCCATGTATATACGCATGGCTGTGTAGATATTTCCATGTTTATACAGATGGCGGTGTAGATATTTCCATGTTTATACATATGGCGGTGTAGATATTTCCATATTTATAGAGATAGCTTTGTAGATATTTCCATGTTTAAACAGATAGCGGTGTAGATATTTCCATGTTTATACAGATCGTGGTGTAGATATTTCCAGGTTTATACAGATAGCGGTGTAGATATTTCCATGTTTATACAGATAGCGCTGTAGATATTTCCATGTTTATACAGATGGCGTTGTAGATATTTCCATGTTTATAGAGATGGCGGTGTAGATATTTCCATGTTTGTAGAGATAGCGGTGTAGATATATCCATGTTCATAGAGATAGCAGTGAGGATATTTCCATATTTATACAGATAGCGGTGTAGATATTTCCATTTTTATAGAGATAGCGGTTTAGATATTTCATATTCATACAGATAGCGGTGTAGATATTTCCATGTTTATACAGATTGCGGTGTAGATATTTCCATATTTATACACATGACTGTGTAGGTATTTCCATGTTTATACAGATGGCTTTGTAGATATTTCCATGTTTATAGAGATAGCGGTGCAGATATTTCCATGTTTATACAGATAGCGGTTTAAATATTTCCATGTTTATACAGATCGTGGTGTAGATATTTCCATGTTTATACAGATACCGGTGTAGATATTTACATGTTTCTACAGACCGCATTGTAGGTATTTCCATGTTTATAGAGATAGCGGTGTAGATATTTCCATGTTTGTACAGATGGCGATGTTGATGTTTCCATCTATACACAGATTGCCGTGTAGGTATTTCCATGTCTATACACATGGCATTGTAGATATTTCCATGTTTATACAATTGTTGGTGTACATATTTCCATGTTTATACAGATGACTGAATAGGTATTTCAATGTTTTTACAGATGGCATTGTAGATATTTCCATGTTTATAGAGATAGCAGTGTAGATGTTTCCATGTTTATACAGATGGTGGTGTAGATATTTCCATGTTTATGTAGATAGCGGTGTAGATATTTCCATATTTATACAGATAACTGTGTAGATATTTCCATGTTTATACAGATAGCGGTGTAAATATTTCCGTGTTTATACACATGACTGTGAAGGTATTTCCATGTTTATACAGATGGCTTTGTAGATATTTCCATGTTTATATAGATAGCGGTGCAGATATTTCCATGTTTATACAGTTAGCAATGTAAATATTTCCATGTTTATACAGATCGTGGTGTAGATATTTCCATGTTTATAGAGATAGCGAGGTAGATATTTACATGTTTATACAGACCGCAGTGTAGGTATTTCGATGTTTATAGAGATAGCGGTGTAGATATTTCCATGTTTGTACAGATGGCGATGTTGATGTTTCCATCTATACACAGATTGCCGTGTGGGTATTTCCATGTGTATACAGATGAAATTGTAGATATTTCCATGTTTATACAGACGGTGGTGTAGATATTTCCATGTTTATACAGATGACTGTATAGGTATTTCCACGTTTTTACAGATGGCATTGTGGATATTTCCATGTTTATAGAGATAGCAGTGTAGATATTTCCATGTTTATACAGATGGCGGTGTAGATATTTCCATGTTTATACAGATAGCGGTGTAGATATTTCCATGTTTATACAGATAGCGGTGTAGATATTTCCATGTTTATACAGACCACGGTGTAGATATTTCCATGTTTATACAGATAGCGGTGCAGATATTTCCATGTTGGTACAGATGGCGGTGTTGATATTTCCATCTATACACAGATGACCGTGTAGATATTTCCAGGTTTATACAGATGGCGGCACAGATATTTCTATGTATATGTAGATGGCGGTGTAGATATTTCCATGTTTATACAGATAGCGGTGTAGTTATTTCCATGTTTATATAGATAGCGGTGTAGATATTTCCATGTATATACGCATGGCTGTGTAGATATTTCCATGTTTATACAGATGGCGGTGTAGATATTTCCATGTTTATACAAATCATGGTGTAGATATTTCCATGTTTATACAGATCACGGTGGAGATGTTTCCATGTTTATACAGATCATGGTGTAGATATTTCCATGTTTATAAAGATCGCGGTGTTGATATTACCATGTTTATAGGGATAGCGGTGCAAATATTTCCACATTTATACAGACAGCGGTGTAGTTATTAGCATGTTTATACAGATAGCGGTGTAGATATTTCCATGTTTAAACAGATGTCTGTGTATATATTTCCATGTTTAAACATATGGTTGTGTAGATATTTCCTTGTTTATACAAATAGCGGTGTAGTTGTTTCCAAGTTTATACAGAGAGCGGTGTAGATATTTCCATGTTTATACAGAAGACTTTGTAGGTATTTCCATGTTTATACAGATGGCGGTGTAGATATTTCCATGTTTACAGAGATAGCTGTGTAGATATTTCCATGTTTATACAGATAGCGTTGTAGATATTTCCATGTTTATACAGATAGCTGTGTAGATATTTCCATGTTTATACAGATAGCGCTGTAGATATTTCCATGTTCATACAGATGGTGGTGTAGATGTTTCCATGTTTATAGAGATGGCGGTGTAGATATTTCTATGTTTGTAGAGATAGCGGTGTAGATATATCCATGTTCATAGAGATAGCAGTGAGGATATTTCCATGTTTATACAGATAGCAGTGTAGATATTTTCATTTTTATTGAGATAGCGGTTTAGATATTTCATATTTATACAGATAGCGGTGTAGTTATTTCCATGTTTATACAGACTGCGGTGAAGATATTTCCGTGTTTATACACATGACTGTGTAGGTATTTCCATGTTTATGCAGATGGATTTGTAGATATTTCCATCTTTATACAGATAGCGGTGCAGATATTTCCAAGTTTATACAGATAGCGGTGTAAATATTTCCATGTTTATACAGATCGTGGTGTACATATTTCCATGTTTATTGAGATAGCGAGGTAGATATTTACATATTTATACAGACCGCAGTGTAGGTATTTCCATGTTTATAGAGATAGCGGTGTAGATATTTCCATGTTTGTACAGATGGCGATGTTGATGTTTCCATCTATACACAGATTGCCGTGTAGTTGTTTCCATGTGTATACACATGGCATTGTAGATATTTCCATGTTTATACTGATGGTGGTGTAGATATTTCCATGTTTATACAGATGACTGTATAGGTATTTCCACGTTTTTACAGATGGCATTGTGGATATTTCCATGTTTATAGAGATAGCAGTGTAGATATTTCCACGTTTATACAGATGGCGGTGTAGATATTTCCATGTTTATACAGATAGCGGTGTAGATATTTCCATGTTTATACAGACCGCGGTGTAGATATTTCCATGTTTATACAGATAGCGGTGCAGATATTTCCATGTTTGTACAGATGGCGGTGTTGATATTTCCATCTATACACAGATGACCGTGTAGATATTTCCATGTGTATACAGATGGCAGCATAGATATTTCTATGGATATGTAGATGGTTATGTAGATACTTCCATGTTTATACAGATCACGGTGTAGATATTTCCATGTTTATACAGATTGTGGTGCAGATATTTCCATGTTTATACCGATCATGGTGTAGATATTTCCATGTTTATAAGGATCGCAGTGTTGATATTACCATGTTTATAGGGATAGCGGTGCAAATATTTCCACATTTATATAGATAGCGGTGTAGTTATTAGCATGTTTATACAGATAGCGGTGTAGATATTTCCATGTATAAACAGATGTCTTTGTATATATTTCCATTTTTAAACAGATGGCGGTGGAGATATTTCCTTGTTTATACAAATAGCGGAGTAGTTATTTCCATGTTTATACAGATAGCGGTGTAGATATTTCCATGTATATACAGATGGCTGTGTAGATATTTCCATGTTAATACAGATGGCTGTGTAGATATTTCCATGTTTATACAGATGACTTTGTAGGTATTTCCATGTTAATACAGATGGCTGTGTAGATATTTCCATGTTTATAGAGATAGCTGTGTAGATATTTCCATGTTTATACAGATCGCAGTGTAGATATTTCCATGTTTATACAGATCGCGGTGTAGATATTTCCATGTTTATACAGATCGCGGTGTTGATATTTCCAGGTTTATACAGATAGCGGTGTAGATATTTCCTTGTTTATATGGATAGCGCTGTAGATATTTCCATGTTCATACAGATGGCGATGTACATTTTACCATGTTTATAGAGATGGCAGTGTAGATATTTCCATGTTTGTAGAGATAGCGGTGTAGATATATCCATGTTCATAGAGATAACAGTGAGGATATTTCCATGTTTATACAGATAGCAGTGTAGATATTTCCATTTTTATAGAGATAGCGGTTTAGATATTTCATATTTATACAGATAGCGGTGTAGATATTTCCATGTTTATACCGATTGCGGTGTAGATATTTCCATGTTTATACACATGACTGTGTAGGTATTTCCATGTTTATACAGATGGCTTTGTAGATATTTCCATGTTTATAGAGATAGCGGTGCAGATATTTCCATGTTTATACAGATAGCGGTGTACATATTTCCATGTTTATACAGATACAGGTGTAGATATTTCCATGTGTATACAGACCGCAGTGTAGGTATTTCCATGTTTATAGAGATAGCGCTGTAGATATTTCCATGTTTGTACAGATGGCGGTGTTGATGTTTGCATCTATACACAGATTGCTGTGTAGGTATTTCCATGTGTATACAGATGGCACTGTAGATATTTCCATGTTTATACAGATGGTGGTGTAGATATTTCCATGTTTATACACATGACTGTATAGGTATTTCCAAGTTTTTACGGATGGCATTGTGGATATTTCCATGTATACAGAGATAGCAGTGCAGATATTTCCATGTTTATACAGATGGCGGTGTAGATATTTCCATGTTTATACAGATAGCGGTGTAGATATTTCCATGTTTATACAGATAGCGGTGTAGATATTTCCATGTTTATATAGATAGCGGTGTAGATATTTCCATGTGAACACGCATGGCTGTGTAGATATTTCCATCTGTATACAGATGGCGGTGTAGATATTTCCATGTTTATACAGATAACATTGTAGGTATTTCCATGTTTATACAGATGGCGGTGTAGATATTTCGATGTTTATAGAGATAGCAGAGGAGATATTTCCATGTTTATACAGATAGCGGTGAATATATTTCCATGTTTATACTGATCGCGGTGTAGATATTTCCATGTTTATACAGATGGCGGTGTAGATATTTCCATGTTCATAGAGATAGCGGTGTTGATTTTTCCATGTTTATAGAGATAGTTGTGTGGATATTTCCATGTTTATACAGATAGGGGTGTAGATATTTCCATGTTTATAGAGATGGTGGTATAGATATTTCCATGTTTATACAGATCACGGTGTAGATATTTCCATATTTATACAGATGGCGGTGAAGATATTTCCATGTTTACACAGATCATGGTGTAGATATTTCCATGTTTATACAGATCACGGTGGAGATGTTTCCATGTTTATACAGATCATGGTGTAGATATTTCCATGTTTATACAGATGACGGTGTTGATATTACCATGTTTACAGGGATAGCGGTGCAAATATTTCCACATTTATACAGACAGCGGTGTAGTTATTAGCATGTTTATACAGATAGCGGTGTAGATATTTCCATGTATAAACAGATGTCTGTGTATATATTTCCATGTTTAAACAGATGGCGGTGTAGATATTTCCTTGTTTATACAAATAGCGGTGTAGTTGTTTCCATGTTTATACAGATAGCGGTGTAGATATTTCCATGTATATACAGATGGCTGTGTAGATATTTCCATGTTTATACAGATGGCTGTGTAGATATTTCCATGTTTATACAGAAGACTTTGTAGGTATTTCCATGTTTATAGAGATGGCGGTGTAGATATTTCCATGTTTATAGAGATGGCGGTGTAGATATTTCCATGTTTGTAGAGATGGCGGTGTAGATATTTCCATGTTTGTAGAGATAGCGGTGTAGATATATCCATGTTCATAGAGATAGCAGTGAGGATATTTCCATGTTTATACAGATAGAAGTGTAGATATTTCCATTTTTATAGAGATAGCGGTTTAGATATTTCATATTTATACAGATAGCGGTGTAGATATTTTCATGTTTATACAGATTGCGGTGTAGATATTTCCGTGCTTATACACATGACTGTGTAGGTATTTCCATGTTTATACAGATGGCTTTGTAGATATTTCCATGTTTATATAGATAGCGGTGCAGATATTTCCATGTTTATACAGATAGCGGTGTAAATATTTCCATGGTTATACAGATCGTGGTGTAGATATTTCCATGTTTATAGAGATAGCGAGGTAGATATTTACATGTTTATACAGACCGCAGTGTAGGTATATCCATGTTTATAGAGATAGCGGTGTAGATATTTCCATATTTGTACAGATGGCGATGTTGATGTTTCCATCTATACACAGATTGCCGTGTAGGTATTTCCATGTGTATACAGATGGCATTGTAGATATTTCCATGTTTATACAGATGGTGGTGTAGATATTTCCATGTTTATACAGATGACTGTATAGGTATTTCCACGTTTTTACAGATGGCATTGTGAATATTTCCATGTTTATAGAGATAGCAGTATACATATTTCCATGTTTATACAGATGGCGGTGTAGATATTTCCATGTTTATACCGATAGCGGTGTAGATATTTCCATGTTTATACAGATAGTGGTGTAGATATTTCCATGTTTATACAGACCGCGGTGTAGATATTTCCATGTTTATACAGATAGCGGTGCAGATATTTCCATGTTTGTACACATGGCGTTGTTGATATTTCCATCTATACACAGGTGACCGTGTAGATATTTCCATGTTTATACAGATGGCGGCACATATATTTCTATGGATATGTAGATGGCGGTGTAGATATTTCCATGTTTATACAGATAGCGGTGTGGTTATTTCCATGCTTATATAGATAGCGGTGTAGATATTTCCATGTATACACGCATGGTTGTGTAGATATTTCCATGTGTATACAGAGGGCGGTGTAGATATTTCCATGTTTATACAGATAACTTTGTAGGTATTTCCATTTTATACAGATGGCGGTGTAGATATTTCGATGTTTATAGAGATAGCAGTGGAGATATTTCCATGTTTATACAGATAGCGGTGTAGATATTTCCATGTTTATACTGATCGCGGTGTAGATATTTCCATGTTTATAGAGATGGCGGTGTAGATATTTCCATGTTCATAGAGATAGCGGTGTTGATTTTTCCATGTTTATAGAGATAGCTGTGTGGATATTTCCATGTATATACAGATAGTGGTGTAGATATTTCCATGTTTATAGAGATGGCAGTATAGATATTTCCATGTTTATACAGATCACGGTGTAGATATTTCCTTGTTTATACAGATGGCGGTGTAGATATTTCCATGTTTACAAAGATCATGGTGTAGATATTTCCATGTTTATACGGATCACGGTGGAGATGTTTCCATGTTTATATAGATCATGGTGTATATATTTCCATGTTTACACAGATCGCGGTGTTGATATTACCATGTTTATACAGATGACTTTGTAGGTATTTCCATGTTTATACAGATGGCGGTGTAGATATTTCCATGTTTATAGAGATAGATGTGTAGATATTTCCATGTTTATACAGATAGCAGTGTAGATATTTCCATGTTTATACAGATCGCGGTGTAGATATTTCCATGTTTATACAGATCGCTGTGTAGATATTTCCATGTTTATACAGATAGCGCTGTAGATATTTCCATGTTCATACAGATGGCGGTGTAGATATTTCCATGTTTATAGAGATGGCGGTGTAGATATTTCCATGTTTGTAGAGATAGCGGTGTAGATATATCCATGTTCGTAGAGATAGCAGTGAGGATATTTCCATGTTTATACAGATAGCAGTGTAGATATTTCCACTTTTATATAGATAGCGGTTTAGATATTTCATATTTATACAGATAGCGGTGTATATATTTCCATGTATATACAGATGGCTGTGTAGATATTTCCATGTTTATACAGATGGCTGTGTAGATATTTCCATGTTTATACAGATGACTTTGTAGGTATTTCCATGTTTATACAGACCGCAGTGTAGATATCTCCATGTTTATACAGATAGCGGTGTAGATATTTCCATGTTTGTACAGATGGCGGTGTTGGTGTTTCCATCTATACACAGATTGCCGTGAAGGTATTTCCATGTGTATACAGATGGCATTGTAGATATTTCCATGTCTATACAGATGGTGGTGTAGATATTTCCATGTTTATACAGATGACTGTATAGGTATTTCCACGTTTTTACAGATGGCATTGTAGATATTCCCATGTTTATAGAGATAGCAGTGTAGATATTTCCATGTTTATAGAGATAGCGGTGTAGATATTTCCATATTTATACAGATAACGGTGTAGATATTTCCATGTTTATACAGATAGCAGTGTAAATATTTCCATGTTTATACAGATCACGGTGTAGATATTTCCAGGTTTATAGAGATAGCAGTGTAGATATTTAAATGTTCATGCAGATAGCAGTTTAGCTATTTCCATGTTTATACAGACCGCGGTGTAGATATTTCCATGTTTATACAGATAGCGGTGCAGATATTTCCATGTTTTTACAGATGGCGGTGTTGATATTTCCATCTATGCACAGATGACCGTGTAGCTATTTCCATGTTTATACAGAAGGCGGCGCAGATATTTCCATGGATATGTAGAAGGCGGTGTAGATATTTCCATGTTTATACAGATAGTGGTGTAGATATTTCCATGTATATACCGATGGCTGTGTAGATATTTCCATGTTTATACAGATTGCTGTGTAGATATTTCCATGTTTATACAGATGACTTTGTAGGTATATCCATGGTTATACAGATGGCGGTTTAGGTATTTCCATGTTTATAGAGATAGCTGTGTAGGTATTTCCATGTTTATACAGATAGCGGTGTAGATATTTCCATGTTTATACAGATCGCGGTGTAGATATTTCCATGTTTATACAGACAGCAGTGGAGATATTTCCATGTTTATACACATAGCGGTGTACATATTTCCATGTTTATGGAGACAGCGGTGTAGGTATTTCCATGTTTATACAGATAGCGGTGCAGATATTTCCATGTTTATACAGATGCCTATGCTGATATTTCCATATTTATACAGAGGGCTGTGTAGATATTTCCATGTTTATACAGATGGCAGTGTAGTTTTTTCCATGTTCCTACACATGACTGTGTAGGTATTTCCATGTTTATACAGATGGCTTTGTATATATTTCCACGTTTATAGAGATAGAGGTGTAGATATTTCCATGTATATACAGATAGCGGTGTAAATATTTCCACGTTTATACAGATCGTGGTGTAGATATTTCCATGTTTATACAGATACCGGTGTAGAAATTTCCATGTTTATACAGACCGCAGTGTAGATATTTCCATGTTTATACAGACCGCAGTGTAGATATCTCCATGTTTATACAGATAGCGGTGTAGATATTTCCATATTTGTACAGATGGCGGTGTTGATGTTTCCATCTATACACAGATTGCCGTGTAGGTATTTCCAGGTGTATACAGATGGCATTGTAGATATTTCCATGTTTATGCAGATGGTGGTGTAGATATTTCCATGTTTATACAGACCGCAGTGTAGATATTTCCATATTTATACAGATAACGGTGTAGATATTTCCATGTTTATACAGATAGCGGTGTAGATATTTCCATGTTTGTACAGATGGCGGTGTTCATGTTTCCATCTATACACAGATTGCCGTGTAGGTATTTCCAGGTGTATACAGATGGCATTGTAGATATTTCCATGTTTATGCAGATGGTGGTGTAGATATTTCCATGTTTATACTGATGACTCTATAGGTATTTCCATGTTTTTACAGATGGCATTGTAGATATTTCCATGTTTATAGAGATAGCAGTGTAGATATTTCCATGTTTATACAGATGGCGGTGTAGATATTTCCATGTTTATAGAGATAGCGGTGTAGATATTTCCATATTTATACAGATAACGGTGTAGATATTTCCATGTTTATACAGATAGCAGTGTACATATTTCCATGTTTATACAGATCACGGTGTAGATGTTTCCAGGTTTATAGAGATAGCAGTGTAGATATTTCCATGTTTATACAGATAGCGGTTTAGCTATTTCCATGTTTGTACAGACCGCGGTGTAGATATTTTCATGTTTATACAGATAGCGGTGCAGATATTTCCATGTTTGTACAGATGGCAGTGTTGATATTTCCATCTATACACAGATGACCGTGTAGATATTTCCATGTTTATACAGAAGGCGGAGCAGATATTTCCATGGATATGTAGAAGGCGGTGTAGATATTTCCATGTTTATACAGATAGCGGTGTAGATATTTCCATGTATATACAGATGGCTGTGTAGATATTTCCATGTTTATACAGATGGCTGTGTAGATATTTCCATGTTTATACAGATGACTTTGTAGGTATTTCCATGTTTATACAGATGGCGGTGTAGGTATTTCCATGTTTATAGAGATAGCTGTGTAGATATTTCCATGTTTATACAGATAGCGTTGTATATATTTCCATGTTTATAGAGATCGCGGTGTAGATATTTCCATGTTTATACAGACAGCAGTGGAGATATTTCCATGTTTATACACATAGCGGTGTACATATTTCCATGTTTATAGAGACAGCGGTGTAGGTATTTCCATGTTTATACAGATAGCGGTGCAGATATTTCCATGTTTATACAGATGGCTGTGTAGATATTTCCATGTTTATACAGATGACTTTGTAGGTATTTCCATGTTTATACAGATGGCGGTGTAGGTATTTCCATGTTTATAGAGATAGCTCTGTAGATATTTCCATGTTTATACAGATAGCGGTGTAGATATTTCCATGTTTATACAGATCGCAGTGTAGATATTTCCATGTTTATACAGACAGCAGTGGAGATATTTCCATGTTTATACACACAGCGGTGTACATATTTCCATCTTTATAGAGACAGCGGTGTAGGTATTTCCATGTTTATACAGATAGCGGTGCAGATATTTCCATGTTTATACAGATGCCTATGCAGATATTTCCATATTTGTACAGAGGGCTCTGTAGATATTTCCATGTTTATACAGATGGCAGTGTAGATTTTTCCATGTTCCTACACATGACTGTGTAGGTATTTCCATGTTTATACAGATGGCTTTGTAGATATTTCCGTGTTTATAGAGATAGCGGTATAGATATTTCCATGTTTATACAGATAGCGGTGTAAATATTTCCATATTTATACAGATCGTGGTGTAGATATTTCCATGTTTATACAGATACCGGTGTAGAAATTTCCATGTTTATACAGACCGCAGGGTAGATATCTCCATGTTTATACAGATAGCGGTGTAGATATTTCCATGTTTGTACAGATGGCGCTGTTGGTGTTTCCATCTATACACAGATTGCCGTGTAGTTACTTCCATGTGTATACAGATGGCATTGTAGATATTTCCATGTTTTTACAGATGGTGGTGTAGATATTTCCATGTTTATACAGATGACTCTATAGGTATTTCCATGTTTTTACAGATGGCATTGTAGATATTTCCATGTTTATAGAGATAGCAGTGTAGATATTTCCATGTTTATACAGATGGCGGTGTAGATATTTCCATGTTTATAGAGATAGCGTTGTAGATATTTCCATATTTATACAGATAACGGTGTAGATATTTCCATGTTTATACAGATAGCAGTGTAAATATTTCCATGTTTATACAGATCACGGTGTAGATATTTCCAGGTTTATAGAGATAGCAGTGTAGATATTTAAATGTTCATACAGATAGCAGTTTAGCTATTTCCATGTTTATACAGACCGCGGTGTAGATATTTCCATGTTTATACAGATAGCGGTGCAGATATTTCCATGTTTTTACAGATGGCGGTGTTGATATTTCCATCTATGCACAGATGACCGTGTAGCTATTTCCATGTTTATACAGAAGGCGGTGCAGATATTTCCATGGATATGTAGAAGGCGGTGTAGATATTTCCATGTTTATACAGATAGTGGTGTAGATATTTCCATGTATATACCGATGGCTGTGTAGATATTTCCATGTTTATACAGATTGCTGTGTAGATATTTCCATGTTTATACAGATGACTTTGTAGGTATATCCATGGTTATACAGATGGCGGTTTAGGTATTTCCATGTTTATAGAGATAGCTGTGTAGATATTTCCATGTTTATACAGATAGCGGTGTAGATATTTCCATGTTTATACAGATCGCGGTGTAGATATTTCCATGTTTATACAGACAGCAGTGGAGATATTTCCATGTTTATACACATAGCGGTGTACATATTTCCATGTATATGGAGACAGCGGTGTAGGTATTTCCATGTTTATACAGATAGCGGTGCAGATATTTCCATGTTTATACAGATGCCTATGCTGATATTTCCATATTTATACAGAGGGCTGTGTAGATATTTCCATGTTTATACAGATGGCAGTGTAGATTTTTCCATGTTCCTACACATGACTGTGTAGGTATTTCCATGTTTATACAGATGGCTTTGTAGATATTTCCACGTTTATAGAGATAGAGGTGTAGATATTTCCATGTATATACAGATAGCGGTGTAAATATTTCCACGTTTATACAGATCGTGGTGTAGATATTTCCATGTTTATACAGATACCGGTGTAGAAATTTCCATGTTTATACAGACCGCAGTGTAGATATTTCCATGTTTATACAGACCGCAGTGTAGATATCTCCATGTTTATACAGATAGCGGTGTAGATATTTCCATATTTGTACAGATGGCGGTGTTGATGTTTCCATCTATACACAGATTGCCGTGTAGGTATTTCCAGGTGTATACAGATGGCATTGTAGATATTTCCATGTTTATGCAGATGGTGGTGTAGATATTTCCATGTTTATACAGACCGCAGTGTAGATATTTCCATATTTATACAGATAACGGTGTAGATATTTCCATGTTTATACAGATAGCGGTGTAGATATTTCCATGTTTGTACAGATGGCGGTGTTCATGTTTCCATCTATACACAGATTGCCGTGTAGGTATTTCCAGGTGTATACAGATGGCATTGTAGATATTTCCATGTTTATGCAGATGGTGGTGTAGATATTTCCATGTTTATACTGATGACTCTATAGGTATTTCCATGTTTTTACAGATGGCATTGTAGATATTTCCATGTTTATAGAGATAGCAGTGTAGATATTTCCATGTTTATACAGATGGCGGTGTAGATATTTCCATGTTTATAGAGATAGCGGTGTAGATATTTCCATATTTATACAGATAACGGTGTAGATATTTCCATGTTTATACAGATAGCAGTGTACATATTTCCATGTTTATACAGATCACGGTGTAGATGTTTCCAGGTTTATAGAGATAGCAGTGTAGATATTTCCATGTTTATACAGATAGCGGTTTAGCTATTTCCATGTTTGTACAGACCGCGGTGTAGATATTTTCATGTTTATACAGATAGCGGTGCAGATATTTCCATGTTTGTACAGATGGCAGTGTTGATATTTCCATCTATACACAGATGACCGTGTAGATATTTCCATGTTTATACAGATGGCTGTGTAGATATTTCCATGTTTATACAGATGACTTTGTAGGTATTTCCATGTTTATACAGATGGCGGTGTAGGTATTTCCATGTTTATAGAGATAGCTGTGTAGATATTTCCATGTTTATACAGATAGCGTTGTATATATTTCCATGTTTATAGAGATCGCGGTGTAGATATTTCCATGTTTATACAGACAGTAGTGGAGATATTTCCAGGTTTATACACATAGCGGTGTACATATTTCCATGTTTATAGAGACAGCGGTGTAGGTATTTCCATGTTTATACAGATAGCGGTGCAGATATTTCCATGTTTATACAGATGGCTGTGTAGATATTTCCATGTTTATACAGATGACTTTGTAGGTATTTCCATGTTTATACAGATGGCGGTGTAGGTATTTCCATGTTTATAGAGATAGCTCTGTAGATATTTCCATGTTTATACAGATAGCGGTGTAGATATTTCCATGTTTATACAGATCGCAGTGTAGATATTTCCATGTTTATACAGACAGCAGTGGAGATATTTCCATGTTTATACACACAGCGGTGTACATATTTCCATCTTTATAGAGACAGCGGTGTAGGTATTTCCATGTTTATACAGATAGCGGTGCAGATATTTCCATGTTTATACAGATGCCTATGCAGATATTTCCATATTTGTACAGAGGGCTCTGTAGATATTTCCATGTTTATACAGATGGCAGTGTAGATTTTTCCATGTTCCTACACATGACTGTGTAGGTATTTCCATGTTTATACAGATGGCTTTGTAGATATTTCCGTGTTTATAGAGATAGCGGTATAGATATTTCCATGTTTATACAGATAGCGGTGTAAATATTTCCATATTTATACAGATCGTGGTGTAGATATTTCCATGTTTATACAGATACCGGTGTAGAAATTTCCATGTTTATACAGACCGCAGGGTAGATATCTCCATGTTTATACAGATAGCGGTGTAGATATTTCCATGTTTGTACAGATGGCGCTGTTGGTGTTTCCATCTATACACAGATTGCCGTGTAGTTACTTCCATGTGTATACAGATGGCATTGTAGATATTTCCATGTTTTTACAGATGGTGGTGTAGATATTTCCATGTTTATACAGATGACTCTATAGGTATTTCCATGTTTTTACAGATGGCATTGTAGATATTTCCATGTTTATAGAGATAGCAGTGTAGATATTTCCATGTTTATACAGATGGCGGTGTAGATATTTCCATGTTTATAGAGATAGCGTTGTAGATATTTCCATATTTATACAGATAACGGTGTAGATATTTCCATGTTTATACAGATAGCAGTGTAAATATTGCCATGTTTATACAGATCACGTTGTAGATATTTCCAGGTTTATAGAGATAGCAGTGTAGATATCTCCATGTTTATACAGATAGCGGTTTAGCTATTTCCATGTTTATACAGACCGCGGTGTAGATATTTCCATGTTTATACCGATAGCGGTGCAGATATTTCCATGTTTGTACAGATGGTGGTGTTGATATTTCCATCTATACACAGATGACGGTGTAGATATTTCCATGTTTATACAGAAGGCGGCGCAGATATTTCCATGGATATGTAGAAAGCGGTGTAGATATTTCCATGTTTATACAGATAGCGGTGTAGATATTTCCATGTATATACAGATGGCTGTGTAGATATTTCCAAGTTTATACAGATGGCTGTGGAGATATTTCCATGTTTATACAGATGACTTTGTAGGTATTTCCATGTTTATACAGATGGTGGTGTAGGTATTTCCATGTTTATAGAGATAGCTGTGTAGATATTTCCATGTTTATACAGATAGCGGTGTAGATATTTCCATGTTTATAGAGATCGCAGTGTAGATATTTCCATGTTTATACAGACAGCAGTGGAGATATTTCCATGTTTATACACATAGCGTTGTACATATTTCCATGTTTATAGAGACAGCGGTGTAGGTATTTCCATGTTTATACAGAAAGCGGTGCAGATATTTCCATGTTTATACAGATGCCTATGCAGATATTTCCATATTTATACAGAGGGCTCTGTAGATATTTCCATGTTTATACAGATGGCAGTGTAGATTTCTCCATGTTCCTACACATGACTGTGTAGGTATTTCCATGTTTATACAGATGGCTTTGTAGATATTTCCGTGTTTATAGAGATAGCGGTGTAGATATTTCCATGTTTATACAGATACCGGTGTAGAAATTTCGATGTTTATACAGACCGCAGTGTAGATATCTCCGTGTTTATACAGATAGCGGTGTAGATATTTCCATGTTTGTACAGATGGCGGTGTTGGTGTTTCCATCTATACACAGATAGCCGTGTAGGTGTTTCCATGTGTATACAGATGGCATAGTAGATATTTCCATGTTTATACAGATGGTGGTGTAGATATTTCCATGTTTATACAGATGACTGTATAGGCATTTCCATGTTTTTACAGATGGAATTGTAGATATTCCCATGTTTATAGAGATAGCAGTGTAGATATTTCCATGTTTATACAGATGGCGGTGTAGCTATTTCCATGTTTATAGAGATAGCGGTGTAGACATTTCCATATTTATACAGATAACGGTGTAGATATTTCCATGTTTATACAGATAGCAGTGCAGATATTTCCATGTTTGTACAGATGGCGGTGTTGGTATTTCCATCTATACACAGATGACCGCGGTGTAGTTATTTCCATGTTTATACAGATAGCGGTGCAGGTATTTCCATGTTTGTACAGATGGCGGTGTTGATATTTCCATCTATACACAGATGACCGTGTAGCTATTTCCATGTTTATACAGAAGGCGGCGCAGATATTTCCATGGATATGTAGAAGGCGGTGTAGATATTTCCATGTTTATACAGATAGCGGTGTAGATATTTCCATGTATATACAGATGGCTGTGTAGATATTTCCATGTTTATACAGATGGCTGTGTAGATATTTCCATGTTTATACAGATGACTTTGTAGGTATTTCCATGTTTATACAGATGGCGGTGTAGACATTTCCATGTTTATACAGATCGCAGTGTAGATATTTCCATGTTTATACAGACAGCAGTGGAGATATTTCCATGTTTATACACGCAGCGGTGTACATATTTCCATGTTTATAGAGACAGCGGTGTAGGTATTTCCATGTTTATACAGATAGCGGTGCAGATATTTCCATGTTTATACAGATGCCTATGCAGATATTTCCATATTTATACAGAGGGCTCTGTAGATATTTCCATGTTTATACAGATGGCAGTGTAGATTTTTCCATGTTCCTACACATGACTGTGTAGGTATTTCCATGTTTATACAGATGGCTTTGTAGATATTTCCGTGTTTATAGAGATAGCGGTATAGATATTTCCATGTTTATACAGATAGCGGTGTAAATATTTCCATGTTTATACAGATCGTGGTGTAGATATTTCCATGTTTATACAGATACCGGTGTAGAAATTTCCATGTTTATACAGACCGCAGTGTAGATATCTCCATGTTTATACAGATAGCGGTGTAGATATTTCCATGTTTGTACAGATGGCGCTGTTGGTGTTTCCATCTTTACACAGATTGCCGTGTAGGTACTTCCATGTGTATATAGATGGCATTGTAGATATTTCCATGTTTTTACAGATGGTGGTGTAGATATTTCCATGTTTATACTGATGACTCTATAGGTATTTCCATGTTTTTACAGATGGCATTGTAGATATTTCCATGTTTATAGAGATAGCTGTGTAGATATTTACATGTTTATACAGATGGCGGTGTAGATATTTCCATGTTTATAGAGATAGCGGTGTAGATATTTCCAAATTTATACCGATAACGGTGTAGATATTTCCATGTTTATACAGATAGCAGTGTACATATTTCCATGATTATACAGATCACTGTGTAGATGTTTCCAGGTTTATAGAGATAGCAGTGTAGATATTTCCATGTTTATACAGATAGCGGTTTAGCTATTTCCATGTTTATACAGACCGCGGTGTAGATATTTCCATGTTTATACAGATAGCGGTGCAGATATTTCCATGTTTGTACAGATGGCGGTGTTGATATTTCCATCTATACACAGATGACCGTGTAGATATTTCCATGTTTATACAGAAGGCGGCGATGATATTTCCATGGATATGTAGAAGGCGGTGTAGATATTTCCATGTTTATACAGATAGCGGTGTAGATATTTCCATGTATATACAGATGGCTGTGTAGATATTTCCATGTTTATACAGATGGCTCTGTAGATATTTCCATGTTTATACAGATGACTTTGTAGGTATTTCCATGTTTATACAGATGGCGGTGTAGGTATTTCCATGTTTATAGAGATAGCTGTGTAGATATTTCCATGTTTATACAGATAGCGGTGTATATATTTCCATGTTTATAGAGATCGCGGTGTAGATATTTCCATGTTTATACAGACAGCAGTGGAGATATTTCCATGTTTATACACATAGCGGTGTACATATTTCCATGTTTATAGAGACAGCGGTGTAGGTATTTCCATGTTTATACAGATAGCGGTTCAGATATTTCCATGTTTATACAGATGCCTATGCAGATATTTCCATATTTGTACAGAGGGCTCTGTAGATATTTCCATGTTTATACAGATGGCAGTGTAGATATTTCCATTTTCCTACACATGACTGTGTAGGTATTTCCATGTTTATACAGATGGCTTTGTAGTTATTTCCATGTTTATAGAGATAGCGGTGTAGATATTTCCATGTTTATACAGATAGCGGTGTAAATATTTCCATGTTTATACAGATCGTGGTGTAGATATTTCCATGTTTATACAGATACCGGTGTAGAAATTTCCATGTTTATACAGACCGCAGTGTAGATATTTCCATGTTTATACAGATAGCAGTGTAGATATTTCCATGTTTGTACAGATGGCGGTGTTGCTGTTTCCATCTATACACAGATTGCCGTGTAGGTATTTCCATGTGTATACAGATGGCATTGTAGATATTTCCATGTTTATACAGATGCTGGTTTAGATATTTCCATGTTTATACAGATGACTGTATAGGTATTTCCATGTTTTTACAGATGGCATTGTAGATATTTCCATGTTTATAGAGATAGCAGTGTAGATATTTCCATGTTTATACAGATGGCGGTGTAGATATTTCCATGTTTATAGAGATGGCGGTGTAGATATTTCCATGTTTATAGAGATAGCGGTGTAGATATTTCCATATTTATACAGATAACGGTGTAGATATTTCCATGTTTATACAGATAGCAGTGTAAATATTTCCATGTTTATACAGATCACGGTGTAGATATTTCCAGTTTTATAGAGATAGCAGTGTAGATATTTCCCTGTTTATACAGATAGCGGTTTAGCTATTTCCATGTTTATACAGACCGCGGTGTAGATATTTCCATGTTTATACAGATAGAGGTGCAGATATTTCCATGTTTGTACAGATGGCGGTGTTGATATTTCCATCTATACACAGATGACCATGTAGATATTTCCATGTTTATACAGAAGGCGGCACAGATATTTCCATGGATATGTAGAAGGCCTTGTAGATATTTCCATGTTTATACAGATAGCGGTGTAGATATTTCCATGTATATACAGATGGCTGTGTAGATATTTCCATGTTTATACAGATGGCTGTGTAGATATTTCCATGTTTATACAGATGACTTTGTAGGTATTTCCATGTTTTTACAGATGGCATTGTAGGCATTTCCATGTTTATACAGATAGCAGTGTAGGTATTTCCATGTTTATACGGATGGCGGTGTAGATATTTCCATGTTTATAGAGATAGCGGTGTAGATATTTCCATATTTATACAGATAACGGTGCAGATATTTCCATGTTTATGCAGATAGCAGTGTAAATATTTCCATGTATATAGAGATCACGGTGTAGATGTTTCCAGGTTTATAGAGATAGCAGTGTAGATATTTCCATGTTTATACAGATGGCAGTGTAGATTTTTCCATGTTCCTACACATGACTGTGTAGGTATTTCCATGTTTATACAGATGGCTTTGTAGATATATCCGTGTTTATAGAGATAGCGGTGTAGATATTTCCATGTTTATACAGAAAGCGGTGTAAATATGTCCATGTTTATACAGATCGTGGTGTAGATATTTCCATGTTTATACAGATACCGGTGTAGAAATTTCCATGTTTATACAGACCGCAGTGTAGATATCTCCATGTTTATACAGATAGCGGTGTAGATATTTCCATGTTTGTACAGATGGCGGTGTTGGTGTTTCCATCTATACACAGATTGCGGTGTAGGTATTTCCATGTGTATACACATGGCATTGTAGATATTTCCATGTTTATACAGATGGTGGTGTAGATATTTCCATGTTTATACTGATGACTGTATTGTTATTTCCATGTTTTTACAGATGGCATTGTAGATATTTCCATGTTTATAGAGATAGCAGTGTATATATTTCCATGTTTATACAGATGGCGGTGTAGATATTTCCATGTTTATAGAGATAGCAGTGTAGATATTTCCATATTTATACAGATAGCGGTGTAAATATTTCCATGTTTATACAGATCACGGTGTAGATGTTTCCAGGTTTATAGAGATAGCAGTGTAGATATTTCCATGTTTATACAGATAGCGGTGCAGATATTTCCATGTTTGTACAGATGGCGGTGTTGATATTTCCATCTATACTCAGATGACCGTGTAGATATTTCCATGTTTATACAGAAGGCGGCGCAGTTATTTCCATGGATATGTAGAAGGCGGTGTAGATATTTCCATGTTTATACAGATAGCGGTGTAGATATTTCCATGTATATACAGATGGCTGTGTAGATATTTCCATGTTTATACAGATGGCTGTGTAGATATTTCCATGTTTATACAGATGACTTTGTAGTTATTTCCATGTTTATACAGATGGCGGTGTAGGTATTTCCATGTTTATAGAGATAGCTGTGTAGATATTTCCATGTTTATACAGATAGCGGTGTATATATTTCTATGTTTATAGAGATCGCGGTGTAGATATTTCCATGTTTATACAGACAGCAGTGGAGATATTTCCATCTTTATACACATAGCAGTGTACATATTTCCATGTTTATAGAGACAGCGGTGTAGGTATTTCCATGTTTATACAGACAGCGGTGCAGATATTTCCATGTTTATACAGATGCCTATGCAGATATTTCCATATTTATACAGAGGGCTCTGTAGATATTTCCATGTTTATACAGATGGCAGTGTAGATTTTTCCATGTTCCTACACATGACTGTGTAGGCATTTCCATGTTTATACAGATGGCTTTGTAGATATTTCCGTGTTTATAGAGATAGCGGTGTAGATATTTCCATGTTTATACAGATAGCGGTGTAAATATTTCCATGTTTATACAGATGGTGGTGTAGATATTTCCATGTTTATACAGATAGCGGTGTAGAAATTTCCATGTTTATACAGACCGCAGTGTAGATATCTCCAAGTTTATACAGATAGCGGTGTAGATATTTCCATGTTTGTACAGATGGCGCTGTTGGTGTTTCCATCTATACACAGATTGCCGTGTAGGTATTTCCATGTGTATACAGATGGCATTGTAGATATTTCCATGTTTATACAGATGGTGGTGTAGATATTTCCATGTTTATACTGATGACTGTATAGGTATTTCCATGTTTTTACAGATGGCATTGTAGATATTTCCATGTTTATAGAGATAGCAGTATAGATATTTCCATGTTTATACAGATGGCGGTGTAGATATTTCCATGTTTGTAGAGACAGCGGTGTAGATATTTCCATATTTATACAGATAACGGTGTAGATATTTCCATGTTTATACAGATAGCAGTGTAAATATTTCCATGTTGATAGAGATCACGGTGTAGATGATTCCAGGTTTATAGAGATAGCAGTGTAGATATTTCCATGTTTATACAGATGGCAGTGTAGATTTTTCCATGTTCCTACACATGACTGTGTAGGTATTTCCATGTTTATACAGATGGCTTTGTAGATATATCCGTGTTTATAGAGATAGCGGTGTAGATATTTCCATGTTTATACAGAAAGCGGTGTAAATATTTCCATGTTTATACAGATCGTGGTGTAGATATTTCCATGTTTATACAGATACCGGTGTAGAAATTTCCATGTTTATACAGACCACAGTGTAGATATCTTCATGTTTATACAGATAGCGGTGTAGATATTTCCATGTTTGTACAGATGGCGATGTTGTTGTTTCCATCTATACACAGATTGCGTTGTAGGTATTTCCATGTGTATACAGATGGCATTGTAGATATTTCCATGTTTATACAGATGGTGGTGTAGATATTTCCATGTTTATACTGATGACTGTATAGGTATTTCCATGTTTTCACAGATGGCATTGTAGATATTTCCATGTTTATAGAGATAGCAGTGTAGATATTTCCATGTTTATACAGACCGCGGTGTAGTTATTTCCATGTTTATACAGATAGCGGTGAAGATATTTCCATGTTTGTACAGATGGCGGTGTTGATATATCCATCTATACACAGATGACCGTGTAGATATTTCCATGTTTATACAGAAGGAGGTGCAGATATTTCCATGGATATGTAGAAGGCGGTGTAGATATTTCCATGTTTATACAGATAGCGGTGTAGATATTTCCATGTATATACAAATGGCTGTGTAGATATTTCCATGTTTATACAGATTGCTGTGCAGATATTTCCATGTTTATACAGATGACTTTGAAGGTATTTCCATGTTTATACAGATGGCGGTGTAGGTATTTCCATGTTTATAGAGATAGCTGTGTAGATATTTCCATGTTTATACAGATAGCGGTGTAGATATTTCCATGTTTATACAGATCGTGGTGTAGATATTTCCATGTTTATACAGACAGCAGTGGAGATATTTCCATGTTTATACACATAGCGGTGTACATATTTCCATGTTTATAGAGACAGCGGTGTAGGTATTTCCATGTTTATACAGATAGCGGTGCAGATATTTCCATGTTTATAGAGATGCCTATGCAGATATTTCCATATTTATACAGAGGGCTCTATAGATATTTCCATGTTTATACAGATGGCAGTGTAGATTTTTCCATGTTCCTACACATGACTGTGTAGGTATTTCCATGTTTATACAGATGGCTTTGTAGATATTTCCATGTTTATAGACATAGCGGAGTAGATATTTCCATGTTTATAAAGATAGCGGTGTAAATATTTCCATGTTTATACAGATCTTGGTGTAGATATTTCCATGTTTATACAGATGCCAGTGTAGAAATTTCCATGTTTATACAGACCGCAGGGTAGATACCTCCATGTATATACAGATAGCGGTGTAGATATTTCCATGTTTGTACAGATGGCGGTGTTGGTGTATCCATCTATACACAGATTTCCGTGTAGGTATTTCCATGTGTATACAGATGGCATTGTAGATATTTCCATGTTTATACAGATGGTGGTGTAGATATTTCCATGTTTATACAGATGACTGCATAGGTATTTCCATGTTTTTACAGATGGCATTGTAGATATTTCCATGTTTATAGAGATAGCAGTGTAGATATTTCCATGTTTATACAGATGGCGGTGTACATATTTCCATGTTTATAGAGATAGCGGTGTAGATATATCCATATTTATACAGATAACGGTGTAGATATTTCCATGTTTATACAGATAGCAGTTTAAATATTTCCATGTTTATACAGATCACGGTGTAGATATTTCCAGGTTTATAGAGATAGCAGTGTAGATATTTCCATGTTTATACAGATAGCGGTTTAGCTATTTCCATTTTTATACAGACCGCGGTGTAGATATTTCCATGTTTATACAGATAGCGGTGCAGATATTTCCATGTTTGTACAGATGGCGGTGTTGATATTTCCATCTATACACAGATGACCGTGTAGATATTTCCGTGTTTATACAGAAGGCGGCGCAGATATTTCCATGGATATGTAGAAGGCGTTGTAGATATTTCCATGTTTATACAGATAGCGCTGTAGATATTTCCGTGTATTTACAGATGGTTGTGTAGATATTTCCAAGTTTATACAGCTGGCTGTGTAGATATTTCCATGTTTATACAGATGACTTTGTAGGTATTTCCTTGTTTATACAGATGGCGGTGTAGGTATTTCCATGTTTATAGAGATAGCTGTGTAGATATTTCCATGTTTATACAGATAGCGGTGTAGATATTTCCATGTTTATAGAGATCGCGGTGTAGATATTTCCATGTTTATACAGACAGCAGTGGAGATATTTCCATGTTTATACACATAGCGGTGTATATATTTCCATGTTTATAGAGACAGCGGTGTAGGTATTTCCATGTTTATACAGATAGCGGTGCAGATATTTCCATGTTTATACAGATGCCTATGCAGATATTTCCATATTTGTACAGCGGGCTCTGTAGATATTTCCATGTTTATACAGATGGCAGTGTAGATTTTTCCATGTTCCTACACATGACTGTGTAGGTATTTCCATGTTTATACAGATGGCTTTGTAGATATTTCCATGTTTATAGAGATAGCGGTGCAGATATTTCCTTGTCTATACAGATAGCGGTGAAATATTTCAATGTTTATACAGATCGTGGTGTAGATATTTCCATGTTTATACAGATATAGGTGTAGAAATTTCCATGTTTATACAGACGGCAGGGTAGATATCTCCATGTATATACAGATAGCGGTGTAGATATTTCCATGTTTGTACAGATGGCGTTGTTTGTGTATCCATCTATACACAGATTGCCGTGTAGGTATTTCCATGTGTATACAGATGGCATTTTAGATATTTCCATGTTTATACAGATGGTGGTGTAGATATTTCCATGTTTATACAGATGACTGTATAGGTATTTCCATGTTTTTACAGATGGCATTGTAGATATTTCCATGTTTATAGAGATAGCAGTGTAGATATTTCCATGTTTATAAAGATGGCGGTGTAGATATTTCCATGTTTATAGAGATAGCAGTGTAGATATTTCCATATTTATACAGATAACGGTGTAGATATTTCCATGTTTATACAGATAGCAGTGTAAATATTTCCATGTTTATACAGATCACGGTGAAGATAATTCCAAGTTTATAGAGATAGCAGTGTAGATATTTCCATGTTTATACAGATAGCGGTTTAGCTATTTCCATGTTTATACAGACCGCGGTGTAGATATTTCCATGTTTATACAGATAAAGGTGCAGATATTTCCATGTTTTTACAGATGGCGGTGTTGATATCTCCATCTATTCACAGATGACCATGTAGATATTTCCGTGTTTATACAGAAGGCGGCGCAGATATTTCCATGGATATGTAGAAGTCGGTGTAGATATTTCCATGTTTATACAGATAGCGGTGTAGATATTTCCATGTATATACAGATGGCTGTGCAGATATTTCCATGTATATACAGATGTCTGTGTAGATATTTCCATGTTTATACAGATGACTTTGTAGGTATTTCCATGTTTATACAGATGGCGGTGTAGGTATTTCCATGTTTATAGAGATAGCTGTGTAGATATTTCCATGTTTATACAGATAGCGGTGTAGATATTTCCATGTTTATACAGACAGCAGTGGAGATATTTCCATTTTTATAGACATAGCGGTGTACAGATTTCCATGTTTATAGAGACAGCGGTGTAGGTATTTCCATGTTTATAGAGATCGCGGTGCAGATATCTCCATGTTTATACAGATGCCTATGCAGATATTTCCATATTTATAGAGAGGGCTCTGTAGATATTTCCATGTTTATAGAGATGGCAGTGTAGATTTTTCCATGTTCCTACGCATGACTGTGTAGGTATTTCCATGTTTATACAGATGGCTTTGTAGATATTTCCATGTTTATAGAGATAGCGGTGTAGATATTTCCATGTTTATACAGATAGCGGTGTAAATATTTCCATGTTTATACAGATCGTGGTGTAGATATTTCCATGTTTATACAGATACCGGTGTAGAAATTTCCATGTTTATACAGACAGCAGTGTAGATATTTCCATGTTTATACAGATAGCGGTGTAGATATTTCCATATTTATACAGATGGCGGTGTAGATATTTCCATGTTTATTCAGCTGTCCGTGTAGATATTTCCAAGTTTATACAGATGGCAGGGTAGATATTTCCATGTTTATACAGATAGAGGTGTAGATATTTCCATGATTATACAGATAGCGGTGTAGATATTACCATGTTTACAAAAATAGCGGTGAAGATATTTCCATCTTTACACAGATAGCGGTATAGATATTTCCATCTTTGCCCAGACTGTGCTGTAGATATTTCCATCTTAACACACATAGTGGTGTAGATATTTCCATGTTTACACAGACAGCGGTGTAGACATTTCCATGTTTACACAGATAGCGGTGGAGATATTTCCATGTTTATAGAGATAGTGGTGTACATATTTCCATGCTTATACAGATGGCGGTGTACATATTTCCATGTTTATACAGATAGCGGTGTAGATATTTCCAAGTTCATACAGATACCGGTGTAGATATTTAAATGTTTTTACAGATATCGCTGTAGATATTTCCATGTTTATACAGATGGCGCTGTAGATATTTCCATGTTTATATAGATGGTGGTGTAGATATTACCCTGTTTATACAGATAGCGGTGTAGATATTTCCATGTTTATACAGATCGTGGTGAAGACATTTCCATGTTTATAAAGATCGCGGTGTAGATATTTCCATGTTTATACAGATCGCGGTGTAGATATTTCCATGTTTATACAGATGACTGTATAGGTATTTCCATGTTTTCACAGATGGCAGTGCAGATATTTCCATGTTTATAGAGATAGCGGTGTAGATATTTCCATGTTTGTACAGATGGCGGTGTTGATATTTCCATCTATACACAGATGGCCGTGTAGATATTTCCATGTTTATACAGATGGCGGCGTAGATATTTCCATGGGCATGCAGATGGCGGTGTAGATATTTCCTAGTTTATACAGATAGCGGTGTAGGTATTTCCATGTTTACACAGATGGTGGTGTAGATAGTTCCGTGTTTATACACATGGCGGAGTAGATACTTCCATCTTTATGGAGATGGCAGTGTAGATATTTCCATCTTTCTACAGATGGCAGTGTAGATATTTCCATGTTTATACAGATGGCGGTGTAGATATTTCCATATTTATACAGACGTCTGTGTAGATATTTCCATGTGTATACAGATGGTATTGTAGGTCTTTCCATGTTTATACAGATGGTGGTGTAGATATTTCCATGTTTATTCAGATGACTGTGTAGATATTTCCATGTTTTTACAGATGGCAGTGTAGATATTTCAATGTTTATAGTGATGGCGCTGTAGATATTTCCATGTTTATACAGATCACGGTGTAGGTATTTCCATGTTTATACAGATAGCGGTGTAGATATTTCCATGTTTTTACAGATATCGGTGCAGATATTTCCATGTTTACACAGATTGCGGTGTAGATATTTCCATCTTTCTTCAGATGGCATTGTAGATATTTCCATGTTTCTACAGATGGAGGTGTAGTCATTTCCATGTTTATATAGATGTTGGTGTAGATATTACCATGTTTATACAGATAGCGGTGTAGATATTTCCATATTTATACAGATAGCGGTGTATATATTTCCATGTTTATACAGACAGCGGTGGAGATATTTCCATGTTTATACAGATAGCTGTGGCGATATTTCCAGGTTTATACAGATCGCGGTGTAGATATTTTCATGTTTATACAGATAGCATTGTCCATATATCCAAGTTTGTACAGATAGCCGTGTAGTTATTTCCATGTTTATGCAGATAGCGGTGTAAATATTTGCATGTTTATACCCATAGTGGTGTACATATTTCCACGTTTACAGAGATTGCGGTGTAGGTATTTCAATGTTTATACTGATGGCTGTGAAGATCTTTCCATGTGTATACAGGTGGCAGTGTAGATTTCCCATGTTTATACTGATGGAGGTGTAGATATTTCCTTGTTTATAGAGATAGCGGTGGAGATATTTCCATGTTTATACAGATTGCGATGTAGATATTTCCATGTTCATACAGATAGCAGTGTAGGTATTTCCATGTTTATGCAGATAGCGGTGAAGATATTTCCATGTTTATAGAGATATCGGTGTAGATATTTCCATGTTTATACAGATAGCGGTGGAGATATTTCCATGTTTATGCAGATAGCGTTGTAGATATTGCCTTATTTATACAGATGGCGGTGTAGATATTTCCAAGTTTATACAGAGAGCGGTGTAGATATTTCCATGGTTACACAGATAGCAGTGGAGTTATTTCCATGTTTATACATATTGCAATGTAGGTATTTCCAGGTTTATAGAGATAGCGGTGTAGATATTTCCATGTTTATACAGATGGCTGTGTAGATATTTCCATGTGTATACAGATGGCAGTGAAGATATTTCCATGTTTATACTGATGCAGGTGTAGATATTTCCATGTTTATACAGATGACTGTGAAGATAATTTCATATTTTTACACATGGCAGTGTAGTTATTTCATTGTTTATACAGATAACTCTGTGGCTATTTCCATGTTTATACAGATAGCAGTGGAGATATTTCCATGTTTATAGAGAAGGCTGTGTAGATATTTCCATGTTTATACAGATGGCAGTGTAGATATTTCCATGTTTATAGAGATAGTGGTGTAGATATTTCCATGTTTATACAGATAGTAGTGCAGATATTTCCATGTTTATAGAGACAGCGTTGTATATATTTCCATATTTATACAGATAGCGGTGTAGTTATTTCCATGTTTATTCAGATGGCGGTGTAGATATTTCCATGTTTATACAGATGGTGGTGTAGATATTTCCCTGTTTATACAGATAGCGGTGTGGATATTTCCGTGTATATACAGATAGCGGTGTTGATATTTCCCTGTTTACACAGATAGCAGTGTAGTTATTTCCATGTTTATACAGATGGCGGTGTAGATAGTTCCATGTTTATGGAGAGGGCGGTGTAGATATTTTCATGTTTATAGAGATGGCGGTGTAGATATTTTCAAGTTTATAGAGATGGCAGTGTAGATGTTTCCATGTTTATAGAGATGGTGGAGTAGATATTTCCATGTTTTTACAGATGACAGTGTAGCTATTTCCATGTTTATACTGATGGCAGTGTAGATATTTCCATGTTATACAGATAGCGGTGTAGAGATTTCCATATTTATACAGATAGCGGTGTAGATATTTCCAGATTTATACAGATAGCGATGTATAAATTTCCATGTTTATACAGATAGCGGTGGAGATATTTCCATGTTTATACAGATAGCTGTGGAGATATTTCCATGTTTATACAGATCGCTGTGTAGATATTTTCATGTTCATACAGATAGCGTTGTCCATATTTCCAAGTTTGTACAGATAGCCGTGTTGATATTTCCATGTTTATGCAGATAGCGCTGTAGATATTTGCATGTTTACACCCATAGCGGTGTACATATTTCCACGTTTACAGAGATTGCGGGGTAGATATTTCCATGTTTATACCCATAGCGTTGTACATATTTCCACGTTTACAGAGAATGTGGGGTAGATATTTCCATGTTTATACTGATGTCTGTGAAGATATTTTCATGTGTATACAGATGGCAGTGTAGATTTCCCATGTTTATACTGATGGAGGTGTAAATATTTCCTTGTTTATAGAGATAGCAGTGGAGATATTTCCATGTTTATACAGATAGCGATGTAGATATTTCCATGTTTATACAGATAGCAGTGTAGGTATTTCCATGTTTAAACAGATAGCGGTGAAGATATTTCCATGTTTATACAGATCGCGGTGTAGATATTTCCATGTTTATACAGATCGCGGTGTAGATAGTTCCATGTTTATACAGATAGCGGTGTAGATATTTCCATGTATTTACAGATATCGGTGTAGATATTTCCATGTTTACACAGATTGCGGTGTAGATACTTCCATCTTTCTACAGATGGCATTATAGATATTTCCATGTTTATACAGATGACGGTGTAGATATTTCCATGTTTATATAGATGGTGGTGTAGATATTACCATGTTTATACAGATAGCATTGTAGATATTTCCATGTTTAAACAGATGGTGGTGAAGCTATTTCCATGTTTATACAGATTGCGGTGTAGATATTTCCATGTTTATACAGATCGCGGTGTAGTTATTTCCATGTTTAGACAGATAGCGGTGTAGATATTTCCATGTTTATAAAGATAGTGGTGTAGATATTTCCATATTTATAGAGATAGCGGTGTAGGTATTTCCATGTTTATAGACATAGCGGTGTAGATATTTCCATGTTTATAGAGATGGCGTTGAAGATATTTCCATGTTTATACCGATAGCGGTGTTGGTATTTCCACGTTTATACAGATAGCGATGTAGATATTTCCATGTTTATACAGCTCGCGGTGCAGGTATTTATATCTTTATACAGATGACATTGTAGATATTTCCTTATTCACACAGATGGCGGTGTAGATGTTTCCATGTTTATACAGATGGCGGAGTAGTTAGTTCCATGTTTATGGAGATGGCTGTGTAGATATTTTCATGTTTATAGAGATGGCGGTGTAGATATTTCCATGTTTATAGAGATAGCAGTGTAGATATTTACATGTTTATACAGATGGCTGTGTAGATATTTCCATGTGTATACAGATGGCATTGTAGATATTTCTATGTTTACACAGATTGCGGTGTAGATATTTCCATCTTTCTACAGATGGCATTGTAGATATTTCCATGTTTATACAGATGGCGGTGTAGATATTTCCATGTTTATATAGATGGTTGTGTAGATATTACCATGTTTATACAGATAGCGGTGTAGATATTTCCATGTTTAAACAGATCGTGGTGAAGATATTTCCATGTTTATACAGATTGCGGTGTAGATATTTCATGTTTATGCAGAAGGCGGTGTAGATATTTCCATGTTTATAGAGATAGCGGTGTAGATATTTCCATATTTATGCAGACAGCAGTGAAGATATTTCCATGTTTATAGAGATCGTGGTGTAGATATTTCCATATTTATACAGATAGCGGTGTAGATATTTCCATGTTTATACAGACAGCGGTTTAGATATTTCCATGTTTACAGAGAGAGCGGTGTAGATATTTCGATATTTGCACAGATTGCGCTGTAGATATTTCCATCTTTACACAGATAGCTGTGTACATATTTCCATGTTTACACAGATAGCGGTGTATTTATTTCCATGTTAACACAGATAGTGTTGTAGCTATTTCCATGTTTATACAGATAGCGGTTTTGATATTTCCATGTTTATACAGATCATGGTGTAGATATTTCAATGTTTATACAGACAGCAGTGTAGATATTTTCTAGTTTTTAGAGATAGCAGTGTAGATATTTCCATGTTTACAGAGATAGCGGTGTAGATATTTCCCTCTTTGCACAGATTGCGGTGTAGATATTTCCATCTTTACACAGATAGCGGTGTACATATTTCCATGTTTACACAGATAGCGGTGTAGATATTTCCATCTTTACACAGACAGTGTTGTAGATATTTCCATGTTTATACAGATAGCAGTGTCGATATTTCTATGTTTATAAAGATAGCGGTGTAGATGTTTCCATCTTTATACAGATAGCGGTGTAGATATTTCCATGTTTATACAGATGATGGTGTAAGTATTTCCATATTTATAGAGATAGCGGTGTACATACTTCCGTGTTCATACAGACGGCAGTGTACATATTTCCTTCTGTATACAGATGGCAGTGTAGATATTTCCATGTTTATACAGATGGAGGTGTAGATATTTCCAAGTTTATGCAGACGACAGTGTAGATATTTCCATATTTTTACAGATGGCGGTGTAGATATTTCCATGTTTATACAGGGAGCGGTGTGGCTATTTCCATGTCTATACAGATAGCAGTGTAGATATTTTCATGTTTATAGAAATGGCTGTGCAGATATTTCCGTGTTTACACCGATGGCCGTGTAAACATTCCATGTTTATACAGATAGTGGTGTAGATATTTCCATGTTTATACAGATGACTGTGTAGGTATTTCCATGTTTATACAGATGGCCGTGTAGATATTTCTATGTTTATAGAGATAGCCATGGAGATATTTCCGTGTTTATACAGATAGCGGTGTAGACATGTCCATGTTCATAGAGATAGCTGTGTAGATATTTACACATTTGTACAGATAGCTGTGTAGATATTTCCATGTTTATACAGATTGCGGTGTAGATATTTCCATGTTTATACACATGACTGTGTAGGTATTTCCATGTTTATACAGATGGCTTTGTAGATATTTCCATGTTTATAGAGATAGCGGTGCAGCTATTTCCATGTTTATACAGATAGCAGTGTACATATTTCCATGTTTATACAGATCGTGGTGTAGACATTTCCATGTTTATACAAATACCGGTGTAGATATTTACATGTTTATACAGACCGCAGTGTAGGTATTTCCATGTTTATAGAGATAGCGGTGTAGATATTTCCATGTTTGTACAGTTGGCGGTGTTGATGTTTCCATCTATACACAGATTGCCGTGTAGGTATTTCCATGTGTATATAGATGGCATTGTAGATATTTCCATGTTTATACAGATGGTGGTGTAGATATTTCCGTGTTTATGCAGATGACTGTGTAGGTATTTCCATGTTTTTACAGATGGCATTGTAGATATTTCCATGTTTATAGAGATAGCAGTGTAGATATTTCAATGTTTATACAGATGGCGGTGTAGATATTTCCATGTTTATACAGATGGCGGTGTAGAGATTTCCATTTTTATAGAGATAGCGGTGTAGATATTTCCATATTTATACAGATAACGGTGTAGATATTTCCATGTTTATACAGATAGCAGTGTAAATATTTCCATGTTTATACAGATCACCGTGTAGATATTTCCATGTTTATAGAGATAGCGGTGTAGATATTTCCATGTTTATAGAGATAGCGGTTTAGCTATTTCCATTTTTTTACAGAACGCGGTGTAGATATTTCCATGTTTATACAGATAGCGGTGCAGATATTTCCATGTTTGTACAGATGGCGGTGTTGATATTTCCATCTATACACAGATGACCATGTAGATATTTCCATGTTTATACAGATTGTGGCGCAGATATTTCCATGGATCTGTAGAAGGCGGTGTAGATATTTCCATGTTTATACAGATAACGGTGTAGATATTTCAATTTATATACAGATGGCTGTGCAGATATTTCCATGTTTATACAGATGGCTGTGTAGATATGTCCATGTTTATACAGATGACTTTGTAGGCATTTCCATGTTTATACAAATGGTGGTGTAGGTATTTCCATGTTTATAGAGATAGCTGTGTAGATATTTCCATGTTTATCCTGATAGCGGTGTAGATATTTCCATGTTTATACAGACAGCAGTGGAGATATTTCCATGTTTATAAACATAGCGGTGTACATATTTCCATGTTTATAGAGACAGCGTTGTAGGTATTTCCGTGTTTATATAGATAGCGGTGCAGATATTTCCATGTTTATACAGATGCCTATGCAGATATTTCCATATTTATACAAAGGGCTCTGTAGATATTTCCATGTTTATAAAGATGGCAGTGTAGATATTTCCATGTTCCTACATATGACTGTGTAGGTATTTCCATGTTTATAGAGATGGCTTTGTAGATATTTCCATGTTTACAGAGATAGCGGTGCAGATATTTCCATGTTTATACAGATAGCGGTGTAAATATTTCCATGTTTATACAGATCGTGGTGTAGATATTTCCATGTTTATAGAGATACCGGTGTAGATATTTCCATGTTTATACAGACCGCAGTGTAGGTATTTCTATGTATATAGAGATAGCGGTGTAGATATTTCCATGTTTGTACAGATGGCGGTGTTCATGTTTCCATCTATACACAGATTGCCGTGTAGGTATTTCCATGTGTATACATAGGGCATTGTAGATATTTCCATGTTTATAGAGAAGGTGGTGTAGATATTTCCATGTTTATACAGATGACTCTATAGGTATTTCCATGTTTTTACAGATGGCATTGTAGATATTTCCATGTTTATAGAGATAGCAGTGTAGATATTTCCATGTTTATACAGATGGCGGTGTAGATATTTCCATGTTTATAGAGATAGCGGTGTAGATATTTCCATATTTATACAGATAACGGTGTAGATATTTCCATGTTTATACAGATAGCGGTGTAAATATTTTCATGTTTATACAGATCACGGTGTAGTTATTTCCATGTTTATAGAGATAGCGGTGTAGATATTTCCATGTTTATACAGATAGCGGTTTAGATATTTCCTTGTTTATACAGACCGCGGTGTTGATATTTCCATGTTTATACAGATAGCGGTGCAGATATTTCCATGTTTGTACAGATGGCGGTGTTGATATTTCCATCTATACACAGTTGACCGTGTAGATATTTCCCTGTTTATACAGATGGCGGCGCAGATATTTCCATGGATATGTAGATGGCGGTGTAGATATTTCCATGTTTATACAGATAGCGGTGTAGTTATTTACATGTTTATATAGATAGCGGTGTAGATATTTCCAGGTATATACACATGGCTGTGTAGATATTTCCATGTTTATACAGATGGCGGTGTAGATATTTCCATGTTTATACAGATAACTTTGTTTGTTTTTCCATGTTTATACAGATGGCGGTGTAGATATTTCGATGTTTATAGAGATAGCAGTGGAGATATTTCCATGTTTATACAGATAGCGGTGTAGATATGTCCATGTTTATACTGATTGAGGTGTAGATATTTCCATGTTTATAGAGATGGCGTTGTAGATATTTCCATTTTCATAGAGATAGCGGTGTTGATTTTTCCATGTTTATAGAGATAGCGGTGTGTATATTTCCATCTTTATACAGATACGGGTGTAGATATCTCCATGTTTATAGAGATGGCGGTGTAGATATTTCCATGTTTATAAAGACAACGATGTAGATATTTCCATGTTTATACAGACAACGGTGTAGATATTTCCATGTTTATACAGATCACGGTGTAGAAGTTTCCATGTTTATACAGATCATGGTGTAGATATTTCCATATTTAAACAGATCGCGGTGTTGATATTACCATGTTTATAGGGATAGCGGTGCAAATATTTCCACATTTATACAGATAGCTGTGTAGTTATTAGCATGTTTATACACATAGTGGTGTAGATATTTCCATGTATAAACAGATATCTGTGTAGCTATTTCCATGTTTAAACACATGGTGGTGTAGATATTTCCTTGTTTATACAAATAGCGGTTTATTTATTTCCATGTTTATACAGATAGCGGTGTAGATATTTCCATGTATATACAGACGGCTGTGTAGATATTTCCATGTTTATACAGATGGCTGTGTAGATATTTCCATGTTTATACTGATGACTTTGTAGGTATTTCCATGTCTATACAAATGGCCGTGTAGATATTTCCATATTTATAGAGATAGCTGTTTAGATATTTCCATGTTTATATAGATAGCGGTGTAGAGATTTCCATGTTTATACTGATTGTGGTGTAGATATTTCCATGTTTATATGGATAGCGCTGCAGATATTTCCATGTTTATAGAGATGGCGGTGTAGATATTTCCATGTTTATAGAGACGGCGGTGTAGATATTTCCATGTTTATAGAGATTGTGGTGTAGATATTTCCATGTTCATAGAGATAGCAGTGAGGATATTTCCATCTTTATACAGATAGCAGTGTAGATATTTCCATTTTTATAGAGATAGCGGTTTAGATATTTCATATTTATACAGATAGCGGTGTAGATATTTCCATGTTTATACAGATTGCGATGTAGATATTTCCTTGTTTATACACATGACTGTGTAGGTATTTCCATGTTTATACAGATGGCTTTGTAGATATTTCCATGTTTATAGAGATAGCGGTGCAGATATTTCCATGTTTATACAGATAGCGGTGTACATATTTCCATGTTTATACAGATCGTGGTGTAGACATTTCCGTGTTTATACAAATACCGGTGTAGATATTTACATGTTTATACAGACCGCAGTGTAGGTATTTCCATGTTTATAGAGGTAGCGGTGTAGATATTTCCATGTTTGTACAGATGGCGGTGTTGATGTTTCCATCTATACACAGATTGCCGTGTAGGTATTTCCATGTGTATATAGATGGCATTGTAGATATTTCCATGTTTATACAGATGGTGGTGTAGATATTTCCGTGTTTATGCAGATAACTGTGTACGTATTTCCATGTTTTTACAGATGGCATTGTAGATATTTCCATGTTTATAGAGATAGCAGTGTAGATATTTCCATGTTTATACAGATGGCGGTGTAGATATTTCCATGTTTATACAGATGGCGGTGTAGATATTTCCATTTTTATAGAGATAGCGGTGTAGATATTTCCATATTTATACAGATAACGGTGTAGATATTTCCATGTTTATACAGATAGCTGTGTAAATATTTCCATGTTTATACAGATCACCGTGTAGATATTTCCATGTTTATAGAGATAGCGGTGTAGATATTTCCATGTTTATAGAGATAGCGGTTTAGCTATTTCCATTTTTATACAGACCGCGGTGTAGATATTTCCATGTTTATACAGATAGCGGTGCAGATATTTCCATGTTTGTACAGATGGCGGTGTTGATATTTCCATCTATACACAGATGACCGTGTAGTTATTCCCATGTTTATACAGATGGCGGCGCAGATATTTCCATGGATATGTAGAAGGTGGTGTAGATATTTCCATGTTTATACAGATAACGGTGTAGATATTTCCATTTATATACAGATGGCTGTGCAGATATTTCCATGTTTATACAGATGGCTGTGTAGGTATGTCCATGTTTATACAGATGACTTTTTAGGTATTTCCATGTTTATACAGATGGCGGTGTAGGTATTTCCATGTTTATAGAGATAGCTTTGTAGATATTTCCATGTTTATCCTGGTAGCGGTGTAGATATTTCCATGTTTATACAGACAGCAGTGGAGATATTTCCATGTTTATAAACATAGCGGTGTACATATTTCCATGTTTATAGAGACAGCGGTGTAGGTATTTCCATGTTTATATAGATAGCGGTGCAGATATTTCCATGTTTATAGAGATGCCTATGCAGATATTTCCATATTTATACAAAGGGCTCTGTAGATATTTCCATGTTTATACAGATGGCAGTGTAGATATTTCCATGTTCCTACACATGACTCTGTAGGTATTTCCATGTTTATACAGATGGCTTTGTAGATATTTCCATGTTTACAGAGATAGCGGTGCAGATATTTCCATGTTTATACAGATAGCGGTGTAAATATTTCCATGTTTATACAGATCGTGGTGTAGATATTTCCATGTTTATACAGATACCGGTGTAGGTATTTCCATGTTTATAGAGACCGCAGTGTAGGTATTTCCATGTATATAGAGATAGCGGTGTAGATATTTCCATGTTTGTAAAGATGGCGGTGTTGATGATTCCATCTATACACAGATTGCCGTGTAGGTATTTCCATGTGTATACATAGGGCATTGTAGATATTTCCATGTTTATAGAGAAGGTGGTGTAGATATTTCCATGTTTATACAGATGACTCTATAGGTATTTCCATGTTTTTACAGATGGCATTGTAGATATTTCCATGTTTATAGAGATAGCAGTGTAGATATTTCCATGTTTATACAGATGGCGGTGTAGATATTTCCATGTTTATAGAGATAGCGGTGTAGATATTTCCATATTTATACAGATAACGGTGTAGATATTTCCATGTTTATAGAGATAGCGGTGTAAATATTTTCATGTTTATACAGATCACGGTGTAGATATTTCCATGTTTATAGAGATAGCGGCGTAGATATTTCCATGTTTATACAGATAGCGGTTTAGATATTTCCTTGTTTATACAGACCGCGGTGTTGATATTTCCATGTTTATACAGATAGCGGTGCAGATATTTCCATGTTTGTACAGATGGCGGTGTTGATATGTCCATCTATACACAGATGACCGTGTAGATATTTCCCTGTTTATACAGATGGCGGCGCAGATATTTCCATGGATATGTAGATGGCGGTGTAGATATTTCCATGTTTATACAGATAGCGGTGTAGTTATTTCCATGTTTATATAGATAGCGGTGTAGATATTTCCAGGTATATACACATGGCTGTGTAGATATTTCCATGTTTATACAGATGGCAGTGTAGATATTTCCATGTTTATACAGATAACTTTGTCTGTTTTTCCATGTTTATACAGTTGGCGGTGTAGATATTTCGATGTTTATAGAGATAGCAGTGGAGATATTTCCATGTTTATACAGATAGCGGTGTAGATATGTCCATGTTTATACTGATTGAGGTGTAGATATTTGCATGTTTATAGAGATGGCGTTGTAGATATTTCCATGTTCATAGAGATAGCGGTGTTGATTTTTCCATGTTTATAGATATACCGGTGTGGATATTTCCATGTTTATACAGATAAGGGTGTAGATATTTCCATGTTTATAGAGATGGCGGTGTAGATATTTCCATGTTTATACAGACAACGGTGTAGATATTTCCATGTTTATACAGATCACGGTGTAGATATTTCCATGTTTATACAGATCATGGTGTAGATATTTCCATGTTTATACAGATCGCGGTGTTGATATTACCATGTTTATAGGGATAGCGGTGCAAATATTTCCACATTTATACAGATAGTGGTGTAGTTATTAGCATGTTTATACACAGAGTGGTGTAGATATTTCCATGTATAATCAGATATCTGTGTAGATATTTCCATGTTTAAACAGATGGTGGTGAAGATATTTCCTTGTTTATACAAATAGCGGTGTATTTATTTCCATGTTTATACAGATAGCGGTGTAGACATTTCCATGTATATACAGACGGCTGTGTAGATATTTCCATGTTTATACTGATGGCTGTGTAGATATTTCCATGTTTATACAGATGACTTTGTAGGTATTTCCATGTTTATACAGATGGCCGTGTAGATATTTCCATGTTTATAGAGATAGCTGTGTAGATATTTCCATGTTTATACAGATAGCTGTGTAGATATTTCCATGTTTATACAGATCGCGGTGTAGATATTTCCATGTTTATACACATCGCGGTGTAAATATTTTCATGTTCCTACACATGACTGTGTTGGTATTTCCATGTTTATACAGATGGCTTTGTAGTTATTTCCATGTTTATAGAGATAGCGGTATAGATATTTCCATGTTTATACAGACAGCTGTGTAAATATTTGCATGTTTATACAGATCGTGGTGTAGATATTTCCATGGTTATACAGATACCGGTGTAGAAATTTCCATGTTTATACAGACCACAGTGCAGATATTTCCATGTTTATACAGATAGCGGTATAGATATTTCCATGTTTGTACAGATGGCGGTGTTGGTTTTTCCATCTATACACAGATTGCCGTGTAGGTATTTCCATGTGTATACAGATGGCATTGTAGATATTTCCATGTTTATACTGATGGTGGTGTAGATATTTCCATGTTTATACAGATGACTTTATAGGTATTTCCATGTTTTTACTGATGGCATTGTAGATATTTCCATGTTTATAGAGATAGTAGTGTAGATATTTCCATGTTTATACAGATGGCGGTGTAGATATTTCCATGTTTATAGAGATAGCGGTGTAGATATTTCCATATTTATACAGATAACGGTGAAGGTATTGCCATGTTTATACAGATAGCAGTGTAAATATTTCCATGTTTATACAGATCACGGTGTAGATATTTCCATGTTTATTGAGATAGCGGTGTAGAAATTTCCAGGTTTGTACAGATAGCGGTTTAGATATTTCCATGTTTCTACAGACCACGGTGTAGATATTTCCATGTTTATACTGTTGGCGGTGTTGATATTTCCATCTATACACAGATGACCGTGTAGATATTTCCATGTTTATACAGATGGCGGCGCAGATATTTCCATGGATATGCAGAAGGCGGTGTAGATATTTCCATGTTTATACAGATAGCGGTGTATTTATTTCCATGTTTATACAAATAGCGGTGTAGATATTTCCATGTATATACACATGGCAGTATATTTACTTCCAAGTTTATACAGATGGCGGTGTAGATATTTCCATGTTTATACCGATATCTTTGGAAGTATTTCCGTGTTTATACAGATGGCGGTGTAGATATTTCGATGTTTATAGAAGTAGCAGTGGAGATATTTCCATGTTTATACAGATAGCGGTGTAGATATTTCCACGTTTATACTGATCACGGTGTAGATATTTCCATGTTTATAGAGATGGCGGTGTAGATATTTCCATGTTTATACAGATCACGGTGTAGATATTTCCATGTTTATACAGATAGCGGAGTAGATATTTCCATGTTTATACAGATCATGGTGTAGATATTAACATGTTTATACAGATCGCGGTGTTGATATTACCATGTTTATAGGGATAGCAGGGCAAATATTTCCACATTTATACAGATTGCGGTGTAGTTATTAGCATGTTTATACAGACTGTGGTGTAGATATTTCCATGTATAAACAGATGTCTGTGTATATATTTCCATGTTTAAACAGATGGTGGTGTAGATATTTCCTTGATTATACAAATAGCGGTGTAGTTATTTCCATGTTTATACAGATCGCGGTGTAGATATTTCCTTGTTTATACAAATAGCATTGTAGTTATTTCCATGTTTATACAGATAGCGGTGTAGATATTTCCATGTATATACAGATGGCTGTGTAGATATTTCCTTGTTTATACAAACAGCGGTGTAGTTATTTCCATGTTTATACAGATAGCGGTGTAGATATTTCCATGTATATACAGATGGCTGTGTAGATATTTCCATGTTTACATAGATGGCTGTATAGATATTTCCATGTTTATACAGATGAATTTGTAGATATTTCCATGTTTATACAAATGGCGGTGTAGATATTTCCATGTTTATACAGATAGCGGTGTAGATATTTCCATGATATACAGATCGCGTTGTAGATATTTCCATGTTTATGTAGATCGCGGTGTAGATATTTCCATGTTTACACAGATTGCGGTGTAGATATTTCCATGTTTTTACAGATATTGGTGTAGATATTTCCATGGTTACACAGATGGCTGTGTAGATATTTCCATGTTTATATAGATGGTGGTGTAGATATTTATAGATGTTTATAGAGATAGCGGTGCAGATATTTCCATATTTATACAGATAGCGGTGTAAATATTTCCATGTTTATACAGATCGTGGTGTAGATATTTCCATGTTTATACAGATACCGGTGTAGATAATTACATGTTTATACAGACCGCAGTGTAGGTATTTCCATGTTTATAGAGATAGCGGTGTAGATATTTCCATGTTTGTACAGATGGCGGTGTTGATGTTTCCATCTATACACAGATTGCCGTGTAGGTATTTCCATGTGTATACAGATGGCATTGTAGATATGTCCATGTTTATACAGATGGTGGTGTAGATATTTCCATGTTTATATATATGACTGTATAGGTATTTCCATGTTTTTACAGATGGCATTGTAGATATTTCCAGGTTTATAGAGATAGCAGTGTAGATATTTCCATGTTTATACAGATGGCGGTGTAGATATTTCCATGTATATACAGATAACGGTGTAGATATTTCCATGTTTATACAGATAGCCATGTAAATATTTCCATGTTTATACAGATCACGGTGTAGATATTTCCATGTTTATAGAGATAGCGTTGTAGATATTGCCATGTTTATACAGATAGCGGTGTAGGTATTTCCATGTTTATACAGACCGCGGTGTAAATATTTCCATGTTTATACAGATAGCGTTGCAGATATTTCGATGTTTGTACAGATTGCGGTGTTGATATTTCCATCCATACACTGCTGACCGTGTAGATATTTCCATGTTTATACAGATGGCGGTGCAGATATTTCTATGGATATGTAGATGGCGGTGTAAATATTTCCATGTTTATACAGAAAGCGGTGTAGATATTTCCATGTTTATATAGATAGCGGTGTAGATATTTCCATGTATATACACATGGTAGTGTAGACAGATCCATGTTTATACAGATGGCGGTGTAGATATTTCCAAGTTTATACAGATAACTTTGTAAGTATTTCCATGTTTATACAGATGGCGGTGTAGATATTTCCATGTTTATACTGATCGCGATGTAGATATTTCCATGTTTATAGAGATGGCGGTGTAGATATTTCCATGTTCATAGAGATAGCGGTGTTTACTTTTCCATGTTTATAGAGATAGCGGTGTGGATATTTCCTTGTTTATACAGAGAGCGGTGTAGATATTTCCATGTTTCTAGAGATGGCAGTGTAGATATTTCCATGTTTATACAGATCACGGTGTAGATATTTCCATGTTTATACAGATCGCGGTGTTGATATTACCATGTTTATAGGGATAGCGGTGCAAATATTTCCACATTTATACAGATAGCGGTGTAGTTATTAGCATGTTTATACAGATAGCGGTGTATATATTTCCATGGATAATCAGATGTCTGTGTATATATTTCCATGTTTAAACAGATGGCGGTGTAGATATTTCCATGTTTATACAAATAGCAATGTAGTTATTTGCATGTTTATACAGATAGCGGTGTAGATATTTCCATGTATATACAGATGGCTGTGTAGATATTTCCATGTTTATACAGATGGCTGTGTAGATATTTCCATGTTTATACAGATGGCTGTGTAGATATTTCCAGGTTTATACAGATGACTTCGTAGGTATTTCCATGTTTATACAGATGGTGGTGTAGATATTTACATGTTTATAGAGATAGCTGTGTAGATATTTCCATGTTTATACAGATAGCGGTGTAGATATTTCCATGTTTATACAGATAGCGGTGTAGATATTTCCATGTTTATACAGATCGCGGTGTAGATATTTCCATGTTTATACAGATCGTGGTGTAGATATTTCCATGTTTATATAGATAGCGGTGTAGATATTTCCATGTTTATACAGATAGCGCTGTAGATATTTCCATGTTTATACAGATGTCAGTGTAGATATTTCTAAGTTTATAGAGATGGCGGTGTAGATATTTCCATGTTTATAGAGATAACGGTGTAGATATATCCATGTTCATAGAGATAGCAGTGAGGATATTTCCATGTTTATACAGATAGCAGTGTAGATATTTCCATTTTTATAGAGATAGCGGTTTAGATATTTCATATTTATACAGATAGCGGTGTAGATATTTCCATGTTCATAGAGATGGCGGTGTAGATATTTCCATGTTTATACACATGACTTCGTAGGTATTTGCATGTTTATACAGATGGCGGTGTAGATATTTACATGTTTATAGAGATAGCTGTGTAGATATTTCCATGTTTACACAGATAGCGGTGTAGATATTTCCATGTTTATACAGATAGTGATGTAGATATTTCCATGTTTATAGCGATAGCGGTGTAGATATTTCCATGTTTATAGAGATAGCGGTGTAAATATTTCCATCTCCATTCAGAGAGTGCTGTACATATTTCCATGTTTATACAGATCACTATGTAGATATTTCCATGTTTATACAGATAACGTTGTAGACATTTCCATCTTTATTAAAACGGTGGTGTAAATATTTCCATGTTCCTACACATGACTGTGTATTTATTTCCATGTTTGTACACATGGCGGTGTAAATATTTCCATATTTATAGAGATAGCAGTGTAGATATTTCCAGGTTTATACAGATAGCGGTGTAAATATTTCCATGTTTATACAGAGCGCGGTGTAGATATTTCCATGTTTATACAGATACCGGTGTAGAAATTTCCATGTTTATACAGACTACAGTGTAGATATTTCCATGTTTATACAGATAGCGGTGTAGATATTTCCATGTTTGTACAGTTGGCGGTGTTGATGTTTCCTTCTATACACAGATTGCCGTGTAGGTATTTCCATGTGTATACAGATGGCATTGTAGATATATCCATGTTTATACAGATGGTGGTGTAGGTATTTCCATGTGTATACAGATGGCATTGTAGATATTTCCATGTTTATACAGATGGTGGTGAAGTTATTTCCATGTTTATACATATGACTGTACAGGTATTTCCATGTCTTTACAGATGGCATTGTAGATATTTCCATGTTTATAGAAATAGCAGTGTAGATATTTCCATGTTTATACAGATGGCAGTGTAGATATTTCCATCTTTCTACAGATGGCATTGGAGATACTTCCCTGTTTATACAGATGGCGGTGTAGATATTTCCATGTTTATATAGATGGTGGTGTAGATATTACCATGTTTATACAGATAGCTGTGTTGATATTTCCATGTTTATACAGATCGTGGTGAAGATATTTCCATGTTTATACAGATCACGGTGTAGATATTTCCATGTTTATACAAATCGCGGTGTAGATATTTCCATGTTTATACTGATAGCGGTGTAGATATTTCCATGTTTATACAGATAGCGTTGTAGATATTTCCATGTTTATACAGATGGCGATGTAGATAATTCCATGATTACAGAGATGGCAGTGTAGATATTTCCATGTTTATTTAGATAACGGTGTAGATATATCCATGTTCATAGAGATAGCACTGAGGATATTTCCATGTTTATACAGATAGCAGTGTAGATATTTCCTTTTTTATAGAGATAGCGGTTTAGATATTTCATATTTATACAGATAGCAGTGTAGATATTTCCATGTTTTTACAGATTGCGGTGTAGATATTTTTCATGTTTATACAGATAGAGGTGTAGTTATTTCCAGGTTTATACAGATGTCAGTGTAGATATTTCCATCTTTCTGCAAATGGCAGTGTAGATATTTCCATGTTTATAGAGATGGCGGTGTGGATATTTCCATGTTTATATAGATGGAAGTGTAGATATTTTCTTGTTTATGTAGATGGCGTTGTAGATATCTCCATGTATAAAGAGATGGCGGTGTATATATATCCATGTTGATGGAGAGAGCGGTGTAGATATTTCCATGTTTATAGAGATAGCGGTGTAGTTATTTCCATGTTTATAGAGATAGCGGTGTAGATATTTCCATGTTTCTACAGATAACTGTGTAGATATTTCCATGTTTGTACAGATGGCATTGTAGGTATTTCCATGTTTATAGAGATAGCGGTGTAGATATTTTCATGTTTATACAGATTGCGGTGGAGGTATGTCCATGTATATACAGATAGTAGTGGAGATATTTCCACGTTAATACACATAGCGGTGTAGATATTTCCATGTTTATACTGATAGCGGTGTAGATATTTCCATGTATATACAGATGGCTGTGCAGATATTTCCATGTTTATACAGAGTTCTCTGTAGATATTTCCATGTTTATATAGATGACAGTGTAGATATTTCCAGGTTTATACAGATGACTGTGTAGATATTTCCATGTTAATACAGATGACGGTGTAGATATTTCCATGCTTATAGCGATAGCAGTGTAGATATTTCCATGTTTATACAGATAACAGTGTAGATATTTCCATATTTATACAGATAGCGGTGTAGATATTTCCATGTTTATGCAGATCACGGTGTAGTTATTTCCATGATTATAGAGATAGCGGTGAAGATATTTCCATGTTTATACAGATAGCGGTTTAGATATTTCTATGTTTATACAGACCGCGGTGTAGATATTTCCATGTTTATACAGATAGCGGTGCAGATATTTCCATGTTTGTACAGATGACGGTGTTGATATTTCCATCTCTACACAGATGACTGTGTAGATATTTCCATGTTTATACAGATGGCGGTGCAGATATTTCCATGGATATGTAGATGGCGGTGTAGATATTTCCATGTGTATACAGATAGCGGTGTAGTTATTTCCATGTTTATATAGATAGCGGTGTAGTTATTTCCATGTATATACACATGGTTCTGTAGATATTTCCATGTTTATACAGATGGCGGTGTAGATATTTCCAGGTTTATACAGATAATTTTGTAAATTTTTCCATGTGTATACAGATGGCGGTGTAGATATTTTGATGTTTATATAGATAGCATTGGAGATATTTCCATGTTTATACAGATAGCGGTGTAGATATTGCCATGTTTATACTGATCGCGGTGTACATATTCCCATGTTTATAGTGATAACGGTGTAGATATTTCCATGTTCAAAGAGATAGCGGTGTTGATTTTTCCATGTTTATAGAGATAGCGATGTGGATATTTCCATGTTTATACAGATAGGGGTGTAGATATTTCCATGTTTATACAGATCATGGTGTAGATATTTCCATGTTTATACAGATCGCGGTGTTGATATTACCATGTTTATAGGGATAGCGATGCAAATATTTCCTCATTTATACAGATAGCGGTGTAGTTATTTACTTGTTTATACAGATAGCGGTGCAGATATTTCCATGTATAAACAGATGTCTGTGTAGATAATTCCATGTTTAAACAGATTTTGGTGTAGATATTTCCTTGTTTATACACATAGCGGTGTATTTATTTCCATGTTTCTACAGTTAGCGGTGTAGATATTTCCATGTGTATACAGACGGCTGTGTAGATATTTCCATGTTTATACAGATGGCTGTGTAGATATTTCCATGTTTATACAGATGACTTTGTAGGTATTTCCATGTTTATACCGATGGCGGTGTAGATATTTCCATGTTTATAGAGATAGTTGTGTAAATATTTCCATGTTTATACAGATAGCGGTGTAGATATTTCCATGTTTATACAGATTGCAGTGTAGATATTTCCATGTTTACACAGATCGCGGTGTAGATATTTCCATGTTCCTACACATGACTGTGTTTGTATTTCCATGTTTATACAGATGGCTTTGTAGATATTTCCATGTTTATAGACATAGTGGTGTAGATATTTCCATGTTTATACAGATATCGTTGTAAATATTTCCATGTTTATACAGATCATGGTGTAGATATTTCCATGTTTATACAGATCACGGTGTAGCTATTTCCATGTTTATACAGATCGCGGTGTAGATATTTCCATGTTTATACAGATGATGGTGTAGATATTTCCATGTTTATGCAGATCGCGGTGTTGATTTTACCATGTTTATATGGATAGCGGTGCAAATATTTCCACATTTATGCAGATAGCGGTGTAGTTATTAGCATGTTTATACAGATAGCGGTGTAGATATTTCCATGTATAAACAGATGTCTGTGTATATATTTCCATATTTAAACTGATGGCGGTGTAGATATTTCCTTGTTTATACAAATAGCGGTGTACTTATTTCCATGTTTATACAGATAGCGGTGTAGATATTTCCTTGTTTATACAAATAGCGGTGTAGATATTTCCATGCTTATACAGATCACGGTGTAGATATTTCCTTGTTTATACAAAAAGCGGTGTAGTTATTTCCATGTTTATACAGATAGCGGTGTAGATACTTCCATGTATATACAGATGGCTGTGTAGATATTTCCATGTTTATACAGATGGCTGTGTAGATATTTCCATGTTTATACAGATGACTTTGTAGTTATTTCAATGTTTATACAGATGGCGGTGAAGATACTTCCATGTTTATAGAGATAGCTGTGTAGATATTTCCATGTTTATACAGATAGCGGTATAGATATTTTCATGTTTACTCAGATGTCGGTGTAGATATTTCCAAGTTTATACAGATAGCGGTGTAGATATTTCCATGTTTTTACAGATATTGGTGTGGATATTTCCATCTTTATTCAGATGGTGGTGTAGATATTTCCATGTTTATATAGATGGTGGTGTAGATATTACCATGTTTATTCAGATAGCTGTGTAGATATTTCCATGTTTATACAGATCGTGGTGAAGATATTTCCATGTTTACTCAGATAGCGGTGTAGATATTTCCATGTTTATACAGATCGTGGTGAAGGTATTTCCATGTTTATAGAGATCGCGGTGTAGATATTTCCATGTTTATACAGATCGCAGTGTAGATATTTCCATGTTTATACAGATAACGGTGTAGATATTTCCATGTTTATACAGATAGCGGTGCAGATATTTCCATGTTTATACAGATGGCGGTGTAGATATTTCACTGTTTATAGAGATGGCGGTGTAGATATTTCCATGTTCATTGAGATAGCAGTGTAGATGTATCCATCTTCATAGAGATAGCAGTGAGGGTATTTCCATGTTTATGCAGATAGCAGTGTAGATATTTCCATTTTTAAAGAGAAAGCGGTTTTGATATTTCATATTTATACAGATAGCGGTGTAGATATTTCCATGTTTATACAGATTGCGGTGTAGATATTTCCATGTTTATACAGATCGCGGTGTTGATATTACCATGTTTATAGTGATAGCGGTGCAAAAATTTCCACATTTATGCAGATAGCGGTGTAGTTATTAGCATGCTCATACAGATAGCGGTGTAGATATTTCCATGTATAAACAGATGTCTGTGTATATATTTCCATATTTAAACAGATGGCAGTGTAGATATCTCCTTGTTTATACAAATAGCGGTGTAGTTATTTCCATGTTTATACAGATCACGGTGTAGATATTTCCTTGTTTATACAAATAGCGCTGTAGATATTTCCATGTTTATACAGATAGGGGTGTAGATATTTCCATGTATATACAGATGACTGTGTAGATATTTCCATGTTTATACAGATGGCTGTGTAGATATTTAAATGTTTATTCAGTGACTGTGTAGATATTTGCATGTTTTTACAGATGGCAGTGTAGATATTTCAATGTTTATAGAGATAGCAGTGTAGATATTTCCAAGTTTGTACAGATAGCGGTGTAGATGTTTCCATGTTTTTACAGATATCGGTGTAGATATTTCCATGTTTACACAGATTGCGGTGTAGATATTTCCATCTTTCTACAGATGGCATTGTAGATATTTCCAAGTTTATACAGATGGTTGTGTAGATATTTCCATGTTTATACATATAGCGGTGTAGATGTTTCCATGTTTTCACAGATATCTCTGTAGATATTTCCATGTTTACACAGATTGCGGTGTAGATATTTCCATCTTTCTACAGATGGCATTGTAGATATTTCCATGTTTGTACAGATGGTTGTGTAGATATTTCCATGTTTATATAGATAGTGGTGAAGATATTTCCATGTTTATACAGATCGCGGTGTACATATTTCCATGTTTAAACAGATGGCGGTGTAGATATTTCCTTGTTTATACAAATAGCGATGTTGTAATTTCCATGTTTATACAGATAGCCGTGTAGATATTTCCATGTATATACAGATGGCTGTGTAGATATTTCCATGTTTATACAGATGGCTGTGTAGATATTTCCTTTTTTATACAGATGACTTTGTAGGTATTTCCATGTTTATACAGATGGCGGTGTAGGTATTTCCATGTTTATATAGATAGCTGTGTAGATATTTCCATGTTTATACAGATAGCGGTGTAGATATTTCCATGTTTATACAGATCGCGGTGTAGATATTTCCATGTTTATACAGACAGCAGTGGAGATATTTCCATGTTTATACACACAGCGTTGTACATATTTCCATGTTCATAGAGACAGCGGTGGAGGTATTTCCATGTTTATGCAGATAGCGGTGCAAATATTTCCATGTTTATACAGATGCCTATGCAGATATTTCCATATTTATAGAGAGGGCTGTGTAGATATTTCCATGTTTATACAGATGGCAGTGTAGATATTTCCATGTTCCAACACATGACTGTGTAGATATTTTCATGTTTATACAGATGGCTTTGTAGATATTTCCATGTTTATAGAGATAGCGGTGCAGATATTTCCATGTTTATACAGATAGCGGTGTAAATATTTCCATGTTTATACAGATCGTGGTGTAGATATTTCCATGTTTATACAGATACCGGTGTAGATATTTCCATGTTTATACAGACCGCAGTGCAGATATTTCCATGTTTATAGAGATAGCGGTGAAGATGTTTCCATGTTTGTACAGATGTCGGTGTTGATGTTTCCATCTATACACAGATTGCCGTGTACGTATTTCCATGTGTATACAGATGGCATTGCAGACCTTTCCGTGTTTATACAGATGGTGGTGTAGATATTTCCATGTTTATACAGATGACTGTATAGTTATTTCCATGTTTTTACAGATGGCTTTTTAGATATTTCCATGTTTATAGAGATAGCAGTGTAGATATTTCCATGTTTATACAGATGGTGGTGTAGATATTTCCATGTTTATAGAGATAGCGGTGTAGATATTTCCATATTTATACAGATAACGGTGTAGATATTTCAATGTTTATACAGACAGCCGTGTAAATATTTCCATGTTTATACAGATCACGGTGTAGATATTTCCATGTTTATAGAGATAGCGGTGTAGGTATTTCCATGTTTGTACAGATAGCGATGTAGAAATTTCCATGTTTATACAGACCGCGGTGTAAACATTTCCATGTTTATACAGAAATCGGTGTAGTTATTTCCATGTTTATATAGATAGCAGTGTAGATATTTCCATGTATATACACGTGGCTGTGTAGATATTACCATGTTTATACAGATAACTTTGTAAGTATTTCCATGTTTATACAGATAGTGGTGTAGATATTTCCGTGTTTATAGAGATGGCGGTGTAGATATTTCCATGTTTATACAGATCACGGTGTAGACATTTCCTTCTTTATACACATAGCTGTGTAGTTATTTCCATGTTTATACAAATAGCGATGTATATATTTCCATGTATATACAGATGGCTGTGTAGATATTTCCATGTTCATAGAGATAGCGGTGTAGATATTTCCATCTTTGCACAGATTGCGTTGTAGATATTTCCATGTTTACACAGAAAGCTGTGTAGATATTTCCATGTTTATTCAGATAGCGGTGTAGATATTTCCATGTTTATACAGATCGCAGTGTATATATTTCCATGTTTATACATATCGTGGTGTAGATATTTCCATGTTTTTACAGATATCGGTGTAGATATTTCCATGTTTACACAGATTGCGGTGCAGATATTTCCATCTTTCTACAGATGGCATTGTAGATATTTCCATGTTTATACAGATGACGGTGTAGATATTTCCATGTTTATATAGTTGGTGTTGTAGATATTACCATGTTTATAGAGATAGCGGTGTAGATATTTCCATGTTTATACTGATCGCGGTGTACATATTCCCATGTTTATAGTGATAACGGTGTATATATTTCCATGTTCAAAGAGATAGCGGTGTTGATTTTTCCATGTTTATAGAGATAGCGATGTGGATATTTCCATGTTTATACAGATAGGGGTGTAGATATTTCCATGTTTATACAGTTCATGGTGTAGATATTTCCATGTTTATACAGATCGCGGTGTTGATATTACCATGTTTATAGGGATAGCGGTGCAAATATTTCCACATTTATACAGATAGCGGTGTAGTTATTTACTTGTTTATACAGATAGCGGTGCAGATATTTCCATGTATAAACAGATGTCTGTGTAGATAATTCCATGTTTAAACAGATGGTGGTGTACATATTTCTTTTTTAATACACATAGCGGTGTATTTATTTCCATGTTTCTACAGTTAGCGGTGTAGATATTTCCATGTGTATACAGACGGCTGTGTAGATATTTCCATGTTTATACAGATGGCTGTGTAGATATTTCCATGTTTATACAGATGACTTTGTAGGTATTTCCATGTTTATACAGGTTGCGGTGTAGATATTTCCATGTTTATAGAGATAGTTGTGTAGATATTTCCATGTTTATACAGATAGCGGTGTAGATATTTCCATGTTTATACAGATTGCGGTGTAGATATTTCCATGTTTACACAGATCGCGGTGTAGATATTTCCATGTTCCTACACATGACTGTGTTTGTATTTCCATGTTTATACAGATGGCTTTGTAGATATTTCCATGTTTATAGACATAGTGGTGTAGATATTTCCATGTTTATACAGATATCGTTGTAAATATTTCCATGTTTATACAGATCATGGGGTAGATATTTCCATGTTTATACAGATCACGGTGTAGCTATTTCCATGTTTATACAGATCGCGGTGTAGATATTTCCATGTTTATACAGATGATGGTGTAGATATTTCCATGTTTATACAGATCGCGGTGTTGATATTACCATGTTTATATGGATAGCGGTGCAAATATTTCCACATTTATGCAGATAGCGGTGTAGTTATTAGCATGTTTATACAGATAGCGGTGTAGATATTTCCATGTATAAACAGATGTCTGTGTATATATTTCCATATTTAAACTGATGGCGGTGTAGATATTTCCTTGTTTATACAAATAGCGGTGTACTTATTTCCATGTTTATACAGATAGCGGTGTAGATATTTCCTTGTTTATACAAATAGCGGTGTAGATATTTCCATGCTTATACAGATCACGGTGTAGATATTTCCTTGTTTATACAAAAAGCTGTGTAGATATTTCCATCTTTATACAGATAGCGGTATAGATATTTTCATGTTTAAACAGATGGCGGTGTAGATATTTCCATGTTTATACAGATCGCGGTGTAGATATTTCCAAGTTTATACAGATAGCGGTGTAGATATTTCCATGTTTTTACAGATATTGGTGTGGATATTTCCATCTTTATTCAGATGGCGGTGTAGATATTTCCATGTTTATATAGATGGTGGTGTAGATATTACCATGTTTATTCAGATAGCGGTGTAGATATTTCCATGTTTATTCAGATAGCGGTGTAGATATTTCCATGTTTATACAGATCGTGGTGAAGATATTTCCATGTTTATAGAGATCGCGGTGTAGATATTTCCATGTTTATACTGATCGCAGTGTAGATATTTCGATGTTTATACAGATAACGGTTTAGATATTTCCATGTTTATACAGATAGCGGTGCAGATATTTCCATGTTTATACAGATGGTGGTGTAGATATTTCACTGTTTATAGAGATAGCGGTGTAGATATTTCCATCTTTGCACAGATTGCGGTGTAGATATTTCCATGTTTATATAGATCGCGGTGTAGATATTTCCATGTTTATACAGCTCGCTGTGTAGATATTTCCATGTTTATACAGATAGCGATGTAGATATTTCCATGTTTTTACAGATATCGGTGTAGATATTTCCATGTTTACACAGTTTGCGGTGTAGATATTTCCATCTTTCTACAGATGGCATTGTAGATATTTCCATGTTTATACAGGTGGCGGTGTAGATATTTCCATGTATAAACAGATGTCTGTGTATATATTTCCATGTTTAAACAGATGGCGGTGTAGATATTTCCTTGTTTATACAAATAGCGGTGTAGTTATTTCCATGTTTATACAGATAGTGGTGTAGATATTTCCATGTATATACAGACGACTGTGTAGATATTTCCATGTTTTTACAGATGGCTGTGTAGATATTTCCATGTTTATACAGATGACTTTGTAGGTATTTCCATGTTTATACAGATAGCGGTGTAGATATTTCCGTGTATATACAGACGGCTGTGTAGATATTTCCAGGTATATACAGATGGCTGTGTAGGTATTTTCATGTTTATACAGATGGCGTTGTAGATATTTCCGTGTTTATAGAGATATCTGTGTAGATATTTCCATGTTTATACAGATAGCGGTGTAGATATTTCCATGTTTATACAGACCGCGGTGTAGATATTTCCATGTTTATACAGACCGTGGTGTAGATATTTCCACGTTTATACAGATAGCGGTGAAGATATTTCCATGTTTTTACAGATATCGGTGTAGATATTTCCATGTTTACACAGATTGCGGTGTAGATATTTCCATCTTTCTACAGATGGCATTGTAGATATTTCCATGTTTATACAGATCGCGGTGTTGATATTACCATGTTTATAGGGAAAGCGGTGCAAATATTTCCACATTTATACAGATAGCGGTGCAGATATTTCCATGTTTGTACATATGGCGGTGTTGATATTTCCATCTATACACAGATGACCGTGTAGATATTTCCATGTTTATACAGATGGCGGCAGAGATATTTCTATGGATATGGAGATGGCGGTGTAGATATTTCCTTGTTTATACAGATAGCGGTGTAGTTATTTCCATGTTTATATATATAGCGGTGTAGATATTTCCATGTATATACACATGGCTGTGTAGATATTTCCATGATTATACAGATGGCGGTGTAGATATTTCCATGTATAAACAGATGTCTGTGTATATATTTACAGTTTTAAACAGATGGCGGTGTAGATATTTCCTTGTTTATAGAAATAGCGGTGTAGATGTTTCCATGTTTATACAGATAGTGGGGTAGATATTTCCATGTATATACAGATGGCTGTGTAGATATTTCCATGTTTATACAGATGGCTCTGTAGATATTTCCATGGTTATACAGATGACTTTGTAGGTATTTCCCTGTTTATACAGACGGCGGTGTAGATATTTCCATGTTTATAGAGATAGTTGTGTAGATATTTCCATGTTTACACAGATAGCGCTCTAGATATTTCCATGTTTATACAGATCACGGTGTAGATATTTCCATGTTTATACAGATCGCGGTGTAGATATTTCCATGGTTATACAGATAGCGGTGTGGATATTTCCATGTTTATACAGATGGCAGTGTAGATGTTTCAATGTTTATAGAGATGGCGGTGTAGATATTTCCATGTTTATAGAGATAGCGGTGTAGTTATATCCATATTCATAGAGATAGCAGTGAGAATATTTCCATGTTTATAAAGATAGCAGTGTAGATATTTCAACTTTTATAGAGATAGCGGTTTAGATATTTCATATTTATACACATAGCGGTGTAGATATTTCCATATTTATATAGATAGCAGTGTAGTTATTTCCATGTTTATACAGATGGCTGTGCCGATATTTCCATGTTTATACAGAGTTCAATGTAGAAATTTCCATGTTTATATAGATGACAGTGTAGACACTTCCAGGTTTATTCAGATGACTGTGTAGATATTTCCATGTATATACAGATGGCGGTGTAGATATTTCCATGTTTATAGAGATAGCGGTGTAGATATTTCCATGTTTATAGAGATAGCAGTATAAATATTTCCATCTTTATACAGATATTGGTGTAGATATTTCCATGTTTATACAGGTGGCGGTGTAGATACAGCCATGTTTCTGAATATTGCAGTGTAGATATTTTCATGTTTACATAGATGGCGGTGTAGATATTTCCATGTTTACAGAGATTGCGGTGTAGATATTTCCATGTTTATAGTGCAAGTGGTGTAGGTATTTCCATGTTTATAGAGATAGCGGTGTAGACATTTCCATATTTATACAGGTAGCGGTGTAGGTATTTCCATGTTTATACAGATGGCGGTGTACATATTTCCATGTTTCTAAAGATGGCGGTGTAGATATATCCTTGTTTATACAGATAGCGGTGTAGATATTTCCATGTTTATGCAGATAGCGGTGTAGATATTTCCATGTTTATACAGATAGCGGTGTAGATATTTCCATGTTTATACAGATAGCGGTGGAGATATTTCCCTGTTTATACAGATATCGATGTAGATATTTCCATGTTTATACAGATAGCGGTGTAGATATTTCCATGTTTATAGAGATAGCGGTGTAGATATTTCCATGTTTATACAGATGGCTGTGTAGATATTTCCATGTGTATACAGATGGCAGTGTAGATATTTCCAAGTTTATACATATAGCGGTGTAGATATTTCCATGTTTACAGATATAGCGGTAAAGATATTTCCATCTTTGCGCAGATTGCGGTGTAGACATTGCAAACTTTGCACAGATAGCGGTGTAGATATTTCCAAGTTCACACAGATACCTGTGTCAATATTTCCATGTTTACAGAGATATCATTGTAGATACTTCCATGTTTATACATATAGCGGTGTAGTTATTTACATGTTGATACAGATAGCGGTGTAGATATTTTCAGGGTTATACAGATAGTGGTGTAGATATTTCCACGTTTTACAGATAGCTGTGTAGATATTTCCGTGTTTACACAGATAGCGTTGTAAATATTTCCATGTTTATACAGATAGTGGTGTAGTTATTTCCATGTTTATACAGATAGCAGTGTAGATATTTCCATTTTTATAGAGACTGCGGTGTAGATATTTCCAACTTTGCACAGATTGCTGTGTAGATATTTCCATGTTTATACAGATTGCGGTGTATTCATTTCCATGTTGATACAGATAGCGGTGTAGATATTTCCATGTTTATACAGGTAGCGGTGTAGAAATTCCCAGGTTTATGCAGATCGCTTTGTAGATATTTCCATCTTTCTACAGATGTCAGTGTAGATATTTCCAAGTTTATACAGATGTCTTTGTATATATTTCCATGTTTATGCAGATGGCGGTGTTGCTACTTCCATGTTTATACAGATAGCGGTGTAGATATTTCCACGTTTATACAGATGGCGGCGTAGATATTTCCATGGACATGCAGATGGCGGTGTAGTTATTTCCATGTTTATACAGATAGCGGTGTAGATAATTCCATGTTTACACAGATGGTGGTGTAAATATTTCCGTGTTTATCCACATGGTGGAGTAGATACTTCCATCTTTATGGAGATGGCAGTGTAGATATTTTCATGTTTATAGAGATGGCGGTGTAGATATTTCCATATTTATAGAGATAGCGGTGTAGATATTTCCATCTTTCTACAGATGGCGGTGTAGATATTTCCATATTTATACAGATGGCGGTGTAGATATTTCCATATTTATACAGATGTCTGTGTAGGTATTTCCATGTGTATACAGATGGTATTGTAGGTATTTCTATGTTTATACAGATGGTGGTGCAGATATTTCCATCTTTATTCAGATGACGGTGTAGATATTTCCATGTTTTTACAGATGGCAGTGTAGATATTTCAATGTTTATAGAGATGGCGCTGTAGATATTTCCATGTTTATACAGATAACGGTGGAGATACTTACATGTTTATACAGACAGCAGTGGAGATATCTCCATGTTTATACACATATCGGTGTACATATTTCCATGTTTATAGAGACAGCGGTGTAGGTATTTCCATGTTTATACAGACAGTGGTGTAGTTATTTCCATGTTTACATACAGAGCGGTGTAGATATTTCCATGTATGTACACATGGCTGTGTAGATATTTCCATGTTTATACAGATGTTGGTGTATATATTTCCATGTTTATACAGATAACTTTGTAAGTATTTCCATGTTTATACAGATGGCGGTGTAGATATTTCAATGTTTATAGAGATAGCAGTGGAGATATTTCCATGTTTATACAAATAGCGGTGTAGTTATTTCCATGTTTATATAGTTAGCGGTGTAGATATTTCTATGTATATACACATGGCTGTGTAGATACTTCCATGTTTATACAGATGGCGGTGTAGATATTTCCATGTTTATACAGATAACTTTGTATTTCCATGTTTATACAGACGGCGGTGTAGACATTTCAATGTTTATACACATAGCAGTGGAGATATTTCCATGTTTATACAGATACCGTTGTAGATATTTCCATGTTTATACTCATCACGGTGTAGATATTTCCATGTTTATAGAGATGGCGGTGTAGATATTTCCATGTTCATAGAGATAGCGGTGTTGATTTTTCCATGTTTATAGAGATAGCTGTGTGGATATTTCCATGTTTACACAGATAGGGGTGTAGATATTTCCATGTTTATACAGATGGCGGTGTAGATATTTCCATGTTTATACCGATCACGGTGTAGATATTTCCATGTTTATACAGACCACGGTGTAGATGTTTCCATGTTTATACAGATCATGGTGTAGGCATTTCCATGTTTATACAGATCGCGGTGTAGATATTTCCATGTTTATACAGATCGCGGTGTAGATATTTCAATGTTTATACAGACAGCAGTGGAGATATTTCCATGTTTATACACATAGCGGTGTACATATTTCCCTGTTTATAGAGACAGCGGTGTAGGTATTTCCATGTTTATAAAGATAGCGGTGCAGATATTTATATGTTTATACAGATGCCTATGCAGATATTTCCATATTTATACAGAGGGCTGTGTAGATATTTCCATGTTTATAAAGATGGCAGTGTAGATATTTCCATGTTCCTACACATGACTGTGTAGGTATTTCCATCTTTATACAGATGGCTTTGTAGATATTTCCACGTTTATAGAGATAGCGGTTCAGATATTTCCATGTTTATACAGATACCGCTGTATATATTTCCAATATAACACAGATCGTGGTGTAGATATTTCCATGTTTATAGAGATACTGGTGTAGATATTTCCATGTTTATACAGACCGCAGTGTAGATAATTCCATGTTTATAGAGATAGCAGTGTAGATATTTTCATGTTTGTTCAGATGGCAGTGTTGATGTTTCCATCTACACACAGATTGCCGTGTAGGTATTTCCATGTGTATACAGATGGCATTGTAGATATTTCCATGTTTATACAGATGGAGTTGTAGATATTTCCATGTTTACACAGATGACTATATAGGTATTTCTATGTTTATACAGATGGCGGTGTAGATATTTCCATGTTTATAGGGAAAGCGGTGTAGACATTTCCATATTTATACAGATATCGGTGTAGAAATTTCCATGTTTATACAGATAGCGGTGTAAATATTTCCATGTTTATAGAGATCACGGTGGAGATATTTCCATGTTTATAGAGATAGCGGTGTAGATATTTCCATGTTTATACAGATAGCGGTATAGATATTTCCATGTTTATATAGACCGCGGTGTACATATTTCCATGTTTATATAGATAGCGGTGCAGATATTTCCATGTTTGTACAGATGGCGGTGTTGATATTTCCATCTCTACACAGATGACCGTGTAGATATTTCCATATTTATACAGATAACGGTGTAGATATTTCCATGTTTATACAGATAGCAGTGTAAATATTTCCTTTTTTATACAGATCACTGTGTAGATATTTCCATGTTTATAGAGATAGCGGTGTAGATATTTCCATGTTTATACAGATAACGATGTAGATATTTCCATGTTTATACAGACCGCAGTGTAAATATTTCCATGTTTATACAGATAGCGTTGCAGATATTTCCATGTTTGTACAGATGGCGGTGTTGATATTTCCATCTATAAACAGATGACCGTGTAGATATTTCCATGTTTATACAGATGGCAGCCCAGATATTTCTATGGATATGTAGATGGCAGTGTAAATATTTCCATGTTTATACAGAAAGCGGTGAAGTTATTTCCATGTTTATATAGATAGCAGTGTAGATATTTCCATCTATATACACATGGCTGTGTAGATATTTCCATGTTTATACAGATGGCGGTGTAGATATTTCCATGTTTATACATATAACTTTGTAAGTACTTCGATGTTTATACAGATGGCGGTGTAGATATTTCGATGTTCATAGAGATAGCAGTAGAGATATTTCCATGTTTATACTGATCGCGGTGTAGATATTTCCATGTTTATAGAGATGGCGGTGTAGATATTTCCAGGTTCATAGAGATAGCGGTGTTGATTTTTCCATGTTTATAGAGATAGCGGTGTGAATATTTTCATATTTATACAGATAGGGTTGTAGATATTTCCATGTTTATAGAGATGGCGGTGTAGATATTTCCATGTTTATACAGATCACGGTGTAGATGCTTCCATGTTTATACAGATCATGGTGTAGTTATTTCCATATTTGTACAGATAGCGATGAAGATATTTCCATGTATATACGGATGGCTGTGTAGATATTTCCATGTTTATACAGATGGCTTTGTAGATATTTCCATGTTTATACAGATGACTTTGTAGGTATTTCCACGTTTATACAGCTGGCGGTGTAGATATTTCCATGTTTATAGAGATAGCTGTGTAGATATTTCCATGTTTATACAGATAGCGGTGTAGATATTTCCATGTTTATACAGATCACGGTGTATATATTTCCATGTTTATACAGATCGCGATGTAAATATTTCCATTTTTATAGAGATAGCGGTGTAGATATTTCCGTTTATACAGATAGCAGTGGAGATAATTCCATGTTTATACAGACTGCAGTGTAGGTATTTCTATGTTTATACAGATAGCGGTGTAGATATTTCCATGTTTATACAGATAGGGGTGTAGATATTTCCATGTTTATCGAGATGGCGGTGTAGATATTTCCATGTTTATACAGATCACGGTGTAGATATTTCCTTGTTTATACAAATAGCGGTGTAGTTATTTCCATGTTTATACAGATAGCGGTGTAGATATTTCCATGTATATACAGATGGCTGTGTAGATATTTCCATGTTTAGACAGATGGCTGTGTATATATTTCCATGTTTATACAGATGACTTTGTAGGTATTTCCATGTTCATACAGATGGCGGTGTAGATATTTCCATGTTTATGGAGATAGCTGTGTAGATATTTCCATGTTTATACAGATCGCCGTGTAGATATTTCCATGTTTATACAGATCCCGGTGTAGATATTTCCATGTTTATACAGATCGCGGTGTAGATATTTCCATGTTTATACAGATAGCGGTGTAGATATTTCCATGTTTTTACAGATATCGGTGTAGATATTTCCATGTCTACACATATTGCGGTGTAGTTATTTCCATCTTTCTACAGATGGCATTGTAGATATTTCCATGTTTGTACAGATGGCGGTGTAGATATTTCCATGTTTATATAGATGGTGGTGTGGATATTACCATGTTTATACAGATAGCGGTGTAAATATGTCCATGTTTATACAGATCGTGGTGAAGATATTTCCATGTTTATACAGATCACGGTGTAGATATTTCCATGTTTATACAGATAGCGGTGTAGATATTTCCATGTTTATATAGATGGCGTTGTATATATTTCCATGTTTATATAGATGGCGTTGTAGATATTTCCATGTTTATACCGATAGTGGTGTTGGTATTTCCACGTTTAAACAGATAGCGATGTAGATATTTCCATGTTTATACAGCTCACGGTGCAGGTATTTATATCTTTATACAGATGGCATTGTAGATATTTCCTTATTCACACAGATGACGGTGTAGATGTTTCCATGTTTATACAGATGGCGGAGTAGTTAGTTCCATGTTTATGGAGATGGCAGTGTAGATATTTTCATGTTTATACAGATGGCGGTGTATATATTTCCATGTTTATAGAGATAGCAGTGTAGATATTTACATGTTTATACAGATGGCTGTGTAGATATTTCCACGTGTATACAGATGGCATTGTAGACATTTCCATGTTTATACAGATGACTGTATAGGTATTTCCATGTTTTTACAGATGGCAGTGCAGATATTTCCCTGTTTACAGAGATAGCGGTGTAGATATTTCCATGTTTGTACAGATGGCGGTGTTGATATTTCCATCCATGCACAGATGGCCGTGTAGATATTTCCATGTTTATAGAGATGGCGGCGTAGATATTTCCATGGACATGCAGATGGCGGTGTAGATATTTCCATGTTTATACAGATAGCGGTGTAGATATTACCCTGTTTACACAGATGGTGGTATAGATATTTCCGTGTTTATACACATAGCGGTGTAGATACTTCCATCTTTATGGTGATGGCAGTGTAGATATTTTCATGTTTATAGAGATGGCGGTGTAGATATTTCCATATTTATAGAGATAGCGGTGAAGATATTTCCATCTTTCTACAGATGGCAGTGTAGATATTTCCATGTTTATACAGCACTGGCGGTGTAGATATTTCCATATTTATACAGATGTCAGTGTAGATATTTCCATGTGTATACAGATGGTATTGTAGGTATTTCCATTTTCATACAAATGGTGGTGTAGATATTTCCATGTTTATTCAGATGACTGTGTAGATATTTCCATGTTTTTACAGATGGCAGTGTAGATATTTCAATGTTTATAGAGATGGCGCTGTAGATATTTCCATGTTTATACAGATCGCGGTGTACATATTTCCATGTTTATACAAACAGCGGTGTAGATTTTCCATGTTTTTACAGATATCTTTGTAGATATTTCCATGTTTACACAGATTGCGGTGTAGATATTTCCATCTTTCTACAGATGGCATTGTAGATATTTCCATGTTTATATAGATGGTGGTGTAGATATTTCCATGTTTATATAGATGGTGGTGTAGATATTACCATGTTTATACAGATAGCGGTGTAGATATTTCCATGTTTACACACATCGCGGTGTAGATATTTCCATGATTATACAGATCGCGGTGTAGATATTTCCATGTTTATACAGATAGCGGTGTAGATATTTCCATGTTCATAGAGTTAGCGGTGTTGATTTTTCCATGTTTATAGAGATAGCGGTGTGGATATTTCCATGTTTATACAGATAGGGGTGTAGATATGTCCATGTTTATAGAGATGGCGGTGTAGATATTTCCATATTTATAGAGATAGCGGTGAAGATATTTCCATCTTTCTACAGATGGCGGTGTAGATATTTCCATGTTTATACAGCGCTTGTGGTGTAGATATTTCCATATTTATACAGATGTCTGTGTAGATATTTCCATGTGTATACAGATGATATTGTAGGTATTTCCATGTTCATATAAATGGTGGTGTAGATATTTCCATGATTATACAGATCGCGGTGTAGATATTTCCATGTTTATACAGATAGCGGTGTAGATATTTCCATGTTCATACAGATAGCGGTGTAGATATTTCCATGTTTATAGAGATAGTGGTGTAGGTATTTCCATGTTTATAGACATAGCGATGTAGATATTTCCATGTTTATATAGATGGCGTTGTAGATATTTCCATGTTTATACCGATAGCGGTGTTGGTATTTCCACGTTTATACAGATAGCAATGTAGATATTTCCATGTTTATACAGCTTGCGGTGCAGATATTTCTATCTTTATACAGATGGCATTGTAGATATTTCCTTATTCACACTGATGGCGGTGTAGATGTTTCCATGTTTATACAGATGGCAGAGTAGTTAGTTCCATGTTTATGGAGCTGGCAGTGTAGATATTTTCATGTTTATAGAGATGGCGGTGTAGATATTTCCATGTTTATAGAGATAACAATGTAGATATTTACAGGTTTATACAGATGGCTGTGCAGATATTTCCATGTGTATACAGATGGCATTGTAGATATTTCCATATTTATACAGATGACTGTATAGGTATTTCCATGTTTTTACAGATGGCAGTGCAGATATTTCCATGTTTATAGAGATAGCGGTGTAGGTATTTCCATGTTTGTACACAGACGGCCGTGTAGATATTTCCATGTTTATGCAGATAGCGTTGCAGGTACTTCCATGTTTGTACAGATGGCGGTGTTGATATTTCCATGTATACACAGATGACCGTATAGATATTTCCATGTTTATACAGATGGCGGCGCAGATATTTCCGTGGATATGTAGATTGCGGTGTAGATATTTCCATGTTTATATAGATAGCGGTGTAGATATTTCCATGTATGTACACATGGCTTTGTAGATATTTCCATGTTTTTACAGATAGCGGTGAAGATATTTCCATGTTTATACAGATAACTTTGTAAGTATTTCCATGTTTATACAGATGGCGGTGTAGATATTTCGATGTTTATTGAGATAAGAGTGGAGATATTTCAATGTTTATTTAGATGGTGGTGTAGATATTACCATGTTTATACAGATAGCGGTGTAGATATTTCCATGTTTATACAGATCACGGTGTAGATATTTCCATATTTATACAGATAGCGGTGTAGATATTTCCATGTTTATACAGATAGCGGTGTAGATATTTCCATGTTTATATAGATGGCGTTGTAGATATTTCCATGTTTATATACATGGCGTTGTAGATATTTCCATGTTTATACCGATAGCGGTGTTGGTATTTCCACGTTTATACAGATAGCGATGTAGATATTTCCATGTTTATACAGCTCACGGTGCACGTATTTATATCTTTATACAGATGGCTTTGTAGATATTTCCTTATTCACGCAGATGGCGGTGTAGATGTTTCCATGTTTATCCAGATGGCGGAGTAGTTAGTTCCATGTTTATGGCGATGGCAGTGTAGATATTTTCATGTTTATACAGATGGCGGTGTAGATATTTCCATGTTTATAGAGATAGCAGTGTAGATATTACATGTTTATACAGATGGCTTTGTAGATATTTCCATGTGTATACAGATGGCATTGTAGGTATTTCCATGTTTCTACAGATGACTGTGTAGATATTTCCATGTTTGTACAGATGGCAGTGTAGATATTTCCATGTTTATAGAGATAGAAGTGTAGATATTTTCATGTTTATACATATTGCGGTAGAGATTTGTCCATGTTTATTCAGATAGAAATGGAGATATTTCCACGTTAATACACATAGCGGTGTAGATATTTCCATATTTATACAGATAGCGTTGTAGATATTTCCATGTTTATACAGATGGCTGTGCCGATATTCCATGTTTATACAGATTTCTCGGTACATATTTCCCTGTTTCTACAGATGACAGTGCAGATATTTCCAGGTTTATACAGATGGCAGTGTAGATATTTCCATGTTTATACAGATGACTTTGTATGTATTTCCATGTTTATACAGATGGCAGTGTAGATATTTCCATGTTTATAGAGATAGTTGTGTAGATATTTCCATGTTTACACAGATAGAGGTTTAGATATTTCCATGTTTATACAGATCGCGGTTTAGATATTTCCATGTTTATACAGATCGCGGTGTAGATATTTCCATGTTTATATGGATAGCGGTGTAGATATTTCCATGTTTATACAGATGACGGTGTAGATATTTCCATGTTTATACAGATAGCGGTGTAGATATTTCCACGTTTATACAGATGGCGGTGTAGATATTTCCATCTTTCTACAAATGGCAGTGTAGATATTTCCATGTTTATAGAGATGGCGGTGTAGATATTTCCATGTTTATATAGATGGCAGTGTAGATATTTTCTTGTTTATGTAGATGGCGTTGTAGATACCTCCATGTTAAAAGAGACGGCGGTGTGTATATTTCCATGTTGATGGAGATAGCGGTGTAGATATTTCCATGTTTATAGAGATAGCTGTGTAGATATTTCCATGTTTACACAGATAGCGGTTTAGTTATTTCTATGTTTATACAGATCGCGGTGTAGTTATTTCCATGTTTATACGGATCGCGGTGTAGATATTTCCATGTTTATACAGATTGCAGTGTAGATATTTCCTTGTTTATACAGATAGCGGTGTAGATATTTCCACGTTTATACAGATGGCGGTGTAGATATTTCCATGTTTATAGAGATAGTGGTGTAGATATATCAATGTTCATAGAGATAGCAGTGAGGATATTTCCATGTTGATACAGATAGCAGTGAAGATATTTCCATTTTATAGAGATAGCGGTTCAGATATTTCATATTTATACAGATCGCGGTGTAGATATTTCCATGTTTATACAAATCGCGGTGTAGATATTTCCATGTTTTTACAGATTGCGGTGTAGGTATTTCCATGTTTATACAGATAGCGGTGTAGATATTTCCACGTTTATACAGATGGCGGTGTAGATATTTCCAACTTTCTACAAATGGCAGTGCAGATATTTCCATGTTTATAGAGATGGCGGTGTAGATATTTCCATGTTTATATAGATGGCAGTGAAGATATTTTCTTGTTTATGTAGATGGCGTTGTAGATAACTCCATGTTTAAAGAGATGACGGTGTGTATATTTCCATGTTGATGGAGATAGCGGTGTAGATATTTCCATGTGTATAGAGATAGCTGTGTAGATATTTCCATGTTTACACAGATAGCGGTTTAGATATTTCCATGTTTATACAGATCGCGGTGTAGATATTTCCATGTTTATACAGATCGCGGTGTAGATATTTCCATGTTTATACAGATTGCGGTGTAGATATTTCCATGTTTATACAGATATCGGTGTAGATATTTCCACGTTTATACAGATGGCGGTGTAGATATTTCCATCTTTCTACAAATGGCAGTGTAGATATTTCCATGTTTATAGAGATGGCGGTGTAGATATTTCCATGTTTATATAGATGGCAGTGTAGATATTTTCTTGTTTATGTAGATGGCGTTGTAGATACCTCCATGTTTAAAGAGATGGCGGTGTGTATATTTCCATGTTGATGGAGATAGCGGTGTAGATATTTCCATCTTTATAGAAATATCGGTGTAGATATTTCCATGTTCATAGAGATAGCGGTGTAGATATTTCCATGTTTCTACAGATGACTGTGTAGATATTTCCATGTTTGTACAGATGGCAGTGTAGATATTTCCATGTTTATAGAGATAGAAGTGTAGATATTTTCATGTTTATACATATTGCGGTGGAGATTTGTCCATGTTTATACAGATAGCAATGGAGATATTTCCATGTTAATACACATAGCGGTGTAGATATTTCCATGTTTATACAGATAGCATTTTAGATATTTCCATGTTTATACAGATGGCTGTGCCGATATTTCCATGTTTATACAGAGTTCTCTGTAGATATTTCCATGTTTATATTGATGACAGTGCAGATATTTCCAGGTTTATACAGATGGCTGTGTAGATATTTCCATGTTTATACAGATGGCTGTGTAGATATTTCCATGTTTATACAGATGACTTTGTAGGTATTTCCATGTTTATACAGATGGCGGTCTAGATATTTCCATGTTTATAGAGATAGTTGTGTAGATATTTCCATGTTTACACAGATAGCGGTTTAGATATTTCCATGTTTATACACACCGCGGTGTAGATATTTCCATGTTTATACAGATAGCGGTGTAGATATTTCCATGTTTATAGAGATAGCGGTGTAGATATATCAATGTTCATAGAGATAGCAGTGAGGATATTTCCATGTTTATACAGATAGCAGTGTAGATATTTCCACTTTTATAGAGATAGCGGTTCAGATATTTCATATTTATACAGAGAGCGGTGTAGATATTTCCATGTTTATACAGATTGCGGTGTAGATATTTCCATGTTTATACAGATAGCGGTGTAGATATTTCCACGTTTATACAGATGGCGGTGTAGATATTTCCATCTTTCTACAAATGGCACTGTAGATATTTCCATGTTTATAGAGATGGCGGTGTAGATATTTCCATGTATATAGATGGCAGTGTAGATATTTTCTTGTTTATGTAGATGGCGTTGCAGATAACTCGATGTTTAAAGAGATGGCGGTGTGTATATTTCCATGTTGATGGAGATAGCGGTGTAGATATTTCCATGTTTATAGAGATAGCGGTGTAGTTATTTCCATGTTTGTAGAGATAGCGGTGTAGATATTTCCATGTTTCTACAGATGACTGTGTAGATATTTCCATGTTTGTACCGATGGCAGTGTAGATATTTCCATGTTTATAGAGATAGAAGAGTAGATATTTTCATGTTTATACATATTGCGTTGGAGATTTGTCCATGTTTATACAGATAGCAATGGAGATATTTCCACGTTAATACACATAGCGGTGTTGATATTTCCATGTTTATACAGATAGCGTTGTAGATATTTCCATGTTTATACAGATGGCTGTGCCGATATTTCCATGTTTATACAGTGTTCTCTGTAGATATATCCATGTTTATATAGATGACACTGCAGATATTTCCAGGTTTATACAGATGGCTGTGTAGATATTTCCATGTTTATACAGATGGCTGTGTAGATATTTCCATGTTTATAGAGATGACTTTGTAGGTATTTCCATGTTTATACAGATGGCGGTGTAGATATTTCCATGTTTATAGAGATAGCTGTGTAGATACTTCCATGTTTACACAGATAGCGGTTTAGATATTTCCATGTTTATACAGATTGCGGTGTAGATATTTCCATGTTTATAGAGATCGCGGTGTAGATATTTCCATGTTTATACCGATAGCGGTGTACATATTTCCATGTTTATACAGATGACGGTGTAGATATTTCCATGTTTATAGAGATGGCGGTGTAGATATTTCCATGTTTATAGAGATAGCGGTGTAGATATATCAATGTTCATAGAGATAGCAGTGAGGATATTTCCATGTTTATACAGATAGCAGTGTAGATATTTCCAATTTTATAGAGATAGCGGTTCAGATATTTCATATTTATACAGAGAGCGGTGTAGATATTTCAATGTTTATACAGATTGCGGTGTAAATATTTCCATGTTTATACAGTTAGCGGTGTAGATATTTCCACGTTTATACAGATGGCTGTGTAGATATTTCCATCTTTCTACAAATGGCAGTGTAGATATTTCCAAGTTTATAGAGATGGCGGTGTAGATATTTCCATGTTTATATAGATGGCAGTGTAGATATTTTCTTGTTTATGTAGATGGCGTTGTAGATACCTCCATGTTTAAAGAGATGGCGGTGTGTATATTTCCATGTTGATGGAGATAGCGGTGTAGATATTTCCATGTTTATAGAGATAGCGGTGTAGATATTTCCATGTTTATATAGATGGCAGTGTAGATATTTTCTTGTTTATGTAGATGGCGTTGTAGATACCTCCATGTTAAAAGAGACGGCGGTGTGTATATTTCCATGTTGATGGAGATAGCGGTGTAGATATTTCCATGTTTATAGAGATAGCTGTGTAGACATTTCCATGTTTACACAGATAGCGGTTTAGTTATTTCTATGTTTATACAGATCGCGGTGTAGGTATTTCCATGTTTATACGGATCGCGGTGTAGATATTTCCATGTTTATACAGATTGCAGTGTAGATATTTCCTTGTTTATACAGATAGCGGTGTAGATATTTCCACGTTTATACAGATGGCGGTGTAGATATTTCCATCTTTCTACAAATGGCAGTGTAGATATTTCCATGTTTATAGAGATGGCGGTGTAGATATTTCCATGTTTATATAGATGGCAGTGTAGATATTTTCTTGTTTATGTAGATGGCGTTGTAGATACCTCCATGTTTAAAGAGATGGCGGTGTGTATATTTCCATGTTGATGGAGATAGCGGTGTAGATAATTCCATGTTTATAGAGATAGCGGTGTAGTTATTTCCATGTTTATAGAGACAGCGGTGTAGATATTTCCATGTTTCTACAGATGACTGTGTAGATATTTCCATGTTTGTACAGATGGCAGTGTAGATATTTCCATGTTTATTGAGATAGAAGTGTAGATATTTTCATGTTTATACATATTGCGGTGGAGTTTTGTCCATGTTTATACAGATAGCAATGGAGATATTTCCACGTTAATACACATAGCGGTGTAGATATTTCCATGTTTATACAGATAGCGTTGTAGATATTTCCATGTTTATACAGATGGCTGTGCCGATATTTCCATGTTTATACAGAGTTCTCTGTAGATATTTCCATGTTTATATAGATGACAGTGCAGATATTTCCAGGTTTATACAGATGGCTGTGTAGATATTTCCATGTTTATACAGATGGCTGTGTAGATATTTCCATGTTTATACAGATGACTTTGTAGGTATTTCCATGTTTATACAGATGGCGGTGTAGATATTTCCATGTTTATACAGATCGCGGTGTAGATATTTCCATGTTTATACCGATAGCGGTGTAGATATTTCCATGTTTATACAGATGACGGTGTAGATATTTCCATGTTTATAGAGATGGCGGTGTAGATATTTCCATGTTTATAGAGATAGCGGTGTAGATATATCAATGTTCATAGAGATATCAGTGAGGATATTTCCATGTTTATACAGATAGCAGTGTAGATATTTCCACTTTTATAGAGATAGCGGTTCAGATATTTCATATTTATACAGAGAGCGGTGTAGATATTTCCATGTTTATACAGATTGCGGTGTAGATATTTCCATGTTTATACAGATAGCGGTGTAGATATTTCCACGTTTATACAGATGGCGGTGTAGATATTTCCATCTTTCAACAAATGGCAGTGTAGATATTTCCATGTTTATAGAGATGGCGGTGTAGATATTTCCATGTTTATATAGATGGCAGTGTAGATATTTTCTTGTTTATGTAGATGGCGTTGTAGATACCTCCACGTTTAAAGAGATGGCGGTGTGTATATTTCCATGTTGATGGAGATAGCGGTGTAGATATTTCCATGTTTATACAGATAGCGGTGTAGATATTTGCACGTTTATACAGATGGCGGTATAGATATTTCCATCTTTCAACAAATGGCAGTGTAGATATTTCCATGTTTATAGAGATGGTGGTGTAGATATTTCCATGTTTATATAGATGGCAGTGTAGATATTTTCTTGTTTATGTAGATGGCGTTGTAGATACCTCCATGTTTAAAGAGATGGCGGTGTGTATATTTCCATGTTGATGGAGATAGCGGTGTAGATATTTCCATGTTTATAGAGTTAGCGGTGTAGTTATTTCCATGTTTGTAGAGAGAGCGTTGTAGATATTTCCATGTTTCTACAGATGACTGTGTAGATATTTCCATGTTTATACAGATGGCGGTGTAGATATTTCCATGTTTATAGAGATAGCTGTGTAGATATTTCCATGATTACACAGATAGCGGTTTAGATATTTCCATGTTTATACAGATGGCGGTGTACATATTTCCATGTTTATAGAGATAGCTGTGTAGATATTTCCATGTTTACACAGATAGCGGTTTAGATATTTCCATGTTTATACAGATCGCGGTATAGATATTTCCATGTTTATACAGATCACGGTGTAGATATTTCTATGTTTATAGAGATAGCGGTGTAGATATATCAATGTTGATAGAGATATCAGTGAGGATATTTCCATGTTTATACAGATAGCAGTGTAGATATTTCCACTTTTATAGAGATAGCGGTTCAGATATTTCATATTTATACAGAGAGCGGTGTAGATATTTCCATGTTTATACAGATAGCGGTGTAGATATTTCCACGTTTATACAGATGGCAGTGTAGATATTTCCATCTTTCTACAAATGGCAGTGTAGATATTTCCATGTTTATAGAGATGGCGGTGTAGATATTTCCATTTTTATATAGATGGCAGTGTAGATATTTTCTTGTTTATGTAGATGGCGTTGTAGATACCTCCACGTTTAAAGAGATGGCGGTGTGTATATTTCCATGTTGATGGAGATAGCGGTGTAGATATTTCCATGTTTATAGAGATAGCGGTGTAGTTATTTCCATGTTTGTGGAGATAGCGGTGTAGATATTTCCATGTTTCTACAGATGACTGTGTAGATATTTCCATGTTTGTACAGATGGCAGTGTAGATATTTCCATGTTTATAGAGATAGAAGAGTAGATATTTTCATGTTTATACATATTGCGGTGGAGATTTGTCCATGTTTATACAGATAGCAATGGAGATATTTCCACGTTAATACACATAGCGGTGTAGATATTTCCATGTTTATACAGATAGCGTTGTAGATATTTCCATGTTTATACAGATGGCTGTGCCGATATTTCCATGTTTATACAGAGTTCTCTGTAGATATTTCCATGTTTATATAGATGACAGTGCAGATATTTCCAGGTTTATACGGATGGCTGTGTAGATATTTCCATGTTTATACAGATGGATGTGTAGATACTTCCATGTTTATACAGATGACTTTGTAGGTATTTCCATGTTTATACAGATGGCGGTGTAGATATTTCCATGTTTATGGAGATAGCTGTGTAGATACTTCCATGTTTACACAGATAGCGGTTTAGATATTTCCATGTTTATACAGATCGCGGTGTAGATATTTCCATGTTTATACAGATCGCGGTGTAGATATTTCCATGTTTATACCGATAGCGGTGTAGATATTTCCATGTTTATACAGATGACAGTGTAGATATTTCCATGTTTATAGAGATGGCGGTGTAGATATTTCCATGTTTATAGAGATAGCGGTGTAGATATATCAATGTTCATAGAGATATCAGTGAGGATATTTCCATGTTTATACAGATAGCAGTGTAGATATTTCCACTTTTATAGAGATAGCGGTTCAGATATTTCATATTTATACAGAGAGCGGTGTAGATATTTCCATGTTTATACAGATTGCGGTGTAGATATTTCCATGTTTATACAGATAGCGGTGTAGATATTTCCACGATTATACAGATGGCGGTGTAGATATTTCCATCTTTCTACAAATGGCAGTGTAGATATTTCCATGTTTATAGAGATGGCGGTGTAGATATTTCCATGTTTATATAGATGGCAGTGTAGATATTTTCTTGTTTATGTATATGGCGTTGTAGATACCTCCACGTTTAAAGAGATGGCGTTGTGTATATTTCCATGTTGATGGAGATAGCGGTGTAGATATTTCCATGTTTATAGAGATAGCGGTGTAGTTATTTCCATGTTTGTAGAGATAGCGGTGTAGATATTTCCATGTTTCTACAGATGACTGTGTAGATATTTCCATGTTTGTACAGATGGCAGTGTAGATATTTCCATGTTTATAGAGATAGAAGAGTAGATATTTTCACGTTTATACATATTGCGGTGGAGATTTGTCCATGTTTATACAGATAGCAATGGAGATATTTCCACGTTAATACACATAGCGGTGTAGATATTTCCATGTTTATACAGATAGCGTTGTAGATATTTCCATGTTTATACAGATGGCTGTGCCGATATTTCCGTGTTTATACAGAGTTCTCTGTAGATATTTCCATGTTTGTATAGATGACAGTGCAGATATTTCCAGGTTTATACGGATGGCTGTGAAGATATTTCCATGTTTATACAGATGGCTGTGTAGATATTTCCATGTTTATACAGATGACTTTGTAGGTATTTCCATGTTTATACAGAATGGCGGTGTAGATATTTCCATGTTTATAGAGATAGCTGTGTAGATACTTCCATGTTTACACAGATAGCAGTTTAGATATTTCCATGTTCATACAGATCGCGGTGTAGATATTTCCATGTTTATACAGATCGCGGTGTAGGTATTTCCATGTTTATACCGATAGCGGTGTAGAGATTTCCATGTTTATACAGATGACGATGTAGATATTTCCATGTTTATAGAGATGGCGGTGTAGATATTTCCATGTTTATAGAGATAGCGGTGTAGATATATCAATGTTCATAGAGATAGCAGTGAGGATATTTCCATGTTTATACAGATAGCAGTGTAGATATTTCCACTTTTATAGAGATAGCGGTTCAGATATTTCATATTTATACAGAGATCGGTGTAGATATTTCCATGTTTATACAGATTGCGGTGTAGATATTTCCATGTTTATACAGATAGCGGTGTAGATATTTCCACGTTTATACAGATGGCGGTGTTGATATTTCCATCTTTCTACAAATGGCAGTGTAGATATTTCCATGTTTATAGAGATGGCGGTGTAGATATTTCCATGTTTATAGAGATAGCAGTGTAGATATTTCCACTTTTATGAAGATAGCGGTTTAGATATTTCATATTTATACAGAGAGCCGTGTAGATATTTCCATGTTTATACAGATAGCGGTGTAGATATTTCCACGTTTATACAGATGGCGGTGTAGATATTTCCATCTTTCTACAAATGGCAGTGTAGATATTTCCATGTTTATAGAGACGGCGGTGTAGATATTTCCATGTTTATGTAGATGGCAGTGTGGATATTTCCTTGTTTATGTAGATGGCGTTGTAGATACCTCCATGTTTAAAGCGATGGCGGTGTGTATATTTCCATGTTGATGGAGATAGCGGTGTAGCTATTTCCATGTTTATAGAGATAGCGTTGTAGTTATTTCCATGTTTATAGAGATAGCGGTGTAGATATTTCCATGTTTCTACAGATGACTGTGTAGATATTTCCATGTTTGTACAGATGGCAGTGTAGATATTTCCATGTTTATAGAGATAGAAGTGTAGATATTTTCATGTTTATACATATTGCGGTAGAGATTTGTCCATGTTTATTCAGATAGAAATGAAATATTTCCACGTTAGTACACATAGCGGTGTAGATATTTCCATATTTATACACATAGCGTTGTAGATATTTCCATGTTTATACAGATGGCTGTGCCGATATTTCCATGTTTATACAGATTTCTCGGTAGATATTTCCCTGTTTATATAGATGACAGTGCAGATATTTCCAGGTTTATACAGATGGCTGTGTAGATATTTCCATGTTTATACAGATGACTTTGTAGGTATTTCCATGTTTATACAGATGGCAGTGTAGATATTTCCATGTTTATAGAGATAGCTGTGTAGATATTTCCATGTTTACACAGATAGATGTTTAGATATTTCCATGTTTATACAGATCGCGGTTTAGAAATTTCCATGTTTATACAGATCGCGGTGTAGACATTTCCATGTTTATATGGATAGCGGTGTAGATATTTCCATGTTTATACAGATGACGGTGTAGATATTTCCATGTTTATAGAGATAGGGGTGTAGATATATCAATGTTCATTGAGATAGCAGTGAGGATAATTCCATGTTTATACAGATAGCAGTGTAGATATTTCCACTTTTATAGAGATAGCGGTTTAGATATTTCATATTTATACAGAGATCGGTGTAGATATTTCCATGTTTATACAGATTGCGGTGTAGATATTTCCATGTTTATACAGATAGCGGTGTAGATATTTCCACGTTTATACAGATGGTGGTGTAGATATTTCCATCTTTCTACAAATGGCAGTGTAGATATTTCCATGTTTATAGAGATGGCGGTGTAGATATTTCCATGTTTATATAGATGGCAGTGTAGATATTTTCTTGTTTATGTAGATGGCGTTGTAGATACCTCCATGTTTAAAGAGATTAGTGTGTATATTTCCATGTTGATGGAGATGGCGGTGTAGATATTTCCATGTTTATAGAGATAGCGGTGTAGTTATTTCCATGTTTATAGAGATAGCGGTGTAGATATTTCCATGTTTCTACAGATGACTGTGTAGATATTTCCATGTTTGTACAGATGGCAGTGTAGATATTTCCATGTTTTTAGAGATAGAACTGTAGATATTTTCATGTTTATAAATATTGCGGTGGAGAGTTGTCCATGTTTATACAGATAGCAATGGAGATATTTCCACGTTAATACACATAGCGGTGTACATATTTCCATGTTTATACAGATAGCGTTGTAGATATTTCCATGTTTATACAGATGGCTGTGCCGATATTTCCATGTTTATACAGAGTTCTCTGTAGATATTTCCATGTTTATATAGATGACAGTGCAGATATTTCCAGGTTTATACAGATGGCTGTGTAGATGTTTCCATGTTTATACAGATGGCTGTGTAGATATTTCCATGTTTATACAGATGACTTTGTAGGTATTTCCATGTTTATACAGATGGCGGTGTAGATATTTCCATGTTCATAGAGATAGCTGTGTAGATATTTCCATGTTTACACAGATAGCGGTTTAGTTATTTCCATGTTTATACAGATCGCGGTGTAGATATTTCCACGTTTATACAGATCGCGGTGTAGATATTTCCATGTTTATACAGATTGCGGTGTAGATATTTCCATGTTTATACAGATAGCGGTGTAGATATTTCCACGTTTATACAGATGGCGGTGTAGATATTTCCATCTTTCTACAAATGGCAGTGTAGATATTTCCATGTTTATAGAGATGGCGGTGTAGATATTTCCATGTTTATATAGATGGCAGTGTAGATATTTTCTTGTTTATGTAGATGGCGTTGTAGATACCTCCATGTTTAAAGAGATGGCGGTGTGTATATTTCCATGTTGATAGAGATAGCGGTGTAGATATTTCCATGTTTATAGAGATAGCGGTGTAGTTATTTCCATGTTTATAGAGATAGCGGTGTAGATATTTCCATGTTTCTACAGATGACTGTGTAGATATTTCCATGTTTGTACAGATGGCAGTGCAGATATTTCCATGTTTATAGAGATAGAAGTGTAGATATTTTCATGTTTATACATATTGCGGTGGAGATTTGTCCATGTTTATACAGATAGCAATGGAGATATTTCCACGTTAATACACATAGCGGTGTAGATATTTCCATGTTTATACAGATAGCGTTGTAGATATTTCCATGTTTATACAGATGGCTGTGCCGATATTTCCGTGTTTATACAGAGTTCTCTGTAGATATTTCCATGTTTGTATAGATGACAGTGCAGATATTTCCAGGTTTATACGGATGGCTGTGTAGATATTTCCATGTTTATACAGATGGCTGTGTAGATATTTCCATGTTTATACAGATGACTTTGTAGGTATTTCCATGTTTATACAGATGGCGGTGTAGATATTTCCATGTTTATAGAGATAGCTGTGTAGATACTTCCATGTTTACACAGATAGCGGTTTAGATATTTCCATGTTCATACAGATCGCGGTGTAGATATTTCCATGTTTATACAGATCGCGGTGTAGGTATTTCCATGTTTATACCGATAGCGGTGTAGAGATTTCCATGTTTATACAGATGACGATGTAGATATTTCCATGTTTATAGAGATGGCGGTGTAGATATTTCCATGTTTATAGAGATAGCGGTGTAGATATATCAATGTTCATAGAGATAGCAGTGAGGATATTTCCATGTTTATACAGATAGCAGTGTAGATATTTCCACTTTTATAGAGATAGCGGTTCAGATATTTCATATTTATACAGAGATCGGTGTAGATATTTCCATGTTTATACAGATTGCGGTGTAGATATTTCCATGTTTATACAGATAGCGGTGTAGATATTTCCACGTTTATACAGATGGCGGTGTAGATATTTCCATCTTTCTACAAATGGCAGTGTAGATATTTCCATGTTTATAGAGATGGCGGTGTAGATATTTCCATGTTTATAGAGATAGCAGTGTAGATATTTCCACTTTTATGAAGATAGCGGTTTAGATATTTCATATTTATACAGAGAGCCGTGTAGATATTTCCATGTTTATACAGATAGCGGTGTAGATATTTCCACGTTTATACAGATGGCGGTGTAGATATTTCCATCTTTCTACAAATGGCAGTGTAGATATTTCCATGTTTATAGAGACGGCGGTGTAGATATTTCCATGTTTATGTAGATGGCAGTGTGGATATTTCCTTGTTTATGTAGATGGCGTTGTAGATACCTCCATGTTTAAAGCGATGGCGGTGTGTATATTTCCATGTTGATGGAGATAGCGGTGTAGCTATTTCCATGTTTATAGAGATAGCGCTGTAGTTATTTCCATGTTTATAGAGATAGCGGTGTAGATATTTCCATGTTTCTACAGATGACTGTGTAGATATTTCCATGTTTGTACAGAATGCAGTGTAGATATTTCCATGTTTATAGAGATAGAAGTGTAGATATTTTCATGTTTATACATATTGCGGTAGAGATTTGTCCATGTTTATTCAGATAGAAATGGAGATATTTCCACGTTAATACACATAGCGGTGTAGATATTTCCATATTTATACAGATAGCGTTGTAGATATTTCCATGTTTATACAGATGGCTGTGCCGATATTTCCATGTTTATACAGATTTCTCGGTAGATATTTCCCTGTTTATATAGATGACAGTGCAGATATTTCCAGGTTTATACAGATGGCTGTGTAGATATTTCCATGTTTATACAGATGACTTTGTAGGTATTTCCATGTTTATACAGACGGCAGTGTAGATATTTCCATGTTTATAGAGATAGCTGTGTAGATATTTCCATGTTTACACAGATAGATGTTTAGATATTTCCATGTTTATACAGATCGCGGTTTAGATATTTCCATGTTTATACAGATCGCGGTGTAGACATTTCCATGTTTATATGGATAGCGGTGTAGATATTTCCATGTTTATACAGATGACGGTGTAGATATTTCCATGTTTATAGAGATAGCGGTGTAGATATATCAATGTTCATTGAGATAGCAGTGAGGATATTTCCATGTTTATACAGATAGCAGTGTAGATATTTCCACTTTTATAGAGATAGCGGTTTAGATATTTCATATTTATACAGAGATCGGTGTAGATATTTCCATGTTTATACAGATTGCGGTGTAGATATTTCCATGTTTATACAGATAGCGGTGTAGATATTTCCACGTTTATACAGATGGCGGTGTAGATATTTCCATCTTTCTACAAATGGCAGTGTAGATATTTCCATGTTTATAGAGATGGCGGTGTAGATATTTCCATGTTTATATAGATGGCAGTGTAGATATTTTCTTGTTTATGTAGATGGCGTTGTAGATACCTCCATGTTTAAAGAGATTAGTGTGTATATTTCCATGTTGATGGAGATGGCGGTGTAGATATTTCCATGTTTATAGAGATAGCGGTGTAGTTATTTCCATGTTTATAGAGATAGCGGTGTAGATATTTCCAGGTTTCTACAGATGACTGTGTAGATATTTCCATGTTTGTACAGATGGCAGTGTAGATATTTCCATGTTTTTAGAGATAGAACTGTAGATATTTTCATGTTTATAAATATTGCGGTGGAGACTTGTCCATGTTTATACAGATAGCAATGGAGATATTTCCACGTTAATACACATAGCGGTGTAGATATTTCCATGTTTATACAGATAGCGTTGTAGATATTTCCATGTTTATACAGATGGCTGTGCCGATATTTCCATGTTTATACAGAGTTCTCTGTAGATATTTCCATGTTTATATAGATGACAGTGCAGATATTTCCAGGTTTATACAGATGGCTGTGTAGATGTTTCCATGTTTATACAGATGGCTGTGTAGATATTTCCATGTTTATACAGATGACTTTGTAGGTATTTCCATGTTTATACAGATGGCGGTGTAGATATTTCCATGTTCATAGAGATAGCTGTGTAGATATTTCCATGTTTACACAGATAGCGGTTTAGATATTTCCATGTTTATACAGATCGCGGTGTAGATATTTCCATGTTTATACAGATCGCGGTGTAGATATTTCCATGTTTATACAGATAGCGGTGTAGATATTTCCATGTGTATACAGATGACGGTGTAGATGTTTGCATGTTTATAGAGATGGCGGTGTAGGTATTTCCATGTTTATATAGATGGCAGTGTAGATATTTTCTTGTTTATGTAGATGGCGTTGTAGATACCTCCATGTTTAAAGAGATGGCGGTGTGTATATTTCCATGTTGATGGAGATAGCGGTGTAGATATTTCTATGTTTATAGAGATAGCGGTGTAGTTATTTCCATGTTTATAGAGATAGCGGTGTAGATATTTCCATGTTTCTACAGATGACTTTGTAGATATTTCCATGTTTGTACAGATGGCAGTGTAGATATTTCCATGTTTATAGAGATAGAATTGTAGATATTTTCATGTTTATACATATTGCGGTGGAGATTTGTCCATGTTTATACAGATAGCAATGGAGATATTTCCACGTTAATACACATAGCGGTGTAGATATTTCCATGTTTATACAGATAGCGTTGTAGATATTTCCATGTTTATACAGATGGCTGTGCCGATATTTCCATGTTTATACAGAGTTCTCTGTAGATATTTCCATGTTTATATAGATGACAGTGCAGATATTTCCAGGTTTATACAGATGGCTGTGTAGATATTTCCATGTTTATACAGATGGCTGTGTAGATATTTCCATGTTTATACAGATGACTTTGTAGGTATTTCCATGTTTATACAGATGGCGGTGTAGATATTTCCATGTTTATAGAGATAGCTGTGTAGATATTTCCATGTTTACACAGATCGCGGTGTAGATATTTCCATGTTTATACAGATCGCGGTGTAGATATTTCCACTTTTATAGAAATAGTGGTACAGATATTTCATATTTATACAGAGAGCGGTGTAGATATTTCCATGTTCATACAGATTGCGGTGTAGATATTTCCATGTTTATACAGATAGCGGTGTAGATATTTCCACGTTTATACAGATGGCGGTGTAGATATTTCCATCTTTCTACAAATGGCAGTGTAGATATTTCCATGTTTATAGAGATGGCGGTGTAGATATTTCCATGTTTATAGAGATAGCGGTGTAGATCTATCAATGTTCATAGAGATAGCAGTGAGGATATTTCCATGTTTATACAGATAGCAGTGTAGATATTTCCACTTTTATAAAGATAGCGGTTTAGATATTTCATATTTATACAGAGAGCGGTGTAGATATTTCCATGTTTATACAGATTGCGGTGTAGATATTTCCATGTTTATACAGATAGCGGTGTAGATATTTCCACGTTTATACAGATTTCTGTGTAGATATTTCCATGTTTATATAGATGACAGTGCAGATATTTCCAGGTTTATACAGATGGCTGTGTAGATATTTCCATGTTTATACAGATGACTTTGTAGGTATTTCCATGTTTATACAGATGGCGGTGTAGATATTTCCATGTTTATAGAGATAGCTGTGTAGATATTTCCATGTTTACACAGATAGCGGTTTAGATATTTCCATGTTTATACAGATCGCGGTGTAGATACTTCCATGTTTATACAGATCGCGTTGTAGATATTTCCATGTTTATACCGATAGCGGTGTAGATATTTCCATGTTTATACAGATGACGGTGTAGATATTTCCATGTTTATAGAGATGGCGATGTAGATATTTCCATGTTTCTACAGATGACTGTGTAGATATTTCCATGTTTGTACAGATGGCAGTGTAGATATTTCCATGTTTATAGAGATAGAACTGTAGATATTTTCATGTTTATACATATTGCGGTGGAGATTTGTCCATGTTTATACAGATAGCAATGGAGATATTTCCACGTTAATACACATAGCGGTGTAGATATTTCCATGTTTATACAGATAGCGTTGTAGATATTTCCATGTTTATACAGATGGCTGTGCCGATATTTCCATGTTTATACAGAGTTCTCTGTAGATATTTCCATGTTTATATAGATGACAGTGCAGATATTTCCAGGTTTATACAGATGGCTGTGTAGATATTTCCATGTTTATACAGATGGCTGTGTAGATATTTCCATGTTTATACAGATGACTTTGTAGGTATTTCCATGTTTATACAGATGGCGGTGTAGATATTTCCATGTTTATAGAGATAGCTGTGTAGATATTTCCATGTTTACACAGATCGCGGTGTAGATATTTCCATGTTTATACAGATCGCGGTGTAGATATTTCCATGTTTATACAGATCGCGGTGTAGATATTTCCATGTTTATACCGATAGCGGTGTAGATATTTCCATGTTTATACAGATGACGGAGTAGATATTTCCATGTTTATAGAGATGGCGGTGTAGATATTTCCATGTTTATAGAGATAGCGGTGTAGATATATCAATGTTCAAAGAGATGGCAGTGAGGATGTTTCCATGTTTATACAGATAGCAGTGTAGATATTTCCACTTTTATAGAAATAGTGGTACAGATATATCTTATTTATACAGAGAGCGGTGTAGATATTTCCATGTTTATACAGAATGCAGTGTAGATATTTCCATGTTTATACAGATAGCGGTGTAGATATTTCCACGTTTATACAGATGGCGGTGTAGATATTTCCATCTTTCTACAAATGGCAGTGTAGATAATTCCATGTTTATAGAGATGGCGGTGTAGATATTTCCATGTTTATAGAGATAGCGGTGTAGATCTATCAATGTTCATAGAGATAGCAGTGAGGATATTTCCGTGTTTATACAGATAGCAGTGTAGATATTTCCACTTTTATAAAGATAGCGGTTTAGGTGTTTCATATTTATACAGAGAGCGGTGTAGATATTTCCATGTTTATACAGATTGCGGTGTAGATATTTCCATGTTTATAGAGATAGGTGTGTAGATATTTCCATGTTTGTACAGATGGCAGTGTAGATATTTCCATGTTTATAGAGATAGAAGTGTAGATATTTTCATGTTTATACATATTGCGGTGGAGATTTGTCCATGTTTATACAGATAGCAATGGAGATATTTCCACGTTAATACACATAGCGGTGTAGATATTTCCATGTTTATACAGATAGCGTTTTAGATATTTCCATGTTTATACAGATGGCTGTGCCGATATTTCCATGTTTATACAGAGTTCTCTGTAGATATTTCCATGTTTATATAGATGACAGTGCAGATATTTCCAGGTTTATACAGATGGCTGTGTAGATATTTCCATGTTTATACAGATGGCTGTGTAGATATTTCCATGTTTATACAGATGACTTTGTAGGTATTTCCATGTTTATACAGATGGCGGTGTAGATATTTCCATGTTTATAGAGATAGCTGTGTAGATATTTCCATGTTTACACAGATAGCGGTTTAGATATTTCCATGTTTATACAGATCGCGGTTTAGATATTTCCATGTTTATACAGATCGCGGTGTAGATATTTCCAAGTTTATACGGATAGCGGTGTAGATATTTCCATGTTTATACAGATGACGGTGTAGATATTTCCATGTTTATAGAGATAGCGGTGTAGATATATCAATGTTCATTGAGATAGCAGTGAGGATATTTCCATGTTTATACAGATAGCAGTGTCGATATTTCCACTTTTATAGAGATAGCGGTTTAGATATTTCATGTTTATACAGAGATCGGTGTAGATATTTCCATGTTTATACAGATTGCGGTGTAGATATTTCCATGTTTATACAGATAGCGGTGTAGATATTTCCACGTTTATACAGATGGCGGTGTAGATATTTCCATCTTTCTACAAATGGCAGTGTAGATATTTCCATGTTTATAGAGATGGCGGTGTAGATATTTCCATGTTTATATAGATGGCAGTGTAGATATTTTCTTGTTTATGTAGATGGCGTTGTAGATACCTCCATGTTTAAAGAGATTAGTGTGTATATTTCCATGTTGATGGAGATGGCGGTGTAGATATTTCCATGTTTATAGAGATAGCGGTGTAGTTATTTCCATGTTTATAGAGATAGCGGTGTAGATATTTCCATGTTTCTACAGATGACTGTGTAGATATTTCCATGTTTGTACAGATGGCAGTGTAGATATTTCCATGTTTATAGAGATAGAACTGTAGATATTTTCATGTTTATACATATTGCGGTGGAGATTTGTCCATGTTTATACAGATAGCAATGGAGATATTTCCACGTTAATACACATAGCGGTGTAGATATTTCCATGTTTATACAGATAGCGTTGTAGATATTTCCATGTTTATACAGATGGCTGTGCCGATATTTCCATGTTTATACAGAGTTCTCTGTAGATATTTCCATGTTTATATAGATGACAGTGCAGATATTTCCAGGTTTATACAGATGGCTGTGTAGATATTTCCATGTTTATACAGATGGCTGTGTAGATATTTCCATGTTTATACAGATGACTTTGTAGGTATTTCCATGTTTATACAGATGGCGGTGTAGATATTTCCATGTTTATAGAGATAGCTGTGTAGATATTTCCATGTTTACACAGATCGCGGTGTAGATATTTCCATGTTTATACAGATCGCGGTGTAGATATTTCCATGTTTATACAGATCGCGGTGTAGATATTTCCATGTTTATACCGATAGCGGTGTAGATATTTCCATGTTTATACAGATGACGGAGTAGATATTTCCATGTTTATAGAGATGGCGGTGTAGATATTTCCATGTTTATAGAGATAGCGGTGTAGATATATCAATGTTCAAAGAGATGGCAGTGAGGATGTTTCCATGTTTATACAGATAGCAGTGTAGATATTTCCACTTTTATAGAAATAGTGGTACAGATATATCTTACTTATACAGAGAGCGGTGTAGATTTTTCTATGTGTATACAGATTGCAGTGTAGATATTTCCATGTTTATACAGATAGCGGTGTAGATATTTCCACGTTTATACAGATGGCGGTGTAGATATTTCCATCTTTCTACAAATGGCAGTGCAGATAATTCCATGTTTATAGAGATGGCGGTGTAGATATTTCCATGTTTATAGAGATAGCGGTGTAGATCTATCAATGTTCATAGAGATAGCAGTGAGGATATTTCCGTGTTTATACAGATAGCAGTGTAGATATTTCCACTTTTATAAAGATAGCGGTTTAGGTATTTCATATTTATACAGAGAGCGGTGTAGATATTTCCATGTTTATACAGATTGCGGTGTAGATATTTCCATGTTTATACAGATAGGTGTGTAGATATTTCCACGTTTATGCAGATGGCGCTGTAGATATTTCCATCTTTCTACAAATGGCACTGTAGATATTTCCATGTTTATAGAGACGGCGGTGTAGGTATTTCCATGTTTATGTAGATGGCAGTGTAGATATTTTCTTGTTTATGTAGATGGCGTTGTAGATACCTCCATGTTTAAAGAGATGGCGGTGTGTATATTTCCATGTTGATGGAGATAGCGGTGTAGATATTTCCATGTTTAGAGAGATAGCGTTGTAGTTATTTCCATGTTTATAGAGATAGCGGTGTAGATATTTCCATGTTTCTACAGATGACTGTGTAGATATTTCCATGTTTGTACAGATGGCAGTGTAGATATTTCCATGTTTAAAGAGATACAAGTGTAGATATTTTCATGTTTATACATATTGCGGTGGAGATTTGTCCATGTTTATAAAGATAGCAATGGAGGTATTTCCACGTTAATACACATAGCGGTGTAGATATTTCCATGTTTATACAGATAGTGTTGTAGATATTTCCATGTTTATACAGATGGCTGTGCCGATATTTCCATGTTTATACAGATTTCTCTGTAGATATTTCCATGTTTATATAGATGACAGTGCAGATATTTCCAGGTTTATACAGATGGCTGTGTAGATATTTCCATGTTTATACAGAGGACTTTGTAGGTATTTCCATGTTTATAGAGATGGCGGTGTAGATATTTCCATGTTTATAGAGATAGCTGTGTAGATATTTCCATGTTTACACAGATAGCGGTTTAGATATTTCCATGTTTATACCGATCGCGGTATAGATACTTCCATGTTTATACAGATGGCGGTGTAGATATTTCCATGTTTATACTGATAGCGGTGTAGATATTTCCATGTTTATACAGATGACGGTGTAGATATTTCCATGTTTATAGAGATGGCGGTGTAGATATTTCCATGTTTATAGAGATAGCGGTGTAGATATATCATTGTACATAGGGATAGCAGTGAGGATATTTCCATGTTTATACAGATAGCAGTGTAGATATTTCCACTTTTATAGAGATAGCGGTTTAGATATTTCATATTTATACACAGAGAGGTGTAGATATTTCCATGTTTATACAGATTGCGGTGTAGATATTTCCATGTTTATACAGATAGCGGTGTAGATATTTCCACGTTTATACAGATGGCGGTGTAGATATTTCCATCTTTCTACAAATGGCAGTTTAGATATTTCCATGTTTATAGAGACGGCGGTGTAGTTATTTCCATGTTTATGTAGACGGCAGTGTAGATATTTTCTTGTTTATGTAGATGGCGTTGTAGATACCTCCATGTTTAAAGAGATGGCGGTGTGTATATTTCCATGTTGATGGAGATAGCTGTGCAGATATTTCCATGTTTATAGAGATAGCGGTGTAGTTATTTCCATGTTTATAGAGATAGCGGTGTAGATATTTCCATGTTTCTACAGATGACTGTGTAGATATTTCCATGTTTGTACAGATGGCAGTGTAGATATTTCCATGTTTATAGAGATAGAAGTGTAGATATTTTCATGTTTATACATATTGCGGTGGAGATTTGTCCATCTTTATACAGATAGCAATGGAGATATTTCCACGTTAATACACATAGCGGTGTAGATATTTCCATGTTTATACAGATGGCGTTGTAGATATTTCCATGTTTATACAGATGGCTGTGCCGATATTTCCATGTTTATACAGAGTTCTCTGTAGATATTTCCATGTTTATATAGATGACAGTGCAGATATTTCCAGGTTTATACAGATGGCTGTGTAGATATTTCCATGTTTATACAGACGGCTGTGTAGATATTTCCATGTTCATACAGATGACTTTGTAGGTATTTCCATGTTTACACAGATGGCGGTGTAGATATTTCCATGTTTATAGAGATGGCTGTGTAGATATTTCCATGTTTACACAGATAGCGGTTTAGATATTTCCATGTTTATACAGATCGCGGTGTAGATATTTCCATGTTTATACAGATAGCGGTGTAGATATTTCCATGTTTATACAGATAGCGGTGTAGATATTTCCATGTGTATACAGATGACGGTGTAGATGTTTGCATGTTTATACAGATGGCGGTGTAGATATTTCCATGTTTATATAGATGGCAGTGTAGATATTTTCTTGTTTATGTAGATGGCGTTGTAGATACCTCCATGTTTAAAGAGATGGCGGTGTGTATATTTCCATGTTGATGGAGATAGCGGTGTAGATATTTCCATGTTTGTAGAGAAAGCGGTGTAGTTATTTCCATGTTTATACAGATAGCGGTGTAGATATTTCCATGTTTCTACAGATGACTGTGTAGATATTTCCAAGTTTGTACAGATGGCAGTGTAGATATTTCCATGTTTATAGAGATAGAAGTGTAGATATTTTCATGTTTATACATATTGCGGTGGAGATTTGTCCATGTTTATACAGATAGCAATGGAGATATTTCCACGTTAATACACATAGCGGTGTAGATATTTCCATGTTTATACAGATAGCGTTGTAGATATTTCCATGTTTATACAGATGGCTGTGCCGATATTTCCATGTTTATACAGAGTTCTCTGTAGATATTTCCATGTTTATATAGATGACAGTGCAGATATTTCCAGGTTTATACAGATGGCTGTGTAGATATTTCCATGTTTATACAGATGGCTGTGTAGATTTTTCCATGTTTATACAGATGAATTTGTAGGTATTTCCATGTTTATACAGATGGCGGTGTAGATATTTCCATGTTTATAGAGATAGCTGTGTAGATATTTCCATGTTTACACAGATAGCGGTTTAGATATTTCCATGTTTATACAGATCGCGGTGTAGATATTTCCATGTTTATACAGATCGCGGTGTAGATATTTCCATGTTTATACCGATAGCGGTGTAGATATTTCCATGTTTATACAGATGACGGTGTAGATATTTCCATGTTTATAGAGATGGCGGTGTAGATATTTCCATGTTTAGAGAGATAGCGGTGTAGATATATCAATGTTCAAAGAGATGACAGTGAGGATGTTTCCATGTTTATACAGATAGCAGTGTAGATATTTCCACTTTTATAGAAATAGTGGTACAGATATTTCATATTTATACAGAGAGCGGTGTAGATATTTCCATGTTCATACAGATTGCGATGTAGATATTTCCATGTTTATACAGATAGCGGTGTAGATATTTCCACGTTTATACAGATGGCGGTGTAGATATATCCATCTTTCTACAAATGGCAGTGTAGATATTTCCATGTTTATAGAGATGGTGGTGTAGATATTTCCATGTTTATAGAGATAGCGGTGTAGATCTATCAATGTTCATAGAGATAGCAGTGAGGATATTTCCATGTTTATACAGATAGCAGTGTAGATATTTCCACTTTTATAAAGATAGCGGTTTAGATATTTCATATTTATACAGAGAACGGTGTAGATATTTCCATGTTTATACAGATTGCGGTGTAGATATTTCCATGTTTATACAGATAGCGGTGTAGATATTTCCACGTTTATACAGATTTCTCTGTAGATATTTCCATGTTTATATAGATGACAGTGTAGATATTTCCAGGTTCATACAGATGTCTGTGTAGATATTTCCATGTTTATACAGATGACTTTGTAGGTATTTCCATGTTTATACAGATGGCGGTGTAGATATTTCCATGTTTATAGAGATAGCTGTGTTGATATTTCCATGTTTACACAGATAGCGGTTTAGATATTTCCATGTTTATACAGATCGCGGTGTAGATACTTCCATGTTTATACACATCGCGGTGTAGATATTTCCATGTTCATACCGATAGCGGTGTAGATATTTCCATGTTTATACAGATGACGGTGTAGATATTTCCATGTTTATAGAGATGGCGGTGTAGATATTTCCATGTTTATAGAGATAGCGGTGTAGATATATCAATGTACTTAGGGATAGGAGTGAGGATATTTCCATGTTTATACAGATAGCAGTGTAGATATTTCCACTTTTATAGAAATAGCGGTTTAGATATTTCATATTTATACACAGAGAGGTGTAGTTATTTCCAAGTTTATAGAGATAGCGGTGTAGATATTTCCATGTTTCTACAGATGACTGTGTAGATATTTCCAAGTTTGTACAGATGGCAGTGTAGATATTTCCATGTTTATAGAGATAGAAGTGTAGATATTTTCATGTTTATACATATTGCGGTGGAGATTTGTCCATGTTTATACAGATAGCAATGGAGATATTTCCACGTTAATACACATAGCGGTGTAGATATTTCCATGTTTATACAGATAGCGTTGTAGATATTTCCATGTTTATACAGATGGCTGTGCCGATATTTCCATGTTTATACAGAGTTCTCTGTAGATATTTCCATGTTTATATAGATGACAGTGCAGATATTTCCAGGTTTATACAGATGGCTGTGTAGATATTTCCATGTTTATACAGATGGCTGTGTAGATTTTTCCATGTTTATACAGATGAATTTGTAGGTATTTCCATGTTTATACAGATGGCGGTGTAGATATTTCCATGTTTATAGAGATAGCTGTGTAGATATTTCCATGTTTACACAGATAGCGGTTTAGATATTTCCATGTTTATACAGATCGCGGTGTAGATATTTCCATGTTTATACAGATCGCGGTGTAGATATTTCCATGTTTATACCGATAGCGTTGTAGATATTTCCATGTTTATACAGATGACGGTGTAGATATTTCCATGTTTATAGAGATGGCGGTGTAGATATTTCCATGTTTATAGAGATAGCGGTGTAGATATATCAATGTTCAAATAGATGGCAGTGAGGATGTTTCCATGTTTATACAGATAGCAGTGTAGATATTTCCACTTTTATAGAAATAGTGGTACAGATATTTCATATTTATACAGAGAGCGGTGTAGATATTTCCATGTTCATACAGATTGCGATGTAGATATTTACATGTTTATACAGATAGCGGTGTAGATATTTCCACGTTTATACAGATGGCGGTGTAGATATTTCCATCTTTCTACAAATGGCAGTGTAGATATTTCCATGTTTATAGAGATGGCGGTGTAGATATTTCCATGTTTATAGAGATAGCGGTGTAGATCTATCAATGTTCATAGAGATAGCAGGGAGGATATTTCCATGTTTATACAGATAGCAGTGTAGATATTTCCACTTTTATAAAGATAGCGGTTTAGATATTTCATATTTATACAGAGAACGGTGTAGATATTTCCATGTTTATACAGATTGCGGTGTAGATATTTCCATGTTTATACAGATAGCGGTGTAGATATTTCCACGTTTATACAGATTTCTCTGTAGATATTTCCATGTTTATATAGATGACAGTGTAGATATTTCCAGGTTTATACAGATGTCTGTGTAGATATTTCCATGTTTATACAGATGACTTTGTAGGTATTTCCATGTTTATACAGATGGCGGTGTAGATATTTCCATGTTTATAGAGATAGCTGTGTAGATATTTCCATGTTTACACAGATAGCGGTTTAGATATTTCCATGTTTATACAGATCGCGGTGTAGATACTTCCATGTTTATACAGATCGCGGTGTAGATATTTCCATGTTTATACCGATAGCGGTGTAGATATTTCCATGTTTATACAGATGACGGTGTAGATATTTCCATGTTTATAGAGATGGCGGTGTAGATATTTCCATGTTTATAGAGATAGCGGTGTAGATATATCAATGTACTTAGGGATAGGAGTGAGGATATTTCCATGTTTATACAGATAGCAGTGTAGATATTTCCACTTTTATAGAGATAGCGGTTTAGATATTTCATATTTATACACAGAGAGGTGTAGATATTTCCATGTTTATACAGATTGCGGTGTAGATATTTCCATGTTTATACAGACAGCGGTGTAGATATTTCCACGTTTATACAGATGGCGGTGTACATATTTCCATCTTTCTACAAATGGCAGTTTAGATATTTCCATGTTTATAGAGACGGCGGTGTAGTTATTTCCATGTTTATGTAGACGGCAGTGTAGATATATTCTTGTTTATGTAGATGGCGATGTAGATACCTCCATGTTTAAAGAGATGGCGGTGTGTATATTTCCATGTTGATGGCGATAGCTGTGTAGATATTTCCATGTTTATAGAGATAGCGGTGTAGTTATTTCCATGTTTATAGAGATAGCGGTGTAGATATTTCCATGTTTCTACAGATGACTGTGTAGATATTTCCATGTTTATGCAGATAGCAGTGTAGATATTTCCACTTTTATAGAGATAGCGGTTCAGGTATTTCATATTTATACAGAGAGCGGTGTAGATATTTCCATGTTTATACAGATTGCGGTGTAGATATTTCCATGTTTATACAGATAGCGGTTTAGATATTTCCACGTTTATACAGATGGCGGTCTAGATATTTCCATCTTTCTACAAATGGCAGTGTAGATATTTCCATGTTTATAGAGATGGCGGTGTATATATTTCCATGTTTATATAGATGGCAGTGTAGATATTTTCTTGTTTATGTAGATGGCGTTGTAGATACCTCCATGTTTAAAGAGATGGCGGTGTGTATATTTCCATGTTGATGGAGATAGCGGTGTAGATATTTCCATGTTTATAGAGATAGCGGTGTAGTTATTTCCATGTTTATAGGGATAGCGGTGTAGATATTTCCATGTTTCTACAGATGACTGTGTAGATATTTCCATGTTTGTACAGATGGCAGTGTAGATATTTCCATGTTTATAGAGATAGAAGTGTAGATATTTTCATGTTTATACATATTGCGGTGGAGATTTGTCCATGTTTATACAGATAGCAATGGAGATATTTCCACGTTAATACACATAGCGGTGTAGATATTTCCATGTTTATACAGATAGCGTTGTAGATATTTCCATGTTTATACAGATGGCTGTGCCGATATTTCCATGTTTATACAGAGTTCTCTGTAGATATTTCCATGTTTATATAGATGACAGTGCAGATATTTCCAGGTTTATACAGATGGCTGTGTAGATATTTCCATGTTTATACAGATGGCTGTGTAGATATTTCCATGTTTATACAGATGACTTTGTAGGTATTTCCATGTTTATACAGATGGCGGTGTAGATATTTCCATGTTTATAGAGATAGCTGTGTAGATATTTCCATGTTTACACAGATCGCGGTGTAGATATTTCCATGTTTATACAGATCACGGTGTAGATATTTCCATGTTTATACAGATCGCGGTGTAGATATTTCCATGTTTATACCGATAGCGGTGTAGATATTTCCATGTTTATACAGATGACGGAGTAGATATTTCCATGTTTATAGAGATGGCGGTGTAGATATTTCCATGTTTATAGAGATAGCGGTGTAGATATATCAATGTTCAAAGAGATGGCAGTGAGGATGTTTCCATGTTTATACAGATAGCAGTGTAGATATTTCCACTTTTATAGAAATAGTGGTACAGATATATCTTATTTATACAGAGAGTGGTGTAGATATTTCCATGTTTATACAGATTGCAGTGTAGATATTTCCATGTTTATACAGATAGCGGTGTAGATATTTCCACGTTTATACAGATGGCGGTGTAGATATTTCCATCTTTCTACAAATGGCAGTGTAGATAATTCCATGTTTATAGAGATGGCCGTGTAGATATTTCCATGTTTATAGAGATAGCGGTGTAGATCTATCAATGTTCATAGAGATAGCAGTGAGGATATTTCCATGTTTATACAGATAGCAGTGTAGATATTTCCACTTTTATAAAGATAGCGGTTTAGGTATTTCATATTTATACAGAGAGCGGTGTAGATATTTCCATGTTTATACAGATTGCGGTGTAGATATTTCCATGTTTATACAGATACGTGTGTAGATATTTCCACGTTTATACAGATGGCGGTGTAGATATTTCCATCTTTCTACAAATGGCACTGTAGAAATTTCCATGTTTATAGAGACGGCGGTGTAGATATTTCCATGTTTATGTAGATGTCAGTGTAGATATTTTCTTGTTTATGTAGATGGCGTTGTAGATACCTCCATGTTTAAAGAGATGGCGGTGTGTATATTTCCATGTTGATGGAGATAGCGGTGTTGATATTTCCATGTTTAGAGAGATAGCGTTGTAGTTATTTCCATGTTTATAGAGATAGCGGTGTAGATATTTCCATGTTTCTACAGATGACTGTGTAGATATTTCCATGTTTGTACAGATGGCAGTGTAGATATTTCCATGTTTAAAGAGATACAAGTGTAGATATTTTCATGTTTATACATATTGCGGTGGAGATTTGTCCATGTTTATACAGATAGCAATAGAGGTATTTCCACGTTAATACACATAGCGGTGTAGATATTTCCATGTTTATACAGATAGCGTTGTAGATATTTCCATGTTTATACAGATGGCTGTGCCGATATTTCCATGTTTATACAGATTTCTCCGTAGATATTTCCATGTTTATATAGATGACAGTGCAGATATTTCCAGGTTTATACAGATGGCTGTGTAGATATTTCCATGTTTATACAGACGGCTGTGTAGATATTTCCATGTTCATACAGATGACTTTGTAGGTATTTCCATGTTTATACAGATGGCGGTGTAGATATTTCCATGTTTATAGAGATGGCTGTGTAGATATTTCCATGTTTACACAGATAGCGGTTTAGATATTTCCATGTTTATACAGATCGCGGTGTAGATATTTCCATGTTTATACAGATAGCGGTGTAGATATTTCCATGTTTATACAGATAGCGGTGTAGATATTTCCATGTGTATACAGATGACGGTGTAGATGTTTGCATGTTTATACAGATGGCGGTGTAGATATTTCCATGTTTATATAGATGGCAGTGTAGATATTTTCTTGTTTATGTAGATGGCGTTGTAGATACCTCCATGTTTAAAGAGATGGCGGTGTGTATATTTCCATGTTGATGGAGATAGCGGTGTAGATATTTCCATGTTTGTAGAGATAGCGGTGTAGTTATTTCCATGTTTATAGAGATAGCGGTGTAGATATTTCCATGTTTCTACAGATGACTGTGTAGATATTTCCATGTTTGTACAGATGGCAGTGTAGATATTTCCATGTTTATAGAGATAGAAGTGTAGATATTTTCATGTTTATACATATTGCGGTGGAGATTTGTCCATGTTTATACAGATATCAATGGAGATATTTCCACGTTAATACACATAGCGGTGTAGATATTTCCATGTTTATACAGATAGCGTTGTAGATATTTCCATGTTTATACAGATGGCTGTGCCGATATTTCCATGTTTATACAGAGTTCTCTGTAGATATTTCCATGTTTATATAGATGACAGTGCAGATATTTCCAGGTTTATACAGATGGCTGTGTAGATATTTCCATGTTTATACAGATGGCTGTGTAGATTTTTCCATGTTTATACAGATGACTTTGTAGGTATTTCCATGTTTATACAGATGGCGGTGTAGATATTTCCATGTTTATAGAGATAGCTGTGTAGATATTTCCATGTTTACACAGATAGCGGTTTAGATATTTCCATGTTTATACAGATCGCGGTGTAGATACTTCCATGTTTATACAGATCGCGGTGTAGATATTTCCATCTTTCTACAAATGGCAGTGTAGATATTTCCATGTTTATAGAGATGGCGGTGTAGATATTTCCATGTTTATAGAGATAGCGGTGTAGATCTATCAATGTTCATAGAGATAGCAGTGAGGATATTTCCATGTTTATACAGATAGCAGTGTAGATATTTCCACTTTTATAAAGATAGCGGTTTAGATATTTCATATTTATACAGAGAACGGTGTAGATATTTCCATGTTTATACAGATTGCGGTGTAGATATTTCCATGTTTATACAGATAGCGGTGTAGATATTTCCACGTTTATACAGATTTCTCTGTAGATATTTCCATGTTTATATAGATGACAGTGTAGATATTTCCAGGTTTATACAGATGGCTGTGTAGATATTTCCATGTTTATGCAGATGACTTTGTAGGTATTTCCATGTTTATACAGATGGTGGTGTAGATATTTCCATGTTTATACAGATCGCGGTTAGATATTTCCATGTTTATACAGATGGCTGTGTAGATATTTCCATATTATACAGATGACTTTGTAGGTATTTCCATGTTTATACAGATGGTGGTGTAGATATTTCCATGTTTATAGAGATAGCTGTGTAGATATTTCCATGTTTACACAGATAGCGGTTTAGATATTTCCATGTTCATACAGATCGCGGTGTAGATATTTCCATGTTTATACAGATCGCGGTGTAGATATTTCCAAGTTTATACCGATAGCGGTGTAGATATTTCCATGTTTATACAGATGACGGTGTAGATATTTCCATGTTTATAGAGATGGTGGTGTAGATATTTCCATGTTTATAGAGATAGCCGTGTAGATATATCAATGTTCATAGAGATAGCAGTGAGGATATTTCCATGTTTATACAGATAGCAGTGTAGATATTTCCACTTTTATAGAGATAGCGGTTCAGATATTTCATATTTATACGGAGAGCAGTGTAGATATTTCCATGTTTATACAGATTGCGGTGTAGATATTTCCATGTTTATACAGAAAGCGGTGTAGATATTTCCACGTTTATACAGATGGCGGTGTAGATATTTCCATCTTTCTACAAATGGCAGTGTAGATATTTCCATGTTTATAGAGATGGCGGTGTAGATATTTCCATGTTTATATAGATGGCAGTGTAGATATTTTCTTGTTTATATAGATGGCGTTGTAGATACCTCCATGTTTAAAGAGATGGCGGTGTGTATATTTCCATGTTGATGAAGATGGCGGTGTAGATATTTCCATGTTTATAGAGATAGCGGTGTAGTTATTTCCATGTTTATAGAGATAGCGATGTAGATATTTCCATGTTTCTACAGATGACTGTGTAGATATTTCCATGTTTGCACAGATGGCAGTGTAGATATTTCCATGTTTATAGAGATAGAAGTGTAGATATTTTCATGTTTATACATATTGCGGTGGAGATTTGTCCATGTTTATACAGATAGAAATGGAGATATTTCCACGTTAATACACATAGCTTTGTAGATATTTCCATGTTTATACAGATAGCGTTGTAGATATTTCCATGTTTATACAGATGGCTGTGCTGATATTTCCATGTTTATACAGAGTTCTCTGTAGATATTTCCATGTTTATATAGATGACAGTGCAGATATTTCCAGGTTTATACAGATGGCTGTGTGGATATTTCCATGTTTATACAGATGGCTGTGTAGATATTTCCATATTTATACAGATGACTTTGTAGGTATTTCCATGTTTATACAGATGGCGGTGTAGATATTTCCATGTTTATAGAGATAGCTGTGTAGATATTTCCATGTTTACACAGATAGCGGTTTAGATATTTCCATGCTTATACAGATCGCGGTGTAGATATTTCCATGTTTATACAGATCGCGGTGTAGATATTTCCATGTTTATACAGATAGCGGTGTAGATATTTCCATGTTTATACAGATGACGGTGTACATATTTCCATGTTTATAGAGATGGCGGTGTAGATATTTCCATGTTTATAGAGATAGTGGTGTAGATATATCAATGTGCTTAGGGATAGCAGTGAGGATATTTCCATGTTTATACAGATAGCAGTGTAGATTTTTCCACTTTTATAGAGATAGCGGTTTAGATATTTCATATTTATACAGAGAGCGGTGTAGATATTTCCACGTTTATACAGATTGCGGTGTAGATATTTCCATGTTTATACAGATAGCGGTGTAGATATTTCCACGTTTATACAGATGGCGGTGTAGATATTTCCATCTTTCTACAAATGGCAGTGTAGGTATTTCCATGTTTATAGAGACGGCGGTGTAGATATTTCCATGTTTATGTAGATGGCAGTGTAGATATTTTCTTGTTTATGTAGATGGCGTTGTAGATACCTCCATGTTTAAAGAGATGGCGGTGTGTATATTTCCATGTTGATGGAGATAGCGGTGTAGATATTTCCATGTTTATAGAGATAGCGGTGTAGTTATTTCCATGTTTATAGAGATAGCGGTGTATATATTTCCATGTTTCTACAGATGACTGTGTAGATATTTCCATGTTTGTACAGATGGCAGTGTAGATATTTCCACGTTTATAGAGATAGAAGTGTAGATATTTTCATGTTTATACATATTGCGCTGGAGGTTTGTCCATGTTTAGACAGATAGCAATGGAGATATTTCCACGTTAATACACATAGCGGTGTAGATATTTCCATGTTTATACAGATAGCGTTGTAGATATTTCCATGTTTATACAGATGGCTGTGCCGATATTTCCATGTTTATACAGAGTTCTCTGTAGATATTTCCATGTTTATATAGATGACAGTGCAGATATTTCCAGGTTTATACAGATGGCTGTGTAGATATTTCCATGTTTATACAGACGGCTGTGTAGATATTTCCATGTTTATACAGATGACTTTGTAGGTATTTCCATGTTTATACAGATGGCGGTGTAGATATTTCCATGTTTATACAGATCGCGGTGTAGATATTTCCATGTTTATACAGATGACGGTGTAGATATTTCCATGTTTATAGAGATGGCGGTGAAGAAATTTCCATGTTTATAGAGATAGCGGTGTAGATACATCCATGTTCATAGAGATAGCAGTGAGGATATTTCCATGTTTATACAGATAGCAGTGTAGATATTTCCACTTTTACAGAGATAGCGGTTTAGATATTTCATGTTTATACTGAGAGCGGTGTAGATATTTCCATGTTTATACAGATTGTGGTGTAGTTATTTCCATGTTTATACAGATAGCGGTGTAGATATTTCCACGTTTATACAGATGGCGGTGTAGATATTTCCATCTTTCTACAAATAGCAGTGTAGATATTTCCATGTTTATAGAGACGGCGGTGTAGATATTTCCATGTTTAAGTAGATGGCAGTGTAGATATTTTCTTGTTTATGTAGATGGCGTTGTAGTTACCTCCATGTTTAAAGAGATGGCGGTGTGTATATTTCCATGTTGATGGAGATAGCGGTGTAGATATTTCCATGTTTATAGAGATAGCAGTGTAGTTATTTCCATGTTTATAGAGATAGCGGTGTAGATATTTCCATGTTTCTACAGATGACTGTGTAGATATTTCCATGTTTGTACCGATGGCAATGTAGATATTTCCATGTTTATAGAGATAGAAGTGTAGATATTTTCATGTTTATACATATTGCGGTGGAGATTTGTCCATGTTTATACAGATAGCAATGGAGATATTTCCACGTTAATACACATAGCGGTGTAGATATTTCCATGTTTATACAGATTGCGTTGTAGATATTTCCATGTTTATACAGATGGCTGTGCCGATATTTCCATGTTTATACAGAGTTGTCTGTAGATATTTCCATGTTTATAGAGATGACAGTGCAGATATTTCCAGGTTTATACAGATGGCTGTGTAGATATTTCCATGTTTATACAGATGGCTGTGTAGGTATTTCCATGTTTATACAGATGACTTTGTAGGTATTTCCACGTTTATACAGATCGCGGTGTAGATATTTCCATGTTTATACAGATCGCGGTGTAGATATTTCCATGTTTATACAGATCGCGGTGTAGATATTTCCATGTTTATACAGATCGCGGTGTAGATATTTCCATGTTTATACCGATAGCGGTGTAGATATTTCCATGTTTATACAGATGACGGTGTAAATATTTCCATGTTTATAGAGATGGCTGTGTAGATATTTCCATGTTTATAGAGATAGCGGTGTAGATATTTCCATATTTCTACAGATGACTGTGTAGATATTTCCATGTTTGTACAGATGGCAGTGTAGATATTTCCATGTTTATAGAGATAGAAGTGTAGATATTTTAATGTTTATACATATTGCGGTGGAGATTTGTCCATGTTTATACAGATAGCAATGGAGATATTTCCACTTTAATACACATAGCGGCGTAGATATTTCCATGTTTATACAGATGGCTGTGCCGATATTTCCATGTTTATACAGAGTTCTCTGTAGATATTTCCATGTTTATATAGATGACAGTGCAGATATTTCCAGGTTTATACAGATGGCTGTGTAGATATTTCCATGTTTATACAGATGACTTTGTAGGTATTTCCATGTTTATACAGATGGCGGTGTAGATATTTCCATGTTTCTACAGATGACTGTGTAGATATTTCCATGTTTGTACAGATGGCAGTGTAGATATTTCCACGTTTATAGAGATAGAAGTGTAGATATTTTCATGTTTATACATATTGCGGTGGAGATTTGTCCATGTTTAGACAGATAGCAATGGAGATATTTCCACGTTAATACACATAGCGGTGTAGATATTTCCATGTTTATACAGATAGCGTTGTAGATATTTCCATGTTTATACAGATGGCTGTGCCGATATTTCCATGTTTATACAGAGTTCTCTATAGATATTTCCATGTTTATATAGATGACAGTGCAGATATTTCCAGGTTTATACAGATGGCTGTGTAGATATTTCCATGTTTATACAGACGGCTGTGTAGATATTTCCATGTTTATACAGATGACTTTGTAGGTATTTCCATGTTTATACAGATGGCGGTGTAGATATTTCCATGTTTATACCGATAGAGGTGTAGATATTTCCATGTTTATACAGATGACGGTGTAGATATTTCCATGTTTATAGAGATGACGGTGTAGATATTTCCATGTTTATAGAGATAGCGGTGTAGATATATCAATGTTCAAAGAGATGGCAGTGAGGATGTTTCCATGTTTATACAGATAGCAGTGTAGATATTTCCACTTTTATAGAAATAGTGGTACAGATATTTCATATTTATACAGAGAGCGGTGTAGATATTTCCATGTTCATACAGTTTGCGGTGTAGATATTTCCATGTTTATACAGATAGCAGTGTAGATATTTCCACGTTTATACAGATGGCGGTGGAGATATTTCCATCTTTCTACAAATGGCAGTGTAGATATTTCCATGTTTATAGAGATGGCGGTGTAGATATTTCCATGTTTATAGAGATAGCGGTGTAGATCTATCAATGTTCATAGAGATAGCAGTGAGGGTATTTCCATGTTTATACAGACAGCAGTGTAGATATTTCCACTTTTATAAAGATAGCGGTTTAGATATTTCATATTTATACAGAGAGCGGTGTAGATATTTCCATGTTTATACAGATTGTGGTGTAGATATTTCCATGTTTATACAGATAGCGGTGTAGATATTTCCACGTTTATACAGATTTCTCTGTAGATATTTCCATGTTTATATAGATGACAGTGCAGATATTTCCAGGTTTATACAGATGGCTGTGTAGATATTTCCATGTTTATACAGATGACTTTGTAGGTATTTCCATGTTTATACAGATGGCGGTGTAGATATTTCCATGTTTATAGAGATAGCTGTGTAGATATTTCCATGTTTACACAGATAGCGGTTTAGATATTTCCATGTTTATACAGATCGCGGTGTAGATACTTCCATGTTTATACAGATCGCGGTGTAGATATGTCCATGTTTATACCGATAGCGGTGTAGATATTTCCATGTTTATACAGATGACGGTGTAGATATTTCCATGTTTATAGAGATGGCGGTGTAGATATTTCCATGTTTATAGAGATAGCGGTGTAGATATATCAATGTACATAGGGATAGCAGTGAGGATATTTCCATGTTTATACAGATAGCAGTGTAGATATTTCCACTTTTATAGAGATAGCGGTTTAGATATTTCATATTTATACACAGAGAGGTGTAGATATTTCCATGTTTATACAGATTGCGGTGTAGATATTTCCATGTTTATATAGATGGCAGTGTAGATATTTTCTTGTTTATGTAGATGGCGTTGTAGATACCTCCATGTTTAAAGAGATGGCGGTGTGTATATTTCCATGTTGATGGAGATAGCGGTGTAGATATTTCTATGTTTATAGAGATAGCGGTGTAGTTATTTCCATGTTTATAGAGATAGCGGTGTAGATATTTCCGTGTTTCTACAGATGACTGTGTAGATATTTCCATGTTTGTACAGATGGCAGTGTAGATATTTCCATGTTTATAGAGATAGAAGTGTAGATATTTTCATGTTTATACATATTGCGGTGGAGATTTCTCCATGTTTATACAGATAGCAATGGAGATATTTCCACGTTAATACACATAGCGGTGTAGATATTTCCATGTTTATACAGATAGCGTTGTAGATATTTCCATGTTTATACAGATGGCTGTGCCGATATTTCCATGTTTATACAGAGTTCTCTGTAGATATTTCCATGTTTATATAGATGACAGTGCAGATATTTCCAGGTTTATACAGATGGCTGTGCAGATATTTCCATGTTTATACAGATGGCTGTGTAGATATTTCCATGTTTATACAGATGACTTTGTAGGTATTTCCATGTTTATACAGATGGCCGTGTAGATATTTCCATGTTTATAGAGATAGCTGTGTAGATATTTCCATGTTTACACAGATAGCGGTTTAGATATTTCCATGTTTATACAGATCGCGGTGTAGATATTTCCATGTTTATACAGATCGCGGTGTAGATATTTCCATGTTTATACCGATAGCGGTGTAGATATTTCCATGTTTATACAGATGACGGTGTAGATATTTCCATGTTTATAGAGATGGCGGTGTAGATATTTCCATGTTTATAGAGATAGCGGTGTAGATATATCAATGTTCAGAGAGATGGCAGTGAGGATGTTTCCATGTTTATACAGATAGCAGTGTAGATATTTCCACTTTTATAGAAATAGTGGTACAGATATTTCATAATTATACAGAGAGCGGTGTAGATATTTCCATGTTCATACAGATTGCGGTGTAGATACTTCCATGTTTATACAGATAGCGGTGTAGATATTTCCACGTTTATACAGATGGCGGTGTAGAAATTTCCATCTTTCTACAAATGGCAGTGTAGATATTTCCATGTTTATAGAGATGGCGGTGTAGATATTTCCATGTTTATAGAGATAGCGGTGTAGATCTATCAATGTTCATAGAGATAGCAGTGAGGATATTTCCATGTTTATACAGATAGCAGTGTAGATATTTCCACTTTTGTAAAGATAGCGGTTTAGATATTTCATATTTATACAGAGAGCGGTGTAGATATTTCCATGTTTATACAGATTGCGGTGGAGATATTTCCATGTTTATACAGATAGCGGTGTAGATATTTCCACGTTTATACAGATGGCGGTGTAGATATTTCCATCTTTCTACAAATGGCAGTGTAGATATTTCCATGTTTATAGAGATGGCGGTGTAGATATTTCCATGTTTATATAGATGGCAGTGTAAATATTTTCTTGTTTATGTAGATGGCGTTGTAGATACCTCCATGTTTAAAGAGATGGCGGTGTGTATATTTCCATGTTGTTGGAGATAGCGGTGTAGATATTTCCATGTTTATAGAGATAGCGGTGTAGTTATTTCCATGTTTATAGAGATAGCGGTGTAGATATTTCCATGTTTCTACAGATGACTGTGTAGATATTTCCATGTTTGTACAGATGGCAGTGTTGGTATTTCCATGTTTATAGAGATAGAAGTGTAGATATTTTCATGTTTATACATATTGCGGTGGAGATTTGTCCATGTTTATACAGATAACAATGGAGATATTTCCACGTTAATACACATAGCGGCGTAGATATTTCCATGTTTATACAGATAGCGTTGTAGATATTTCCATGTTTATACAGATGGCTGTGCCGATATTTCCATGTTTATACAGAGTTCTCTGTAGATATTTCCATGTTTATATAGATGACAGTGCAGATATTTCCAGGTTTATACAGATGGCTGTGTAGATATTTCCATGTTTATACAGATGACTTTGTAGGTATTTCCATGTTTATACAGATGGCGGTGTAGATATTTCCATGTTTATAGAGATAGCTGTATAGATATTTCCATGTTTACACAGATAGCGGTTTAGATATTTCCATGTTTATACAGATCGCGGTGTAGATATTTCCATGTTTATACAGATCGCGGTGTAGATATTTCCATGTTTATACCGATAGCGTTGTAGATATTTCCATGTTTATACAGATGACGGTGTAGATATTTCCATGTTTATAGAGATGGCGGTGTAGATATTTCCATGTTTATAGAGATAGAAGTGTAGATATTTTCATGTTTATACATATTGCGGTGGAGATTTGTCCATCTTTATACAGATAGAAATGGAGATATTTCCACGTTAATACACATAGCGGTGTAGATATTTCCATGTTTATACAGAGGACTTTGTACGTATTTCCATGTTTATACAGATGGCGGTGTAGATATTTCCATGTTTATAGAGATAGCTGTGTAGATATTTCCATGTTTACACAGATAGCGGTTTAGATATTTCCATGTTTATACAGATCGCGGTGTAGATACTTCCATGTTTATACAGATCGCGGTGTAGATATTTCCATGTTTATACCGATAGCGGTGTAGATATTTCCATGTTTATACAGATGACGGTGTAGATATTTCCATGTTTATAGAGATGGCGGTGTAGATATTTCCATGTTTATAGAGATAGCGGTGTAGATATATCAATGTACATAGGGATAGCAGTGAGGATATTTCCATGTTTATACAGATAGCAGTGTAGGTATTTCCACTTTTATAGAGATAGCGGTTTAGATATTTCATATTTATACACAGAGAGGTGTAGATATTTCCATGTTTATACAGATATCGGTGTAGATATTTCCACATTTATACAGATGGCGGTGTAGATATTTCCATCTTTCTACAAATGGCAGTTTAGATATTTCCATGTTTATAGAGACGGCGGTGTAGTTATTTCCATGTTTATGTAGACGGCAGTGTAGATATTTTCTTGTTTATGTAGATGGCGTTGTAGATACCTCCATGTTTAAAGAGATGGCGGTGTGTATATTTCCATGTTGATGGAGATAGCTGTGTAGATATTTCCATGTTTATAGAGATAGCGGTGTAGTTATTTACATGTTTATAGAGATAGCGGTGTAGATATTTCCATGTTTCTTCAGATGACTGTGTAGATATTTCCATGTTTGTACAGATGGCAGTGTAGATATTTCCATGTTTATAGAGATAGAAGTGTAGATATTTTCATGTTTATACATATTGCGGTGGAGATTTGTCCATGTTTATACAGATAGCAATGGAGATATTTCCACGTTAATACACATAGCGGTGTAGATATTTCCATGTTTATACAGATAGCGTTGTAGATATTTCCATGTTTATACAGATGGCTGTGCCGATATTTCCAGGTTTATACAGATGGCTGTGTAGATATTTCCATGTTTATACAGATGGCTGTGTAGATATTTCCATGTTTATACAGATGACTTTGTAGGTATTTCCATGTTTATACAGATGGCGGTGTAGATATTTCCATGTTTATAGAGATAGCTGTGTAGATATTTCCATGTTTACACAGATAGCGGTTTAGATATTTCCACGTTTATACACATCGCGGTGTAGATATTTCCATGTTTATACAGATCGCGGTGTAGATATTTCCATGTTTATACAGATAGCGGTGTAGATATTTCCATGTTTATACCGATAGCGGTGTAGATATTTCCATGTTTATACAGATGACGGTGTAGATATTTCCATGTTTATATAGATGGCGGTGTAGATATTTCCATGTTTATAGAGATAGAAGTGTAGATATTTTCATGTTTATACATATTGCGGTGTAGATTTGTCCATCTTTATACAGATAGAAATGGAGATATTTCCACGTTAATACACGTAGCAGTGTAGATATTTCCATGTTTATACAGATAGCGTTGTAGATATTTCCATGTTTATACAGATGGCTGTGCCGATATTTCCATGTTTTTACAGAGTTCTTTGTAGATATTTCCATGTTTATAGAGATGACAGTGCAGATATTTCCAGGTTTATACAGATGGCTGTGTAGTTATTTCCATGTTTATACAGATGGCTGTGTAGATATTTCCATGTTTATACAGATGACTTTGTAGGTATTTCCATGTTTATAAAGATGGCGGTGTAGATATTTCCATGTTTATAGAGATAGCTGTGTAGATATTTCCATGTTTACACAGATAGCGGTTTAGATATTTCCATGTTTATACAGATCGCGGTGTAGATACTTCCATGTTTATACAGATCGCGGTGTAGATATTTCCATGTTTATACCGATAGCGGTGTAGATATTTCCATGTTTATACAGATGACGGTGTAGATATTTCCATGTTTATAGAGATGGCGGTGTAGATATTTCCATGTTTATAGAGATAGCGGTGTAGATATATCAATGTACATAGGGATAGCAGTGAGGATATTTCCATGTTTATACAGATAGCAGTGTAGATATTTCCACTTTTATAGAGATAGCGGTTTAGATATTTCATATTTATACACAGAGAGGTGTAGATATTTCCATGTTTATACAGATTGCGGTGTAGATATTTCCATGTTTATACAGATAGCGGTGTAGATATTTACACGTTTATACAGATGGCGGTGTAGATATTTCCATCTTTCTACAAATGGCAATTTAGATATTTCCATGTTTACAGAGACGGCGGTGTAGTTATTTCCATGTTTATGTAGACGGCAGTGTAGATATTTTCTTGTTTATGTAGATGGCGTTGTAGATACCTCCATGTTTAAAGAGATGGCGGTGTGTATATTTCCATGTTGATGGCGATAGCTGTGTAGATATTTCCATGTTTATAGAGATAGCGGTGTAGTTATTTCCATGTTTATAGAGATAGCGGTGTAGATATTTCCATGTTTCTACAGATGACTGTGTAGATATTTCCATGTTTGTACAGATGGCAGTGTAGATATTTCCATGTTTATAGAGTTAGAAGTGTAGATATTTTCATGTTTATACATATTGCGGTGGAGATTTGTCCATGTTTATACAGATAGCAATGGAGATATTTCCACGTTAATACACAAAGCGGTGTAGATATTTCCATGTTTATACAGATGGCGTTGTAGATATTTCCATGTTTATACAGATGGCTGTGCCGATATTTCCATGTTTATACAGAGTTCTCTGTAGATATTTCCATGTTTATATAGATGACAGTGCAGATATTTCCAGGTTTATACAGATGGCTGTGTAGATATTTCCATGTTTATACAGACGGCTGTGTAGATATTTCCATGTTCATACAGATGACTTTGTAGGTATTTCCATGTTTATACAGATGGCGGTGTAGATATTTCCATGTTTATAGAGATGGCTGTGTAGATATTTCCATGTTTACACACATAGCGGTTTAGATATTTCCATGTTTATACAGATCGCGGTGTAGATATTTCCATGTTTATACAGATCGCGGTGTAGATATTTCCATGTTTATACAGATAGCGGTGTAGATATTTCCATGTTTATACAGATGACGGTGTAGATGTTTGCATGTTTATAGAGATGGCGGTGTAGATATTTCCATGTTTATATAGATGGCAGTGTAGATATTTTCTTGTTTATGTAGATGGCGTTGTAGATACCTCCATGTTTAAAGAGATGGCGGTGTGTATATTTCCATGTTGATGGAGATAGCGGTGTAGATATTTCTATGTTTATAGAGATAGCGGTGTAGTTATTTCCATGTTTATAGAGATAGCGGTGTAGATATTTCCGTGTTTCTACAGATGACTGTGTAGATATTTCCATGTTTGTACAGATGGCAGTGTAGATATTTCCATGTTTATAGAGATAGAAGTGTAGATATTTTCACGTTTATACATATTGCGGTGGAGATTTGTCCATGTTTATACAGATAGCAATGGAGATATTTCCACGTTAATACACATAGCGGTGTAGATATTTCCATGTTTATACAGATAGCGTTGTAGATATTTCCATGTTTATACAGATGGCTGTGCCGATATTTCCATGTTTATACAGAGTTCTCTGTAGATATTTCCATGTTTATATAGATGACAGTGCAGATATTTCCAGGTTTATACAGATGGCTGTGCAGATATTTCCATGTTTATACAGATGGCTGTGTAGATATTTCCATGTTTATACAGATGACTTTGTAGGTATTTCCATGTTTATACAGATGGCCGTGTAGATATTTCCATGTTTATAGAGATAGCTGTGTAGATATTTCCATGTTTACACAGATAGCGGTTTAGATATTTCCATGTTTATACAGATCGCGTTGTAGATATTTCCATGTTTATACAGATCGCGGTGTAGATATTTCCATGTTTATACCGATAGCGGTGTAGATATTTCCATGTTTATACAGATGACGGTGTAGATATTTCCATGTTTATAGAGATGGCGGTGTAGATATTTCCATGTTTATAGAGATAGCGGTGTAGATATATCAATGTTCAGAGAGATGGCAGTGAGGATGTTTCCATGTTTATACAGATAGCAGTGTAGATATTTCCACTTTTATAGAAATAGTGGTACAGATATTTCATAATTATACAGAGAGCGGTGTAGATATTTCCATGTTCATACAGATTGCGGTGTAGATACTTCCATGTTTATACAGATAGCGGTGTAGATATTTCCACGTTTATACAGATGGCGGTGTAGAAATTTCCATCTTTCTACAAATGGCAGTGTAGATATTTCCATGTTTATAGAGATGGCGGTGTAGATATTTCCATGTTTATAGAGATAGCGGTGTAGATCTATCAATGTTCATAGAGATAGCAGTGAGGGTATTTCCATGTTTATACAGATAGCAGTGTAGATATTTCCACTTTTATAAAGATAGCAGTTTAGATATTTCATATTTATACAGAGAGCGGAGTAGATATTTCCATGTTTATACAGATTGCGGTGTAGATATTTCCATGTTTATACAGATAGCGGTGTAGATATTTCCACGTTTATACAGATTTCTCTGTAGATATTTCCATGTTTATATAGATGACAGTGCAGATATTTCCAGGTTTATACAGATGGCTGTGTAGATATTTCCATGTTTATACAGATGACTTTGTAGGTATTTCCATGTTTATACAGATGGCGGTGTAGATATTTCCATGTTTATAGAGATAGCTGTGTAGATATTTCCATGTTTATACAGATGACTTTGTAGGTATTTCCATGTTTATACAGATTGCGGTGTAGATATTTCCATGTTTATACAGATAGCGGTGTAGATATTTACACGTTTATACAGATGGCGGTGTAGATATTTCCATCTTTCTACAAATGGCAATTTAGATATTTCCATGTTTATAGAGACGGCGGTGTAGTTATTTCCATGTTTATGTAGACGGCAGTGTAGATATTTTCTTGTTTATGTAGATGGCGTTGTAGATACCTCCATGTTTAAAGAGATGGCGGTGTGTATATTTCCATGTTGATGGCGATAGCTGTGTAGATATTTCCATGTTTATAGAGATAGCGGTGTAGTTATTTCCATGTTTATAGAGATAGCGGTGTAGATATTTCTGTGTTTCTACAGATGACTGTGTAGATATTTCCATGTTTGTACAGATGGCAGTGTAGATATTTCCATGTTTATAGAGTTAGAAGTGTAGATATTTTCATGTTTATACATATTGCGGTGGAGATTTGTCCATGTTTATACAGATAGCAATGGAGATATTTCCACGTTAATACACATAGCGGTGTAGATATTTCCATGTTTATACAGATGGCGTTGTAGATATTTCCATGTTTATACAGATGGCTGTGCCGTTATTTCCATGTTTATACAGAGTTCTCTGTAGATATTTCCATGTTTATATAGATGACAGTGCAGATATTTCCAGGTTTATACAGATGGCTGTGTAGATATTTCCATGTTTATACAGACGGCTGTGTAGATATTTCCATGTTTATACAGATGACTTTGTAGGTATTTCCATGTTTATACAGATGGCGGTGTAGATATTTCCATGTTTATACCGATAGAGGTGTAGATATTTCCATGTTTATACAGATGACGGTGTAGATATTTCCATGTTTATAGAGATGGCGGTGAAGATATTTCCATGTTTATAGAGATAGCGGTGTAGATATATCAATGTTCATAGAGATAGCAGTGAGGATATTTCCATGTTTATACAGATAGCAGTGCAGATATTTCCACTTTTACAGAGATAGCGGTTTAGATATTTCATATTTATACAGGGAGCGGTGTATATATTTCCATGTTTATACAGATTGCGGTGTAGGTATTTCCATGTTTATACAGATAGCGGTGTAGATATTTCCACGTTTATACAGATGGCGGTGTAGATATTTCCATCTTTCTACAAATGGCAGTGTAGATATTTCCATGTTTATAGAGACGGCGGTGTAGATATTTCCATGTTTAAGTAGATGGCAGTGTAGATATTTTCTTGTTTATGTAGATGGCGTTGTAGTTACCTCCATGTTTAAAGAGATGGCGGTGTGTATATTTCCATGTTGATGGAGATAGCGGTGTAGATATTTCCATGTTTGTAGAGATAGCAGTGTAGTTATTTCCATGTTTATAGAGATAGCGGTGTAGATATTTCCATGTTTCTACAGATGACTGTGTAGATATTTCCATGTTTGTACCGATGGCAGTGTAGATATTTCCATGTTTATAGAGATAGAAGTGTAGATATTTCCATGTTTATACAGATAGCGGTGTAGATATTTCCATGTTTATACAGATGACGGTGTAGATATTTCCATGTTTATAGAGATGGCGGTGTAGATAGTTCCATGTTTATAGAGATAGCGGTGTAGATATATCAATGTTCATAGAGATAGCAGTGAGGATATTTCCATGTTTATACAGATAGCAGTGTAGATATTTCCACTTTTATAGAGATAGCGGTTTAGATATTTCATATTTATACAGGGAGCGGTGTATATATTTCCATGTTTATACAGATTGCGGTGTAGGTATTTCCATGTTTATACAGATAGCGGTGTAGATATTTCCACGTTTATACAGATGGCGGTGTAGATATTTCCATCTTTCTACAAATGGCAGTGTAGATATTTCCATGTTTATAGAGATGGCGGTGTAGATATTTCCATGTTTATATAGATGGCAGTGTAAATATATTCTTGTTTATGTAGATGGCGTTGTAGATACCTCCATGTTTAAAGAGATGGTGGTGTGTATATTTCCATGTTGTTGGAGATAGCGGTGTAGATATTTCCATGTTTATAGAGATAGCGGTGTAGTTATTTCCATGTTCATAGAGATAGCGGTGTAGATATTTCCATGTTTCTACAGATGACTGTGTAGATATTTCCATGTTTGTACAGATGGCAGTGTAGATATTTCCATGTTTATAGAGATAGAAGTGTAGATATTTTCATGTTTATACATATTGCGGTGGAGATTTGTCCATGTTTATACAGATAGCAATGGAGATATTTCCACGTTAATACACATAGCGGTGTAGATATTTCCATGTTTATACAGATAGCGTTGTAGATATTTCCATGTTTATACAGATGGCTGTGCCGATATTTCCATGTTTATACAGAGTTCTCTGTAGATATTTCCATGTTTATATAGATGACAGTGCAGATATTTCCAGGTTTATACAGATGGCTGTGTAGATATTTCCATGTTTATACAGATGACTTTGTAGGTATTTCCATGTTTATACAGATGGCGGTGTAGATATTTCCATGTTTATAGAGATAGCTGTGTAGATATTTCCATGTTTACACAGATAGCGGTTTAGATATTTCCATGTTTATACAGATCGCGGTGTAGATATTTCCACGTTTATACAGATGGCGGTGTAGATATTTCCATCTTTCTACAAATGGCAGTGTAGATATTTCCATGTTTATAGAGACGGCGGTGTAGATATTTCCATGTTTATAGAGATGGCGGTGTAGATATTTCCATGTTTATAGAGATAGAAGTGTAGATATTTTCATGTTTATACATATTGCGGTGGAGATTTGTCCATCTTTATACAGATAGAAATGGAGATATTTCCACGTTAATACACATAGCGGTGTAGATATTTCCATGTTTATACAGATAGCGTTGTAGATATTTCCATGTTTATACAGATGGCTGTGCCGATATTTCCATGTTTATACAGAGTTCTCTGTAGATATTTCCATGTTTATAGAGATGACAGTGCAGATATTTCCAGGTTTATACAGATGGCTGTGTAGTTATTTCCATGTTTATACAGATGGCTGTGTAGATATTTCCATGTTTATACAGATGACTTTGTAGGTATTTCCATGTTTATAAAGATGGCGGTGTAGATCTTTCCATGTTTATAGAGACAGCTGTGTAGATATTTCCATGTTTATACAGATATTGGTGTAAATATTTCCATGTTTATACAGATCTTGGTGTAGATATTTCCATGTTTATACAGATTGCGGTGTAGATATTTCCATGTTTATACAGATAGCGGTGTAGATATTTCCACGTTTATACAGATGGCGGTGTAGATATTTCCATCTTTCTACAAATGGCAGTGTAGATATTTCCATGTTTATAGAGATGGCGGTGTAGATATTTCCATGTTTATAGAGATAGCGGTGTAGATCTATCAATGTTCATAGAGATAGCAGTGAGGGTATTTCCATGTTTATACAGATAGCAGTGTAGATATTTCCACTTTTATAAAGATAGCAGTTTAGATATTTCATATTTATACAGAGAGCGGAGTAGATATTTCCATGTTTATACAGATTGCGGTGTAGATATTTCCATGTTTATACAGATAGCGGTGTAGATATTTCCACGTTTATACAGATTTCTCTGTAGATATTTCCATGTTTATATAGATGACAGTGCAGATATTTCCAGGTTTATACAGATGGCTGTGTAGATATTTCCATGTTTATACAGATGACTTTGTAGGTATTTCCATGTTTATACAGATGGCGGTGTAGATATTTCCATGTTTATAGAGATAGCTGTGTAGATATTTCCATGTTTACACAGATAGCGGTTTAGATATTTCCATGTTTATACAGATCGCGGTGTAGATACTTCCATGTTTATACAGATCGCGGTGTAGATATCTCCATGTTTATACCGATAGCGTTGTAGATATTTCCATGTTTATACAGATGACGGTGTAGATATTTCCATGTTTATAGAGATGGCGGTGTAGATATTTCCATGTTTATAGAGATAGCGGTGTAGATATATCAATGTACATAGGGATAGCAGTGAGGATATTTCCATGTTTATACAGATAGCAGTGTAGATATTTCCACTTTTATAGAGATAGCGGTTTAGATATTTCATATTTATACACAGAGAGGTGTAGATATTTCCATGTTTATACAGATTGCGGTGTAGATATTTCCATGTTTATACAGATAGCGGTGTAGATATTTACACGTTTATACAGATGGCGGTGTAGATATTTCCATCTTTCTACAAATGGCAATTTAGATATTTCCATGTTTATAGAGACGGCGGTGTAGTTATTTCCATGTTTATGTAGACGGCAGTGTAGATATTTTCTTGTTTATGTAGATGGCGTTGTAGATACCTCCATGTTTAAAGAGATGGCGGTGTGTATATTTCCATGTTGATGGCGATAGGTGTGTAGATATTTCCATGTTTATAGAGATAGCGGTGTAGTTATTTCCATGTTTATAGAGATAGCGGTGTAGATATTTCCATGTTTCTACAGATGACTGTGTAGATATTTCCATGTTTGTACAGATGGCAGTGTAGATATTTCCATGTTTATAGAGTTAGAAGTGTAGATATTTTCATGTTTATACATATTGCGGTGGAGATTTGTCCATGTTTATACAGATAGCAATGGAGATATTTCCACGTTAATACACATAGCGGTGTAGATATTTCCATGTTTATACAGATGGCGTTGTAGATATTTCCATGTTTTTACAGATGGCTGTGCCGTTATTTCCATGTTTATACAGAGTTCTCTGTAGATATTTCCATGTTTATATAGATGACAGTGCAGATATTTCCAGGTTTATACAGATGGCTGTGTAGATATTTCCATGTTTATACAGACGGCTGTGTAGATATTTCCATGTTTATACAGATGACTTTGTAGGTATTTCCATGTTTATACAGATGGCGGTGTAGATATTTCCATGTTTATACCGATAGAGGTGTAGATATTTCCATGTTTATACAGATGACGGTGTAGATATTTCCATGTTTATAGAGATGGCGGTGAAGATATTTCCATGTTTATAGAGATAGCGGTGTAGATATATCAATGTTCATAGAGATAGCAGTGAGGATATTTCCATGTTTATACAGATAGCAGTGCAGATATTTCCACTTTTACAGAGATAGCGGTTTAGATATTTCATATTTATACAGGGAGCGGTGTATATATTTCCATGTTTATACAGATTGCGGTGTAGGTATTTCCATGTTTATACAGATAGCGGTGTAGATATTTCCACGTTTATACAGATGGCGGTGTAGATATTTCCATCTTTCTACAAATGGCAGTGTAGATATTTCCATGTTTATAGAGACGGCGGTGTAGATATTTCCATGTTTAAGTAGATGGCAGTGTAGATATTTTCTTGTTTATGTAGATGGCGTTGTAGTTACCTCCATGTTTAAAGAGATGGCGGTGTGTATATTTCCATGTTGATGGAGATAGCGGTGTAGATATTTCCATGTTTGTAGAGATAGCAGTGTAGTTATTTCCATGTTTATAGAGATAGCGGTGTAGATATTTCCATGTTTCTACAGATGACTGTGTAGATATTTCCATGTTTGTACCGATGGCAGTGTAGATATTTCCATGTTTATAGAGATAGAAGTGTAGATATTTCCATGTTTATACAGATAGCGGTGTAGATATTTCCATGTTTATACAGATGACGGTGTAGATATTTCCATGTTTATAGAGATGGCGGTGTAGATAGTTCCATGTTTATAGAGATAGCGGTGTAGATATATCAATGTTCATAGAGATAGCAGTGAGGATATTTCCATGTTTATACAGATAGCAGTGTAGATATTTCCACTTTTATAGAGATAGCGGTTTAGATATTTCATATTTATACAGGGAGCGGTGTATATATTTCCATGTTTATACAGATTGCGGTGTAGGTATTTCCATGTTTATACAGATAGCGGTGTAGATATTTCCACGTTTATACAGATGGCGGTGTAGATATTTCCATCTTTCTACAAATGGCAGTGTAGATATTTCCATGTTTATAGAGATGGCGGTGTAGATATTTCCATGTTTATATAGATGGCAGTGTAAATATATTCTTGTTTATGTAGATGGCGTTGTAGATACCTCCATGTTTAAAGAGATGGTGGTGTGTATATTTCCATGTTGTTGGAGATAGCGGTGTAGATATTTCCATGTTTATAGAGATAGCGGTGTAGTTATTTCCATGTTTATAGAGATAGCGGTGTAGATATTTCCATGTTTCTACAGATGACTGTGTAGATATTTCCATGTTTGTACAGATGGCAGTGTAGATATTTCCATGTTTATAGAGATAGAAGTGTAGATATTTTCATGTTTATACATATTGCGGTGGAGATTTGTCCATGTTTATACAGATAGCAATGGAGATATTTCCACGTTAATACACATAGCGGTGTAGATATTTCCATGTTTATACAGATAGCGTTGTAGATATTTCCATGTTTATACAGATGGCTGTGCCGATATTTCCATGTTTATACAGAGTTCTCTGTAGATATTTCCATGTTTATACAGATGACAGTGCAGATATTTCCAGGTTTATACAGATGGCTGTGTAGATATTTCCATGTTTATACAGATGACTTTGTAGGTATTTCCATGTTTATACAGATGGCGGTGTAGATATTTCCATGTTTATAGAGATAGCTGTGTAGATATTTCCATGTTTACACAGATAGCGGTTTAGATATTTCCATGTTTATACAGATCGCGGTGTAGATATTTCCATGTTTATACAGATCGCGGTGTAGATATTTGAATGTTTATACCGATAGCGGTGTAGATATTTCCATGTTTATACAGATGACGGTGTAGATATTTCCATGTTTATAGAGATGGCGGTGTAGATATTTCCATGTTTATAGAGATAGAAGTGTAGATATTTTCATGTTTATACATATTGCGGTGGAGATTTGTCCATCTTTATACAGATAGAAATGGAGATATTTCCACGTTAATACACATAGCGGTGTAGATATTTCCATGTTTATACAGATAGCGTTGTAGATATTTCCATGTTTATACAGATGGCTGTGCCGATATTTCCATGTTTATACAGAGTTCTCTGTAGATATTTCCATGTTTATAGAGACAGCTGTGTAGATATTTCCATGTTTACACAGATAGCGGTTTAGATATTTCCACGTTTATACAGATAGCGGTGTAGATATTTCCATGTTTATACAGATCGCGGTGTAGATATTTCCATGTTTATACAGATCGCGGTGTAGATATTTCCATGTTTATACAGATCGCGGTGTAGATATTTCCATGTTTATACAGATGGCTGTGCCGATATTTCCATGTTTATACAGAGTTCTCTGTAGATATTTCCATGTTTATATAGATGACAGTGCAGATATTTCCAGGTTTATACAGATGGCTGTGTAGATATTTCCATGTTTATACAGACGGCTGTGTAGATATTTCCATGTTTATACAGATGACTTTGTAGGTATTTCCATGTTTATACAGATGGCGGTGTAGATATTTCCATGTTTATACCGATAGAGGTGTAGATATTTCCATGTTTATACAGATGACGGTGTAGATATTTCCATGTTTATAGAGATGGCGGTGAAGATATTTCCATGTTTATAGAGATAGCGGTGTAGATATATCAATGTTCATAGAGATAGCAGTGAGGATATTTCCATGTTTATACAGATAGCAGTGTAGATATTTCCACTTTTACAGAGATAGCGGTTTAGATATTTCATGTTTATACAGAGAGCGGTGTAGATATTTCCATGTTTATACAGATTGTGGTGTAGATATTTCCATGTTTATACAGATAGCGGTGTAGATATTTCCACGTTTATACAGATGGCAGTGTAGATATTTCCATCTTTCTACAAATGGCAGTGTAGATATTTCCATGTTTATAGAGACGGCGGTGTAGATATTTCCATGTTTAAGTAGATGGCAGTGTAGATATTTTCTTGTTTATGTAGATGGCGTTGTAGTTACCTCCATGTTTAAAGAGATGGCGGTGTGTATATTTCCATGTTGATGGAGATAGCGGTGTAGATATTTCCATGTTTGTAGAGATAGCAGTGTAGTTATTTCCATGTTTATAGAGATAGCGGTGTAGATATTTCCATGTTTCTACAGATGACTGTGTAGATATTTCCATGTTTGTACCGATGGCAGTGTAGATATTTCCATGTTTATAGAGATAGAAGTGTAGATATTTCCATGTTTATACAGATAGCGGTGTAGATATTTCCATGTTTATACAGATGACGGTGTAGATATTTCCATGTTTATAGAGATGGCGGTGTAGATAGTTCCATGTTTATAGAGATAGCGGTGTAGATATATCAATGTTCATAGAGATAGCAGTGAGGATATTTCCATGTTTATACAGATAGCAGTGTAGATATTTCCACTTTTATAGAGATAGCGGTTTAGATATTTCATATTTATACAGGGAGCAGTGTATATATTTCCATGTTTATACAGATTGCGGTGTAGATATTTCCATGTTTATACAGATAGCGGTGTAGATATTTCCATGTTTATACAGATGGCTGTGCCGATATTTCCATGTTTATACAGAGTTCTCTGTAGATATTTCCATGTTTATATAGATGACAGTGCAGATGTTTCCAGGTTTATACAGATGGCTGTGTAGATATTTCCATGTTTATACAGATGGCTGTGTAGATATTTCCATGTTTATACAGAAGACTTTGTAGGTATTTCCATGTTTATACAGATGGCGGTTTAGATATTTCCATGTTTGTACAGATCGCGGTGTAGATACTTCCATGTTTATACAGATAGCGGTGTAGATATTTCCATGTTTAAACAGATCGCGGTGTAGATATTTCCATGTTTATAGAGATGGCGGTGTAGATATTTCCATGTTTATACAGATGACGGTGTAGATATTTCCATGTTTATAGAGATGGCGGTGTAGATATTTCCATGTTTATAAAGATAGCGTTGTAGATATATCAATGTTCATAGAGTTAGCAGTGAGGATACTTCCATGTTTATACAGATAGCAGTGTAGATATTTCCACTTTTATAGAGATAGCGGTTTAGATATTTCCATGTTTATACAGATTGCGGTGTAGATATTTCCATGTTTATACAGATAGCGGTGTAGATATTTCCACGTTTATACAGATGGCGGTGTAGATATTTCCATCTTTCTACAAATGGCAGTGTAGATATTTCCATGTTTATAGAGATGGCGGTGTAGATATTTCCATGTTTACATAGATGGCAGTGTAGATATTTTCTTGTTTATGTAGATGGCGTTGTAGATACCTCCATGTTTAAAGAGATGGCGGTGTGTATATTTCCATGTTGATGGAGATAGCGGTGTAGATATTTCCATGTTTATAGAGATAGCGGTGTAGTTATTTCCATGTTTATAGAGATAGCGGTGTGGATATTTCCATGTTTCTACAGATGACTGTGTAGATATTTCCATGTTTGTACAGATGGCAGTGTAGATATTTCCATGTTTATAGAGATAGAAGTGTAGATATTTTCATGTTTATACATATTGCGGTGGAGATTTGTCCATGTTTATACAGATAGCAATGGAGATATTTCCACGTTAATACACATAGCGGTGTAGATATTTCCATGTTTATACAGATAGCGTTGTAGATATTTCCTTGTTTATACAGATGGCTGTGCCGATATTTCCATGTTTATACAGAGTTCTCTGTAGATATTTCCATGTTTATATAGATGACAGTGCAGATATTTCCAGGTTTTTACAGATGGCTGTGTAGATATTTCCATGTTTATACAGATGACTTTGTAGGTATTTTCATGTTTATACAGATGGCGGTGTAGATATTTCCATGTTTATAGAGATAGCTGTGTAGATGTTTCCATGTTTACACAGATAGCGGTTTAGATATTTCCATGTTTATACAGATCGCGGTGTAGATATTTCCATGTTTATACAGATCGTGGTGTAGATATTTCCATGTTTATACTGATAGCGGTGTAGATATTTCCATGTTTATACAGATGACGGTGTAGATATTTCCATGTTTATAGAGATGGCGGTGTAGATATTTCCATGTTTATAGAGATAGCAGTGTAGATATATCAATGTTCATAGAGATAGCAGTGAGGATATTTCCATGTTTATACAGATAGCAGTGTAGATATTTCCACTTTTATAGAGATAGCGGTTTAGATATTTCATATTTATACAGAGAGCGGTGTAGATATTTCCATGTTTATACAGATTGCGGTGTAGATATTTCCATGTTTATACAGATAACGGTGTAGATATTTCCACGTTTATACAGATGGCGGTGTAGCTATTTCCATCTTTCTACAAATGGCAGTGTAGATATTTCCATTTTTATAGAGATGGCGGTGTAGATATTTCCATGTTTATATAGATGGCCGTGTAGATATTTTCTTGTTTATGTAGATGGCGTTGTAGATACCTCCATGTTTAAAGTGATGGCGGTGTGTATATTTCCATGTTGATGGAGATAGCGGTGTAGATATTTCCATGTTTATAGAGATAGCGGTGTAGTTATTTCCATGTTTATAGAGATAGCGGTGTAGATATTTCCATGTTTCTACAGATGACTGTGTAGATATTTCCATGTTTGTACAGATGGCAGTGTAGATATTTCCATGTTTATAGAGATAGAAGTGTAAATATTTTCATGTTTATACATATTGCGGTGGAGATTTGTCCATGTTTATACAGATAGAAATGGAGATATTTCCACGTTAATACACATAGCGGTGTAGATATTTCCATGTTTATACAGATAGCGTTGTAGATATTTCCATGTTTATACAGATGGCTGTGCCGATATTTCCATGTTTATACAGAGTTCTCTGTAGATATTTCCATGTTTATATAGATGACAGTGCAGATGTTTCCAGGTTTATACAGATGGCTGTGTAGATATTTCCATGTTTATACAGATGGCTGTGTAGATATTTCCATGTTTATACAGAAGACTTTGTAGGTATTTCCATGTTTATACAGAGGGCGGTTTAGATATTTCCATGTTTGTACAGATCGCGGTGTAGATACTTCCATGTTTATACAGATAGCGGTGTAGATATTTCCATGTTTAAACAGATCGCGGTGTAGATATTTCCATGTTTATAGAGATGGCGGTGTAGATATTTCCATGTTTATACAGATGACGGTGTAGATATTTCCATGTTTATAGAGATGGCGGTGTAGATATTTCCATGTTTATAAAGATAGCGGTGTAGATATATCAATGTTCATAGAGTTAGCAGTGAGGATATTTCCATGTTTATACAGATAGCAGTGCAGATATTTCCACTTTTATAGAGATAGCGGTTTAGATATTTCATATTTATACAGAGAGCGGTGTAGATATTTCCATGTTTATACAGATCGTGGTGTAGATATTTCCATGTTTATACTGATAGCGGTGTAGATATTTCCATGTTTATAGAGATGACGGTGTAGATATTTCCATGTTTATAGAGATGGCGGTGTAGATATTTCCATGTTTATAGAGATAGCAGTGTAGATATATCAATGTTCATAGAGATAGCAGTGAGGATATTTCCATGTTTATACAGATAGCAGTGTAGATATTTCCACTTTTATAGAGATAGCGGTTTAGATATTTCATATTTATACAGAGAGCGGTGTAGATATTTCCATGTTTATACAGATTGCTGTGTAGATATTTCCATGTTTATACAGATAACGGTGTAGATATTTCCACGTTAATACAGATGGCGGTGTAGCTATTTCCATCTTTCTACAAATGGCAGTGTAGATATTTCCATGTTTATAGAGATGGCGGTGTAGATATTTCCATGTTTACATAGATGGCAGTGTAGATATTTTCTTGTTTATGTAGATGGCGTTGTAGATACCTCCATGTTTAAAGAGATGGCGGTGTGTATATTTCCATGTTGATGGAGATAGCGGTGTAGATATTTCCATGTTTATAGAGATAGCGGTGTAGTTATTTCCATGTTTATAGAGATAGCGGTGTAGATATTTCCATGTTTCTACAGATGACTGTGTAGATATTTCCATGTTTGTACAGATGGCAGTGTAGATATTTCCATGTTTATAGAGATAGAAGTGTAGATATTTTCATGTTTATACATATTGCGGTGGAGATTTCTAAATGTTTATACAGAAAGCAATGGAGATATTTCCACGTTAATACACATAGCGGTGTAGATATTTCCATGTTTATACAGATAGCGTTGTAGATATTTCCATGTTTATACAGATGGCTGTGCCGATAATTCCATGTTTATACAGAGTTCTCTGTAGATATTTCCATGTTTATATAGATGACAGTGCAGATATTTCCAGGTTTATACAGATGGCTGTGTAGATATTTCCATGTTTATACAGATGTCTGTGTACATATTTCCATATTTATACAGATGACTTTGTAGGTATTTCCATGTTTATACAGATGGCGGTGTAGATAGTTCCATGTTTATAGAGATAGCGGTGTAGATATATCAATGTTCATAGAGATAGCAGTGAGGATATTTCCATGTTTATACAGATAGCAGTGTAGATATTTCCACTTTTATAGAGATAGCGGTTTAGATATTTCATATTTATACACAGAGCGGTGTATATATTTCCATGTTTATACAGATTGCGGTGTACATATTTCCATGTTTATACAGATAGCGGTGTAGATATTTCCACGTTTATACAGATGGCGGTGTAGATATTTCCATCTTTCTACAAATGGCAGTGTAGATATTTCCATGTTTATAGAGATCGCGTTGTAGATATTTCCATGTTTATATAGATGGCAGTGTAAATATTTTCTTGTTTATGTAGATGGCGTTGTAGATACCTCCAGGTTTAAAGAGATGGCGGTGTGTATATTTCCATGTTGATGGAGATAGCGGTGTAGATATTTCCATGTTTGTAGAGATAGCGGTGTAGTTATTTCCATGTTTATAGAGATAGCGGTGTAGATATTTCCATGTTTCTACAGATGACTGTGTAGATATTTCCATGTTTGTACGGATGACAGTGTAGATATTTCCATGTTTATAGAGATAGAAGTGTAGATATTTTCATGTTTATACATATTGCGGTGGAGATTTGTCCATGTTTATACAGATAGCAATGGAGATATTTCCACGTTAATACACATAGCGGTGTAGATATTTCCATGTTTATACAGATAGCGTTGTAGATATTTCCATGTTTATACAGATGGCTGTGCCAATATTTCCATGTTTATACAGAGTTCTCTGTAGATATTTCCATGTTTATATAGATGACAGTGCAGATATTTCCAGGTTTATACAGATGGCTGTGTAGATATTTCCATGTTTATACAGATGGCTGTGTAGATATTTCCATGTTTATAGAGATGACTTTGTAGGTATTTCCATGTTTATACAGATGGCGGTGTAGATATTTCCATGTTTATAGAGATAGCTGTGTAGATATTTCCATGTTTACACTGATAGCGGTTTAGATATTTCCATGTTTATACAGATCGCGTTGTAGATATTTCCATGTTTATACAGATCGCGGTGTAGATATTTCCATGTTTATACCGATAGCGGTGTAGATATTTCCATGTTTATACACATGACGGTGTAGATATTTCCATGTTTATAGAGATGGCGGTGTAGATATTTCCATGTTTATAGAGATAGCGGTGTAGATATGTCAATGTTCATAGAGATAGCAGTGAGGATATTTCCATGTTTATACTGATAGCAGTGTAGATATTTCCACTTTTATAGAGATAGCGATTTAGATATTTCATATTTATACAGAGAGCGGTGTAGATATTTCCATGTTTATACAGATTGCGGTGTAGATATTTCCATGTTTATACAGATAGCGGTGTAGATATTTCCACGTTTATACAGTTGGCGGTGTAGATATTTCCATCTTTCTACAAATGGCAGTGTACATATTTCCATGTTTATACAGATAGCGGTGTAGATATTTCCACGTTTATACAGATGGCGGTGTAGATATTTCCATCTTTCTACAAATGGCAGTGTAGATATTTCCATGTTTATAGAGATGGCGGTGTAGATATTTCCATGTTTACATAGATGGCAGTGTAGATATTTTCTTGTTTATGTAGATGGCGTTGTAGATACCTCCATGTTTAAAGAGATGGCGATGTGTATATTTCCATGTTGATGGAGATAGCGGTGTAGATATTTCCATGTTTATAGAGATAGCGGTGTAGTTATTTCCATGTTTATAGAGATAGCGGTGTAGATATTTCCATGTTTCTACAGATGACTGTGTAGATATTTCCATGTTTGTACAGATGGCAGTGTAGATATTTCCATGTTTATAGAGATAGAAGTGTAGATATTTTCATGTTTATACATATTGCGGTGGAGATTTCTAAATGTTTATACAGAAAGCAATGGAGATATTTCCACGTTAATACACATAGCGGTGTAGATATTTCCATGTTTATACAGATAGCGTTGTAGATATTTCCATGTTTATACAGATGGCTGTGCCGATAATTCCATGTTTATACAGAGTTCTCTGTAGATATTTCCATGTTTATATAGATGACAGTGCAGATATTTCCAGGTTTATACAGATGGCTGTGTAGATATTTCCATGTTTATACAGATGTCTGTGTACATATTTCCATATTTATACAGATGACTTTGCAGGTATTTCCATGTTTATACAGATGGCGGTGTAGATAGTTCCATGTTTATAGAGATAGCGGTGTAGATATATCAATGTTCATAGAGATAGCAGTGAGGATATTTCCATGTTTATACAGATAGCAGTGTAGATATTTCCACTTTTATAGAGATAGCGGTTTAGATATTTCATATTTATACACAGAGCGGTGTAAATATTTCCATGTTTATACAGATTGCGGTGTAGATATTTCCATGTTTATACAGATGGCGGTGTAGATATTTCCATCTTTCTACAAATGGCAGTGTAGATATTTCCATGTTTATAGAGATGGCGGTGTAGATATTTCCATGTTTACATACATGGCAGTGTAGATATTTTCTTGTTTATGTAGATGGCGTTGTAGATACCTCCATGTTTAAAGAGATGGCGGTGTGTATATTTCCATGTTGATGGAGATAGCGGTGTAGATATTTCCATGTTTATAGAGATAGCGGTGTAGTTATTTCCATGTTTATAGAGATAGCGGTGTAGATATTTCCATGTTTCTACAGATGACTGTGTAGATATTTCCATGTTTGTACAGATGGCAGTGTAGATATTTCCATGTTTATAGAGATAGAAGTGTAGATATTTTCATGTTTATACATATTGCGGTGGAGATTTCTAAATGTTTATACAGAAAGCAATGGAGATATTTCCACGTTAATACACATAGCGGTGTAGATATTTCCATGTTTATACAGATAGCGTTGTAGATATTTCCATGTTTATACAGATGGCTGTGCCGATAATTCCATGTTTATACAGAGTTCTCTGTAGATATTTCCATGTTTATATAGATGACAGTGCAGATATTTCCAGGTTTATACAGATGGCTGTGTAGATATTTCCATGTTTATACAGATGTCTGTGTACATATTTCCATATTTATACAGATGACTTTGTAGGTATTTCCATGTTTATACAGATGGCGGTGTAGATAGTTCCATGTTTATAGAGATAGCGGTGTAGATATATCAATGTTCATAGAGATAGCAGTGAGGATATTTCCATGTTTATACAGATAGCAGTGTAGATATTTCCACTTTTATAGAGATAGCGGTTTAGATATTTCATATTTATACACAGAGCGGTGTATATATTTCCATGTTTATACAGATTGCGGTGTACATATTTCCATGTTTATACAGATAGCGGTGTAGATATTTCCACGTTTATACAGATGGCGGTGTAGATATTTCCATCTTTCTACAAATGGCAGTGTAGATATTTCCATGTTTATAGAGATCGCGTTGTAGATATTTCCATGTTTATATAGATGGCAGTGTAAATATTTTCTTGTTTATGTAGATGGCGTTGTAGATACCTCCATGTTTAAAGAGATGGCGGTGTGTATATTTCCATGTTGATGGAGATAGCGGTGTAGATATTTCCATGTTTGTAGAGATAGCGGTGTAGTTATTTCCATGTTTATAGAGATAGCGGTGTAGATATTTCCATGTTTCTACAGATGACTGTGTAGATATTTCCATGTTTGTACGGATGACAGTGTAGATATTTCCATGTTTATAGAGATAGAAGTGTAGATATTTTCATGTTTATACATATTGCGGTGGAGATTTGTCCATGTTTATACAGATAGCAATGGAGATATTTCCACGTTAATACACATAGCGGTGTTGATATTTCCATGTTTATACAGATAGCGTTGTAGATATTTCCATGTTTATACAGATGGCTGTGCCAATATTTCCATGTTTATACAGAGTTCTCTGTAGATATTTCCATGTTTATATAGATGACAGTGCAGATATTTCCAGGTTTATACAGATGGCTGTGTAGATATTTCCATGTTTATACAGATGGCTGTGTAGATATTTCCATGTTTATACAGATGACTTTGTAGGTATTTCCATGTTTATACAGATGGCGGTGTAGATATTTCCATGTTTATAGAGATAGCTGTGTAGATATTTCCATGTTTACACTGATAGCGGTTTAGATATTTCCATGTTTATACAGATCGCGTTGTAGATATTTCCATGTTTATACAGATCGCGGTGTAGATATTTCCATGTTTATACCGATAGCGGTGTAGATATTTCCATGTTTATACACATGACGGTGTAGATATTTCCATGTTTATAGAGATGGCGGTGTAGATATTTCCATGTTTATAGAGATAGCGGTGTAGATATATCAATGTTCATAGAGATAGCAGTGAGGATATTTCCATGTTTATACTGATAGCAGTGTAGATATTTCCACTTTTATAGAGATAGCGATTTAGATATTTCATATTTATACAGAGAGCGGTGTAGATATTTCCATGTTTATACAGATTGCGGTGTAGATATTTCCATGTTTATACAGATAGCAGTGTAGATATTTCCACGTTTATACAGTTGGCGGTGTAGATATTTCCATCTTTCTACAAATGGCAGTGTACATATTTCCATGTTTATACAGATAGCGGTGTAGATATTTCCACGTTTATACAGATGGCGGTGTAGATATTTCCATCTTTCTACAAATGGCAGTGTAGATATTTCCATGTTTATAGAGATGGCGGTGTAGATATTTCCATGTTTACATAGATGGCAGTGTAGATATTTTCTTGTTTATGTAGATGGCGTTGTAGATACCTCCATGTTTAAAGAGATGGCGATGTGTATATTTCCATGTTGATGGAGATAGCGGTGTAGATATTTCCATGTTTATAGAGATAGCGGTGTAGTTATTTCCATGTTTATAGAGATAGCGGTGTAGATATTTCCATGTTTCTACAGATGACTGTGTAGATATTTCCATGTTTGTACAGATGGCAGTGTAGATATTTCCATGTTTATAGAGATAGAAGTGTAGATATTTTCATGTTTATACATATTGCGGTGGAGATTTCTAAATGTTTATACAGAAAGCAATGGAGATATTTCCACGTTAATACACATAGCGGTGTAGATATTTCCATGTTTATACAGATAGCGTTGTAGATATTTCCATGTTTATACAGATGGCTGTGCCGATAATTCCATGTTTATACAGAGTTCTCTGTAGATATTTCCATGTTTATATAGATGACAGTGCAGATATTTCCAGGTTTATACAGATGGCTGTGTAGATATTTCCATGTTTATACAGATGTCTGTGTACATATTTCCATATTTATACAGATGACTTTGTAGGTATTTCCATGTTTATACAGATGGCGGTGTAGATAGTTCCATGTTTATAGAGATAGCGGTGTAGATATATCAATGTTCATAGAGATAGCAGTGAGGATATTTCCATGTTTATACAGATAGCAGTGTAGATATTTCCACTTTTATAGAGATAGCGGTTTAGATATTTCATATTTATACACAGAGCGGTGTATATATTTCCATGTTTATACAGATTGCGGTGTAGATATTTCCATGTTTATACAGATGGCGGTGTAGATATTTCCATCTTTCTACAAATGGCAGTGTAGATATTTCCATGTTTATAGAGATGGCGGTGTAGATATTTCCATGTTTACATAGATGGCAGTGTAGATATTTTCTTGTTTATGTAGATGGCGTTGTAGATACCTCCATGTTTAAAGAGATGGCGGTGTGTATATTTCCATGTTGATGGAGATAGCGGTGTAGATATTTCCATGTTTATAGAGATAGCGGTGTAGTTATTTCCATGTTTATAGAGATAGCGGTGTAGATATTTCCATGTTTCTACAGATGACTGTGTAGATATTTCCATGTTTGTACAGATGGCAGTGTAGATATTTCCATGTTTATAGAGATAGAAGTGTAGATATTTTCATGTTTATACATATTGCGGTGGAGATTTCTAAATGTTTATACAGAAAGCAATGGAGATATTTCCACGTTAATACACATAGCGGTGTAGATATTTCCATGTTTATACAGATAGCGTTGTAGATATTTCCATGTTTATACAGATGGCTGTGCCGATAATTCCATGTTTATACAGAGTTCTCTGTAGATATTTCCATGTTTATATAGATGACAGTGCAGATATTTCCAGGTTTATACAGATGGCTGTGTAGATATTTCCATGTTTATACAGATGTCTGTGTACATATTTCCATATTTATACAGATGACTTTGTAGGTATTTCCATGTTTATACAGATGGCGGTGTAGATAGTTCCATGTTTATAGAGATAGCGGTGTAGATATATCAATGTTCATAGAGATAGCAGTGAGGATATTTCCATGTTTATACAGATAGCAGTGTAGATATTTCCACTTTTATAGAGATAGCGGTTTAGATATTTCATATTTATACACAGAGCGGTGTATATATTTCCATGTTTATACAGATTGCGGTGTACATATTTCCATGTTTATACAGATAGCGGTGTAGATATTTCCACGTTTATACAGATGGCGGTGTAGATATTTCCATCTTTCTACAAATGGCAGTGTAGATATTTCCATGTTTATAGAGATCGCGTTGTAGATATTTCCATGTTTATATAGATGGCAGTGTAAATATTTTCTTGTTTATGTAGATGGCGTTGTAGATACCTCCAGGTTTAAAGAGATGGCGGTGTGTATATTTCCATGTTGATGGAGATAGCGGTGTAGATATTTCCATGTTTGTAGAGATAGCGGTGTAGTTATTTCCATGTTTATAGAGATAGCGGTGTAGATATTTCCATGTTTCTACAGATGACTGTGTAGATATTTCCATGTTTGTACGGATGACAGTGTAGATATTTCCATGTTTATAGAGATAGAAGTGTAGATATTTTCATGTTTATACATATTGCGGTGGAGATTTGTCCATGTTTATACAGATAGCAATGGAGATATTTCCACGTTAATACACATAGCGGTGTAGATATTTCCATGTTTATACAGATAGCGTTGTAGATATTTCCATGTTTATACAGATGGCTGTGCCAATATTTCCATGTTTATACAGAGTTCTCTGTAGATATTTCCATGTTTATATAGATGACAGTGCAGATATTTCCAGGTTTATACAGATGGCTGTGTAGATATTTCCATGTTTATACAGATGGCTGTGTAGATATTTCCATGTTTATAGAGATGACTTTGTAGGTATTTCCATGTTTATACAGATGGCGGTGTAGATATTTCCATGTTTATAGAGATAGCTGTGTAGATATTTCCATGTTTACACTGATAGCGGTTTAGATATTTCCATGTTTATACAGATCGCGTTGTAGATATTTCCATGTTTATACAGATCGCGGTGTAGATATTTCCATGTTTATACCGATAGCGGTGTAGATATTTCCATGTTTATACACATGACGGTGTAGATATTTCCATGTTTATAGAGATGGCGGTGTAGATATTTCCATGTTTATAGAGATAGCGGTGTAGATATATCAATGTTCATAGAGATAGCAGTGAGGATATTTCCATGTTTATACTGATAGCAGTGTAGATATTTCCACTTTTATAGAGATAGCGATTTAGATATTTCATATTTATACAGAGAGCGGTGTAGATATTTCCATGTTTATACAGATTGCGGTGTAGATATTTCCATGTTTATACAGATAGCAGTGTAGATATTTCCACGTTTATACAGTTGGCGGTGTAGATATTTCCATCTTTCTACAAATGGCAGTGTACATATTTCCATGTTTATACAGATAGCGGTGTAGATATTTCCACGTTTATACAGATGGCGGTGTAGATATTTCCATCTTTCTACAAATGGCAGTGTAGATATTTCCATGTTTATAGAGATGGCGGTGTAGATATTTCCATGTTTACATAGATGGCAGTGTAGATATTTTCTTGTTTATGTAGATGGCGTTGTAGATACCTCCATGTTTAAAGAGATGGCGATGTGTATATTTCCATGTTGATGGAGATAGCGGTGTAGATATTTCCATTTTTATAGAGATAGCGGTGTAGTTATTTCCATGTTTATAGAGATAGCGGTGTAGATATTTCCATGTTTCTACAGATGACTGTGTAGATATTTCCATGTTTGTACAGATGGCAGTGTAGATATTTCCATGTTTATAGAGATAGAAGTGTAGATATTTTCATGTTTATACATATTGCGGTGGAGATTTCTAAATGTTTATACAGAAAGCAATGGAGATATTTCCACGTTAATACACATAGCGGTGTAGATATTTCCATGTTTATACAGATAGCGTTGTAGATATTTCCATGTTTATACAGATGGCTGTGCCGATAATTCCATGTTTATACAGAGTTCTCTGTAGATATTTCCATGTTTATATAGATGACAGTGCAGATATTTCCAGGTTTATACAGATGGCTGTGTAGATATTTCCATGTTTATACAGATGTCTGTGTACATATTTCCATATTTATACAGATGACTTTGTAGGTATTTCCATGTTTATACAGATGGCGGTGTAGATAGTTCCATGTTTATAGAGATAGCGGTGTAGATATATCAATGTTCATAGAGATAGCAGTGAGGATATTTCCATGTTTATACAGATAGCAGTGTAGATATTTCCACTTTTATAGAGATAGCGGTTTAGATATTTCATATTTATACACAGAGCGGTGTATATATTTCCATGTTTATACAGATTGCGGTGTACATATTTCCATGTTTATACAGATAGCGGTGTAGATATTTCCACGTTTATACAGATGGCGGTGTAGATATTTCCATCTTTCTACAAATGGCAGTGTAGATATTTCCATGTTTATAGAGATCGCGTTGTAGATATTTCCATGTTTATATAGATGGCAGTGTAAATATTTTCTTGTTTATGTAGATGGCGTTGTAGATACCTCCATGTTTAAAGAGATGGCGGTGTGTATATTTCCATGTTGATGGAGATAGCGGTGTAGATATTTCCATGTTTGTAGAGATAGCGGTGAAGTTATTTCCATGTTTATAGAGATAGCGGTGTAGATATTTCCATGTTTCTACAGATGACTGTGTAGATATTTCCATGTTTGTACGGATGACAGTGTAGATATTTCCATGTTTATAGAGATAAAAGTGTAGATATTTTCATGTTTATACATATTGCGGTGGAGATTTGTCCATGTTTATACAGATAGCAATGGAGATATTTCCACGTTAATACACATAGCGGTGTAGATATTTCCATGTTTATACAGATAGCGTTGTAGATATTTCCATGTTTATACAGATGGCTGTGCCAATATTTCCAAGTTTATACAGAGTTCTCTGTAGATATTTCCATGTTTATATAGATGACAGTGCAGATATTTCCAGGTTTATACAGATGGCTGTGTAGATATTTCCATGTTTATACAGATGGCTGTGTAGATATTTCCATGTTTATAGAGATGACTTTGTAGGTATTTCCATGTTTATACAGATGGCGGTGTAGATATTTCCATGTTTATAGAGATAGCTGTGTAGATATTTCCATGTTTACACTGATAGCGGTTTAGATATTTCCATGTTTATACAGATCGCGTTGTAGATATTTCCATGTTTATACAGATCGCGGTGTAGATATTTCCATGTTTATACCGATAGCGGTGTAGATATTTCCATGTTTCTACACATGACGGTGTAGATATTTCCATGTTTATAGAGATGGCGGTGTAGATATTTCCATGTTTATAGAGATAGCGGTGTAGATATATCAATGTTCATAGAGATAGCAGTGAGGATATTTCCATGTTTATACTGATAGCAGTGTAGATATTTCCACTTTTATAGAGATAGTGATTTAGATATTTCATATTTATACAGAGAGCGGTGTAGATATTTCCATGTTTATACAGATTGCGGTGTAGATATTTCCATGTTTATACACATAGCGGTGTAGATATTTCCACGTTTATACAGTTGGCGGTGTAGATATTTCCATCTTTCTACAAATGGCAGTGTACATATTTCCATGTTTATACAGATAGCGGTGTAGATATTTCCACGTTTATTCAGATGGCGGTGTAGATATTTCCATCTTTCTACAAATGGCAGTGTAGATATTTCCATGTTTATAGAGATGGCGGTGTAGATATTTCCATGTTTATATAGATGGCAGTGTAGATATTTTCTTGTTTATGTAGATGGCGTTGTAGATACCTCCATGTTTAAAGAGATGGCGGTGTGTATATTTCCATGCTGATGGAGATAGCGGTGTAGATATTTCCATGTTTATAGAGATAGCGGTGTAGTTATTTCCATGTTTATAGAGATAGCGGTGTAGATATTTCCATGTTTCTACAGATGACTGTGTAGTTATTTCCATGTTTGTACAGATGGCAGTGTAGATATTTCCATGTTTATAGAGATAGAAGTGGAGATATTTTCAGGTTTATACATATTGCGGTGGAGATTTGTCCATGTTTATACAGATAGCAATGGAGATATTTCCACGTTAATACACATAGCGGTGTAGATATTTCCATGTTTATACAGATAGCGTTGTAGATATTTCCATGTTTATACAGATGGCTGTGCCGATATTTCCATGTTTATACAGAGTTCTCTGTAGATATTTCCATGTTTATACAGATGACAGTGCAGATATTTCCAGGTTTATACAGATGGCTGTGTAGATATTTCCATGTTTATACAGATGACTTTGTAGGTATTTCCATGTTTATACTTATGGCGGTGTAGATATTTCCATGTTTATAGAGATAGCTGTGTAGATATTTCCATGTTTACACAGATAGCGGTTTAGATATTTCCATGTTTATACAGATCGCGGTGTAGATATTTCCATGTTTATACAGATCGCGGTGTAGATATTTCCATGTTTATACCGATAGCGGTGTAGATATTTCCATGTTTATACAGATGACGGTGTAGATATTTCCATGTTTATAGAGATGGCGGTGTAGATATTTCCATGTTTATAGAGATAGCGGTGTAGATATATCAATGTGCATAGGGATAGCAGTGAGGATATTTCCATGTTTATACAGATAGCAGTGTAGATATTTCCACTTTTATAGAGTTAGCGGTTTAGATATTTCATATTTATACAGAGAGCGGTGTAGATATTTCCATGTTTATACAGATTGCGGTGTAGATATTTCCATGTTTATACAGATAGCGGTGTAGATATTTCCACGTTTATACAGATGGCGGTGTAGATATTTCCATCTTTCTACAAATGGCAGTGTAGATATTTCCATGTTCATAGAGACGGCGGTGTAGATATTCCATGTTTATGTAGATGGCAGTGTAGATATTTTCTTGTTTATGTAGATGGCGTTGTAGATACCTCCATGTTTAAAGAGATGGCGGTGTGTATATTTCCATGTTGATGGAGATAGCTTTGTAGATATTTCCATGTTTATAGAGATAGCGGTGTAGTTATTTCCATGTTTATAGAGATAGCGGTGTAGTTATTTCCATGTTTATAGAGATAGCGGTGTAGATATTTCCATGTTTCTACAGATGACTGTGTAGTTATTTCCATGTTTGTACAGATGGCAGTGTAGATATTTCCATGTTTATAGAGATAGAAGTGGAGATATTTTCAGGTTTATACATATTGCGGTGGAGATTTGTCCATGTTTATACAGATAGCAATGGAGATATTTCCACGTTAATACACATAGCGGTGTAGATATTTCCATGTTTATACAGATAGCGTTGTAGATATTTCCATGTTTATACAGATGGCTGTGCCGATATTTCCATGTTTATACAGAGTTCTCTGTAGATATTTCCATGTTTATACAGATGACAGTGCAGATATTTCCAGGTTTATACAGATGGCTGTGTAGATATTTCCATGTTTATACAGATGACTTTGTAGGTATTTCCATGTTTATACTTATGGCGGTGTAGATATTTCCATGTTTATAGAGATAGCTGTGTAGATATTTCCATGTTGACACAGATAGCGGTTTAGATATTTCCATGTTTATACAGATCGCGGTGTAGATATTTCCATGTTTATACAGATCGCAGTGTAGATATTTCCATGTTTATACCGATAGCGGTGTAGATATTTCCATGTTTATACAGATGACGGTGTAGATATTTCCATGTTTATAGAGATGGCGGTGTAGATATTTCCATGTTTATAGAGATAGCGGTGTAGATATATCAATGTGCATAGGGATAGCAGTGAGGATATTTCCATGTTTATACAGATAGCAGTGTAGATATTTCCACTTTTATAGAGTTAGCGGTTTAGATATTTCATATTTATACAGAGAGCGGTGTAGATATTTCCATGTTTATACAGATTGCGGTGTAGATATTTCCATGTTTATACAGATAGCGGTGTAGATATTTCCACGTTTATACAGATGGCGGTGTAGATATTTCCATCTTTCTACAAATGGCAGTGTAGATATTTCCATTTTTATAGAGACGGCGGTGTAGATATTTCCATGTTTATGTAGATGGCAGTGTAGATATTTTCTTGTGTATGTAGATGGCGTTGTAGATACCTCCATGTTTAAAGAGATGGCGGTGTGTATATTTCCATGTTGATGGAGATAGCTTTGTAGATATTTCCATGTTGATAGAGGTAGCGGTGTAGTTATTTCCATGTTTATAGAGATTGCGGTGTAGATATTTCCATGTTGCTACAGATGACTGTGTAGATATTTCCATGTTTGTACAGATGGCAGTGTAGATATTTCCATGTTTATAGAGATAGAAGTGTAGATATTTTCATGTTTATACATATTGCGGTGGAGATTTGTCCATGTTTATACAGATAGCAATGGAGATATTTCCACGTTAATACACATAGCGGTGTAGATATTTCCATGTTTATACACATAGCGTTGTAGATATTTCCATGTTTATACAGATGGCTGTGCCGATATATCCATGTTTATACAGAGTTCTCTGTAGATATTTCCATGTTTATATAGATGACAGTGCAGATATTTCCAGGTTTATACAGATGGCTGTGTAGATATTTCCATGTTTATACAGATGGCTGTGTAGATATTTCCATGTTTATACAGATGACTTTGTAGGTATTTCCATGTTTATACAGATGGTGGTGTAGATATTTCCATGTTTATAGAGGTAGATGTGTAGATATTTCCATGTTTACACAGATAGCGCTTTAGATATTTCCATGTTTATACAGATCGCGGTGTAGATATTTCCATGTTTATACAGATCGCGGTGTAGATATTTCCATGTTTATACCGATAGCGGTGTAGATATTTCCATGTTTATACAGATGACGGTGTAGATATTTCCATGTTTATAGAGATGGCGGTGTAGATATTTCCATGTTTATAGAGATAGCGGTGTAGATATATCAATGTTCACAGAGATAGCAGTGAGGATATTTCCATGTTTATACAGATAGCAGTGTAGATATTTCCACTTTTATAGAGATAGCGGTTCAGATATTTCATATTTATACAGAGAGCAGTGTAGATATTTCCATGTTTATACAGATTGCGGTGTAGATATTTCCATGTTTATACAGATAGCGGTGTAGATATTTCCACGTTTATACAGATGGCGGTGTAGATATTTCCATCTTTCTACAAATGGCAGTGTAGATATTTCCATGTTTATAGAGATGGCGGTGTAAATATTTCCATGTTTATATAGATGGCAGTGTAGATATTTTCTTGTTTATGTAGATGGCGTTGTAGATACCTCCATGTTTAAAGAGATGGCGGTGTGTATATTTCCATGTTGATGGAGATAGCGGTGTAGATATTTCCATGTTTATAGAGATAGCGGTGTAGTTATTTCCATGTTTACAGAGATAGCGGTGTAGATATTTCCATGTTTCTACAGATGACTGTGTAGATATTTCCATGTTTGTACAGATGGCAGTGTAGATATTTCCATGTTTATAGAGATAGAAGTGTAGATATTTTCATGTTTATTCATATTGCGGTGGAGATTTGTCCATGTTTATACAGATAGCAATGGAGATATTTCCACGTTAATACACATAGCGGTGTAGATATTTCCATGTTTATACAGATAGCGTTGTAGATATTTCCATGTTTATATAGATGGCTGTGCCGATAATTCCATGTTTATACAGAGTTCTCTGTAGATATTTCCATGTTTATATAGATGACAGTGCAGATATTTCCAGGTTTATACAGATGGCTGTGTAGATATTTCCATGTTTATACAGATGGCTCTGTAGATATTTCCACGTTTATACAGATGACTTTGTAGGTATTTCCATGTTTATACAGATGGCAGTGTAGATATTTCCATGTTTATAGAGATAGCTGTGTAGATATTTCCATGTTTACACAGATAGCGGTTTGGATATTTCCATGTTTATACAGATCGCGGTGTAGATATTTCCATGTTTATACAGATCGCGGTGTAGATATTTCCATGTTTATACAGATAGCGGTGTAGATATTTCCATGTTTATACAGATGACGGTGTAGATATTTCCATGTTTATAGAGATGGCGGTGTAGATATTTCCATGTTTATAGAGATAGTGGTGTAGATCTATCAATATTCATAGAGATAGCAGTGGGGATATTTCCATGTTTATACAGATAGCATTGTAGATATTTCCACTTTTATAGAGATAGCGGTTTAGATATTTCATATTTATACAGAGAGCGGTGTAGATATTTCCATGTTTATACAGATTGCAGTGTAGATATTTCCATGTTTTTACAGATAGCGGTGTAGATATTTCCACGTTTATACAGATGGCGGTGTAGATATTTCCATCTTTCTACAAATGGCAGTGTAGATATTTCCATGTTTATAGAGATGGCGGTGTAGATATTTCCATGTTTATATAGATGGCAGTGTGGATATCTTCTTGTTTATGTAGATGGCGTTGTAGATACCTCCATGTTTAAAGAGATGGCGGTGTGTATATTTCCATGTTGATGGAGATAGCGGTGTAGATATTTCCATGTTTATAGAGATAGCGGTGTAGTTATTTCCATGTTTCTACAGATGACTGTGTAGATATTTCCATATTTGTACAGATGGCAGTGTAGATATTTCCATGTTTATAGAGATAGAAATGTAGATATTTTCATGTTTATACATATTGCGGTGGAGATTTGTCCATGTTTATACAGATAGCAATGGAGATATTTCCACGTTAATACACATAGCGGTGTAGATATTTCCATGTTTATACAGATAGCGTTGTAGATATTTCCATGTTTATACAGATGGCTGTGCCGATATTTCCATGTTTATACAGAGTTCTCTGTAGATATTTCCATGTTTATATAGATGACAGTGCGGATATTTCCAGGTTTATACAGATGGCTGTGTAGATATTTCCATGTTTATACAGATGACTTTGTAGGTATTTTCATGTTTATACAGATGGCGGTTTAGATATTTCCATGTTTATAGAGATAGCTGTGTAGATATTTCCATGTTTACACAGATAGCGGTTTAGATATTTCCCTGTTTATACAGATTGCGGTGTAGATATTTCCATGTTTATACAGATTGTGGTGTAGATATTTCCATGTTTATACTGATAGAGGTGTAGATATTTCCATGTTTATACAGATAGCGGTGTAGATATTTCCACGTTTATACAGTTGGCGGTGTAGATATTTCCATCTTTCTACAAATGGCAGTGTACATATTTCCATGTTTATACAGATAGCGGTGTAGATATTTCCACGTTTATACAGATGGCGGTGTAGATATTTCCATCTTTCTACAAATGGCAGTGTAGATATTTCCATGTTTATAGAGATGGCGGTGTAGATATTTCCATGTTTATATAGATGGCAGTGTAGATATTTTCTTGTTTATGTAGATGGCGTTGTAGATACCTCCATGTTTAAAGAGATGGCGGTGTGTATATTTCCATGCTGATGGAGATAGCGGTGTAGATATTTCCATGTTTATAGAGATAGCGGTGTAGTTATTTCCATGTTTATAGAGATAGCGGTGTAGATATTTCCATGTTTCTACAGATGACTGTGTAGTTATTTCCATGTTTGTACAGATGGCAGTGTAGATATTTCCATGTTTATAGAGATAGAAGTGTAGATATTTTCATGTTTATACATATTGCGGTGGAGATTTGTCCATGTTTATACAGATAGCAATGGAGATATTTCCACGTTAATACACATAGCGGTGTAGATATTTCCATGTTTATACAGATAGCGTTGTAGATATTTCCATGTTTATACAGATGGCTGTGCCGATATTTCCATGTTTATACAGAGTTCTCTGTAGATATTTCCATGTTTATACAGATGACAGTGCAGATATTTCCAGGTTTATACAGATGGCTGTGTAGATATTTCCATGTTTATACAGATGACTTTGTAGGTATTTCCATGTTTATACTTATGGCGGTGTAGATATTTCCATGTTTATAGAGATAGCTGTGTAGATATTTCCATGTTTACACAGATAGCGGTTTAGATATTTCCATGTTTATACAGATCGCGGTGTAGATATTTCCATGTTTATACAGATCGCAGTGTAGATATTTCCATGTTTATACCGATAGCGGTGTAGATATTTCCATGTTTATACAGATGACGGTGTAGATATTTCCATGTTTATAGAGATGGCGGTGTAGATATTTCCATGTTTATAGAGATAGCGGTGTAGATATATCAATGTGCATAGGGATAGCAGTGAGGATATTTCCATGTTTATACAGATAGCAGTGTAGATATTTCCACTTTTATAGAGTTAGCGGTTTAGATATTTCATATTTATACAGAGAGCGGTGTAGATATTTCCATGTTTATACAGATTGCGGTGTAGATATTTCCATGTTTATACAGATAGCGGTGTAGATATTTCCACGTTTATACAGATGGCGGTGTAGATATTTCCATCTTTCTACAAATGGCAGCGTAGATATTTCCATTTTTATAGAGACGGCGGTGTAGATATTTCCATGTTTATGTAGATGGCAGTGTAGATATTTTCTTGTGTATGTAGATGGCGTTTTAGATACCTCCATGTTTAAAGAGATGGCGGTGTGTATATTTCCATGTTGATGCAGATAGCTTTGTAGATATTTCCATGTTGATAGAGATAGCGGTGTAGTTATTTCCATGTTTATAAAGATTGCGGTGTAGATATTTCCATGTTGCTACAGATGACTGTGTAGATATTTCCATGTTTGTACAGATGGCAGTGTAGATATTTCCATGTTTATAGAGATAGAAGTGTAGATATTTTCATGTTTATACATATTGCGGTGGAGATTTGTCCATGTTTATACAGATAGCAATGGAGATATTTCCACGTTAATACACATAGCGGTGTAGATATTTCCATGTTTATACACATAGCGTTGTAGATATTTCCATGTTTATACAGATGGCTGTGCCGATATATCCATGTTTATACAGAGTTCTCTGTAGATATTTCCATGTTTATATAGATGACAGTGCAGATATTTCCAGGTTTATACAGATGGCTGTGTAGATATTTCCATGTTTATACAGATGGCTGTGTAGATATTTCCATGTTTATACAGATGACTTTGTAGGTATTTCCATGTTTATACAGATGGTGGTGTAGATATTTCCATGTTTATAGAGGTAGATGTGTAGATATTTCCATGTTTACACAGATAGCGCTTTAGATATTTCCATGTTTATACAGATCGCGGTGTAGATATTTCCATGTTTATACAGATCGCGGTGTAGATATTTCCATGTTTATACCGATAGCGGTGTAGATATTTCCATGTTTATACAGATGACGGTGTAGATATTTCCATGTTTATAGAGATGGCGGTGTAGATATTTCCATGTTTATAGAGATAGCGGTGTAGATATATCAATGTTCACAGAGATAGCAGTGAGGATATTTCCATGTTTATACAGATAGCAGTGTAGATATTTCCACTTTTATAGAGATAGCGGTTCAGATATTTCATATTTATACAGAGAGCAGTGTAGATATTTCCATGTTTATACAGATTGCGGTGTAGATATTTCCATGTTTATACAGATAGCGGTGTAGATATTTCCACGTTTATACAGATGGCGGTGTAGATATTTCCATCTTTCTACAAATGGCAGTGTAGATATTTCCATGTTTACAGAGATGGCGGTGTAAATATTTCCATGTTTATATAGATGGCAGTGTAGATATTTTCTTGTTTATGTAGATGGCGTTGTAGATACCTCCATGTTTAAAGAGATGGCGGTGTGTATATTTCCATGTTGATGGAGATAGCGGTGTAGATATTTCCATGTTTATAGAGATAGCGGTGTAGTTATTTCCATGTTTACAGAGATAGCGGTGTAGATATTTCCATGTTTCTACAGATGACTGTGTAGATATTTCCATGTTTGTACAGATGGCAGTGTAGATATTTCCATGTTTATAGAGATAGAAGTGTAGATATTTTCATGTTTATACATATTGCGGTGGAGATTTGTCCATGTTTATACAGATAGCAATGGAGATATTTCCACGTTAATACACATAGCGGTGTAGATATTTCCATGTTTATACAGATAGCGTTGTAGATATTTCCATGTTTATATAGATGGCTGTGCCGATATTTCCATGTTTATACAGAGTTCTCTATAGATATTTCCATGTTTATATAGATGACAGTGCAGATATTTCCAGGTTTATACAGATGGCTGTGTAGATATTTCCATGTTTATACAGATGGCTCTGTAGATATTTCCACGTTTATACAGATGACTTTGTAGGTATTTCCATGTTTATACAGATGGCGGTGTAGATATTTCCATGTTTATAGAGATAGCTGTGTAGATATTTCCATGTTTACACAGATAGCGGTTTGGATATTTCCATGTTTATACAGATCGCGGTGTAGATATTTCCATGTTTATACAGATCGCGGTGTAGATATTTCCATGTTTATACAGATAGCGGTGTAGATATTTCCATGTTTATACAAATGACGGTGTAGATATTTCCATGTTTATAGAGAAGGCGGTGTAGATATTTCCATGTTTATAGAAATAGTGGTGTAGATCTATCAATATTCATAGAGATAGCAGTGAGGATATTTCCATGTTTATACAGATAGCAGTGTAGATATTTCCACTTTTATAGAGATAGCGGTTTAGATATTTCATATTTATACAGAGAGCGGTGTAGATATTTCCATGTTTATACAGATAGCGGTGTAGATATTTCCACGTTTATACAGATGGCGGTGTAGATATTTCCATCTTTCTACAAATGCCAGTGAGGATATTTCCATGTTTATAGAGATGGCGGTGTAGATATTTCCATGTTTATATAGATGGCAGTGTAGATATTTTCTTGTTTATGTAGATGGCGTTGTAGATACCTCCATGTTTAAAGAGATGGCGGTGTGTATATTTCCATGTTGATGGAGATAGCGGTGTAGATATTTCCATGTTTATAGAGATAGCGGTGTAGATATTTCCATGTTTACACAGACAGCTGTTTAGATATTTCCATGTTTATACAGATCGCGGTGTAGATATTTCCATGTTTATACAGATCGCGGTGTAGATATTTCCATGTCTATACAGATAGCGGTGTAGATATTTCCATGTTTATACCGATAGCGGTGTAGATATTTCCATGTTTATAGAGACTGCGGTGTAGATATTTCCATGTTTATAGAGATAGCGGTGAAGATATACCAATGTTCATAGAGATAGCAGTGAGGATATTTCCATGTTTATACAGATAGCAGTGTAGATATTTCCATGTTTACACAGATAGCGGTTTAGATATTTCCATGTTTATACAGATCGCGGTGTAGATATTTCCATGTTTATACTGATCGCGGTGTAGATACTTCCGTGTTTATACAGATAGCGGTGTAGATATTTCCATGTTTACAGATGACGGTGTAGATATTTCCACGTTTAAAGAGATGGCGGTGTAGATATTTCCATGTTTATGGAGATAGCGGTGTAGATATATCAATGTTCATAGAGATAGCAGTGAGGATATTTCCATGTTTATACAGATAGCAGTGTAGATATTTCCACTTTTATAGAGATAGCGGTTTAGATATTTCATATTTATACAGAGAGCGGTGTAGATATTTCCATGTTTATACAGATTGCGGTGTAGATATTTTCATGTTTATACAGATAGCGGTGTAGATATTTCCACGTTTATACAGATGGCGGTGTAGATATTTCCATCTTTCTACAAATGGCAATGTAGATATTTCCATGTTTATAGAGGTGGCTGTGTAGATATTTCCATGTTTATGTAGATGGCAGTGTAGATATTTTCTTGTTTATGTAGATGGCGTTGTAGATACCTCCATGTATAAAGAGATGGCGGTGTGTATATTTCCATGTTGTTGGAGATAACGGTGTAGATATTTCCATGTTTATAGAGATAGCGGTGTAGTTATTTTCATGTTTACAGAGATAGCGGTGTAGATATTTCCATGTTTCTACAGATGACTGTGTAGATATTTCCATGTTTGTACAGATGGCAGTGTATATATTTCCATGTTTATAGAGATAGAAGTGTAGATATTTTCATGTTTATACATATTGCGGTGGAGATTTGCCCATGTTTATACAGATAGCAATGGAGATATTTTCACGTTAATACACATAGCGGTGTAGATATTTCCATGTTTATACAGATAGCGTTGTAGATATTTCCATGTTTATACAGATGGCTGTGCCGATATTTCTATGTTTATACAGAGTTCTCTGTAGATATTTCCATGTTTATATAGATGACAGTGCAGATATTTCCAGGTTTATAAGATGGCTGTAGAGATATTTCCATGTTTATACAGATGCCTGTGTAGATATTTCCATGTTTATACAGATGACTTTGTAGGTATTTCCATGTTTATACAGATGGCAGTGTAGATATTTCCATGTTTATAGAGATAGCGGTTTAGATATTTCCATGTTTATACAGATCGCGGTGTAGATATTTCCATGTTTATACAGATAGCGGTGTAGATATTTCCACGTTTATACAGATGGCGGTGTAGATATTTCCATCTTTCTACAAATGGCAGTGTAGATATTTCCATGTTTATACAGAGTTCTGTGTAGATATTTCCATGTTTATATAGTTGACAGTGCAGATATTTCCAGGTTTATACGGATGGCTCTGTAGATATTTCCATGTTTATACAGATGGCTGTGTAGATATTTCCATGTTTATACAGATGACTTTGTAGGTATTTCCATGTTTATACAGATGGCGGTGTAGATACTTCCATGTTTATAGAGATAGCGTTGTAGTTATTTCCACGTTTATAGAGATAGCGGTGTAGATATTTCCATGTTTCTACAGATGACTGTGTAGGTATTTCCATGTTTGTACAGATGGCAGTGTAGATATTTCCATGTTTATAGAGATAGAAGTGGAGATATTTTCAGGGTTATACATATTGCGGTGGAGATTTGTCCATGTTTATACAGATAGCAATGGAGATATTTCCACGTTAATACACATAGCGGTGTACATATTTCCATGTTTATACAGATAGCGTTGTAGATATTTCCATGTTTATACAGATGGCTGTGCCGATATTTCCATGTTTATACAGAGTTCTCTGTAGATATTTCCATGTTTATATAGATGACAGTGCAGATATTTCCAGGTTTATACAGATGGCTGTGTAGATATTTCCATGTTTATACCGATGACTTTGTAGGTATTTTCTTGTTTATACAGATGGCGGTTTAGTTATTTCCATGTTTATAGAGATAGCTGTGTAGATATTTCCATGTTTACACACATAGCGGTTTAGATATTTCCATGTTTATACAGATAGCGGTGTAGATATTTCCATGTTTATACAGATCGCGGTGTAGATATTTCCATGTTTATACTGATAGCGGTGTAGATATTTCCATGTTTATACAGATGGCTGTGCCGATATTTCCATGTTTATACAGAGTTCTCTGTAGATATTTCCATGTTTATAGAGATGACAGTGCAGATATTTCCAGGTTTATACAGATGGCTGTGTAGTTATTTCCATGTTTATACAGATGGCTGTGTAGATATTTCCATGTTTATACAGATGACTTTGTAGGTATTTCCATGTTTATAAAGATGGCGGTGTAGATATTTCCATGTTTATAGAGACAGCTATGTAGATATTTCCATGTTTACACAGATAGCGGTTTAGATATTTCCACGTTTATACAGATCGCGGTGTAGATATTTCCATGTTTATACAGATAGCGGTGTAGATATTTCCATGTTTATACAGATCGCTGTGTAGATATTTCCATGTTTATACCGATAGCGGTGTAGATATTTCCATGTTTATACAGATGACGGTGTAGATATTTCCATGTTTATAGAGATGGCGGTGTAGATACTTCCATGTTTATAGAGATAGCGGTGTAGATATATCAATGTTCATATAGTTAGCAGTGAGGATATTTCCATGATTATACAGATAGCAGTGTAGATATTTCCACTTTTATAGAGATAGCGGTTTAGATATTTCATATTTATACAGAGAGCGGTGTAGATATTTCCATGTTTATACAGATTGCGGTGTAGATATTTCCATGTTTATACAGATAGCGGTGTAGATATTTCCACGTTTATACAGATGGCGGTGTAGATATTTCCATCTTTCTACAAATGGCAGTGTAGATATTTCCATCTTTATAGAGATGGCGGTGTAGATATTTCCATGTTTATATAGATGGCAGTGTAGATATTTTCTTGTTTATGTAGATGGCGTTGTAGATACCTCCATGTTTAAAGAGATGGCGGTGTGTATATTTCCATGTTGATGGAGATGGCGGTGTAGATATTTCCATGTTTATAGAGATAGCGGTGTAGTTATTTCCATGTTTACAGAGATAGCGGTGTAGATATTTCCATGTTTCTACAGATGACTGTGTAGATATTTCCATGTTTGTACAGATGGCAGTGTAGATATTTACATGTTTATAGAGATAGAAGTGTAGATATTTTCATGTTTATACATATTGCGGTGGAGATTTGTCCATGTTTATACAGATAGAAATGGAGATATTTCCACGTTAATACACATAGCGGTGTAGATATTTCCATGTTTATACAGATAGCGTTGTAGATATTTCCATGTTTATACAGATGGGTGTGCCGATATTTCCATGTTTATACAGAGTTCTCTGTAGATATTTCCATGTTTATATAGATGACAGTGCAGATATTTCCAGGTTTATACAGAAGGCTGTGTGGATATTTCCATGTTTATACAGATGGCTTTGTAGATATTTCCATATTTATACAGATGACTTTGTAGGAATTTCCATGTTTATACAGATGGCGGTGTAGATATTTCCATGTTTATAGAGATAGCTGTGTAGATATTTCCATGTTTACACAGATAGCGGTGTAGATATTTCCATGTTTATACAGATGACGGTGTAGATATTTCCATGTTTATAGAGATGGCGGTGTAGATAGTTCCATGTTTATAGAGATAGCGGTGTAGATATATCAATGTTCATAGAGATAGCAGTGAGGATATTTCCTTGTTTATACAGATAGCAGTGTACATATTTCCACTTTTATAGAGATAGCGGTTTAGATATTTCATATTTATACAGGGAGCGGTGTATATATTTCCATGTTTATACAGATTGTGGTGTAGGTATTTCCATGTTTATACAGATAGCGGTGTAGATATTTCCACGTTTATACAGATGGCGGTGTAGATATTTCCATCTTTCTACAAATGGCAGTGTAGATATTTCCATGTTTATAGAGATGGCGGTGTAGATATTTCCATGTTTATATAGATGGCAGTGTAAATATTTTCTTGTTTATGTAGATGGCGTTGTAGATGCCTCCATGTTTAAAGAGATGGCGGTGTGTATATTTCCATGTTGTTGGAGATAGCGGTGTAGATATTTCCATGTTTATAGAGATAGCGGTGTAGTTATTTCCATGTTTATAGAGATAGCGGTGTAGATATTTCCATGTTTCTACAGATGACTGTGTAGATATTTCCATGTTTGTACAGATGGCAGTGTAGATATTTCCATGTTTATAGAGATAGAAGTGTAGATATTTTCATGTTTATACATATTGCGGTGGAGATTTGTCCATGTTTATACAGATAGCAATGGAGATATTTCCACGTTAATACACATAGCGGCGTAGATATTTCCATGTTTATACAGATGGCTGTGCCGATATTTCCATGTTTATACAGAGTTCTCTGTAGATATTTCCATGTTTACATAGATGACAGTGCAGATATTTCCAGGTTTATACAGATGGCTGTGTAGATATTTCCATGTTTATACAGATGACTTTGTAGGTATTTCCATGTTTATACAGATGGCGGTGTAGATATTTCCATGTTTCTACAGATGACTTTGTAGATATTTCCATGTTTGTACAGATGGCAGTGTAGATATTTCCACGTTTATAGAGATAGAAGTGTAGATATTTTCATGTTTATACATATTGCGGTGGAGATTTGTCCATGTTTAGACAGATAGCAATGGAGATATTTCCACGTTAATACACATAGCGGTGTAGATATTTCCATGTTTATACAGATAGCGTTGTAGATATTTCCATGTTTATACAGATGACTGTGCGATATTTCCATGTTTACACAGAGTTCTCTGTAGATATTTCCATGTTTATATAGATGACAGTGCAGATATTTCCAGGTTTATACAGATGGCTGTGTAGATATTTCCATGTTTATACAGACGGCTGTGTAGATATTTCCATGTTTATACAGATGACTTTGTAGGTATTTCCATGTTTATACAGATGGCGGTGTAGATATTTCCATGTTTATACCGATAGAGGTGTAGATATTTCCATGTTTATACAGATGACGGTGTAGATATTTCCATGTTTATAGAGATGGCGGTGAAGATATTTCCATGTTTATAGAGATAGCGGTGTAGATATATCAATGTTCATAGAGATAGCAGTGAGGATATTTCCATGTTTATACAGATAGCAGTGTAGATATTTCCACTTTTACAGAGATAGCGGTTTAGATATTTCATGTTTATACAGAGAGCGGTGTAGATATTTCCATGTTTATACAGATTGTGGTGTAGATATTTCCATGTTTATACAGATAGCGGTGTAGATATTTCCACGTTTATACAGATGGCGGTGTAGATATTTCCATCTTTCTACAAATGGCAGTGTAGATATTTCCATGTTTATAGAGACGGCGGTGTAGATATTTCCATGTTTAAGTAGACGGCAGTGTAGATATTTTCTTGTTTATGTAGATGGCGTTGTAGTTACCTCCATGTTTAAAGAGATGGCGGTGTGTATATTTCCATGTTGATGGAGATAGCGGTGTAGATATTTCCATGTTTGTAGAGATAGCAGTGTAGTTATTTCCATGTTTATAGAGATAGCGGTGTAGATATTTCCATGTTTCTACAGATGACTGTGTAGATATTTCCATGTTTGTACCGATGGCAGTGTAGATATTTCCATGTTTATAGAGATAGAAGTGTAGATATTTCCATGTTTATACAGACAGCGGTGTAGATATTTCCATGTTTATACAGATGACGGTGTAGATATTTCCATGTTTATAGAGATGGCGGTGTAGATAGTTCCATGTTTATAGAGATAGCGGTGTAGATATATCAATGTTCATAGAGATAGCAGTGAGGATATTTCCATGTTTATACAGATAGCAGTGTAGATATTTCCACTTTTATAGAGATAGCGGTTTAGATATTTCATATTTATACAGGGAGCGGTGTATATATTTCCATGTTTATACAGATTGCGGTGTAGGTATTTCCATGTTTATACAGATAGCGGTGTAGATATTTCCACGTTTATACAGATGGCGGTGTAGATATTTCCATCTTTCTACAAATGGCAGTGTAGATATTTCCATGTTTATAGAGATGGCGGTGTAGATATTTCCATGTTTATATAGATGGCAGTGTAAATATATTCTTGTTTATGTAGATGGCGTTGTAGATACCTCCATGTTTAAAGGGATGGTGGTGTGTATATTTCCATGTTGTTGGAGATAGCGGTGTAGATATTTCCATGTTTATAGAGATAGCGGTGTAGTTATTTCCATGTTTATAGAGATAGCGGTGTAGATATTTCCATGTTTCTACAGATGACTGTGTAGATATTTCCATGTTTGTACAGATGGCAGTGTAGATATTTCCATGTTTATAGAGATAGAAGTGTAGATATTTTCATGTTTATACATATTGCGGTGGAGATTTGTCCATGTTTATACAGATAGCAATGGAGATATTTCCACGTTAATACACATAGCGGTGTAGATATTACCATGTTTATACAGATAGCGTTGTAGATATTTCCATGTTTATACAGATGGCTGTGCCGATATTTCCATGTTTATACAGAGTTCTCTGTAGATATTTCCATGTTTATATAGATGACAGTGCAGATATTTCCAGGTTTATACAGATGGCTGTGTAGATATTTCCATGTTTATACAGATGACTTTGTAGGTATTTCCATGTTTATACAGATGGCGGTGTAGATATTTCCATGTTTATAGAGATAGCTGTGTAGATATTTCCATGTTTACACAGATAGCAGTTTAGATATTTCCATGTTTATACAGATCGCGGTGTAGATATTTCCATGTTTATACAGATCGCGGTGTAGATATTTCCATGTTTATACCGATAGCGGTGTAGATATTTCCATGTTTATACAGATGACGGTGTAGATATTTCGATGTTTATAGAGATGGCGGTGTAGATATTTCCATGTTTATAGAGATAGAAGTGTAGATATTTTCATGTTTATACATATTGCGGTGGAGATTTGTCCATCTTTATACAGATAGCAATGGAGATATTTCCACGTTAATACACATAGCGGTGTAGATATTTCCATGTTTATACAGAGAGCGGTGTAGATATTTCCATGTTTATACAGATGGCTGTGCCGATATTTCCATGTTTATACAGAGTTCTCTGTAGATATTTCCATGTTTATAGAGATGACAGTGCAGATATTTCCAGGTTTATACAGATGGCTGTGTAGTTATTTCCATGTTTATACAGATGGCTGTGTAGATATTTCCATGTTTATACAGATGACTTTGTAGGTATTTCCATGTTTATAAAGATGGCGGTGTAGATATTTCCATGTTTATAGAGACAGCTGTGTAGATATTTCCATGTTTACACAGATAGCGGTTTAGATATTTCCACGTTTATACAGATCGCGGTGTAGATATTTCCATGTTTATACAGATCGCGGTGTAGATATTTCCATGTTTATACAGATCGCGGTGTAGATATTTCCATGTTTATACAGATCGCGGTGTAGATATTTCCATGTTTATACCGATAGCGGTGTAGATATTTCCATGTTTATAGAGATGGCGGTGTAGATATTTCCATGTTTATAGAGATAGCGGTGTAGATATATCAATGTTCATATAGTTAGCAGTGAGGATATTTCCATGATTATACAGATAGCAGTGTAGATATTTCCACTTTTATAGAGATAGCGGTTTAGATATTTCATATTTATACAGAGAGCGGTGTAGATATTTCCATGTTTATACAGATTGCGGTGTAGATATTTCCATGTTTATACAGATAGCGGTGTAGATATTTCCACGTTTATACAGATGGCGGTGTAGATATTTCCATCTTTCTACAAATGGCAGTGTAGATATTTCCATGTTTATAGAGATGGCGGTGTAGACATTTCCATGTTTATATAGATGGCAGTGTAGATATTTTCTTGTTTATGTAGATGGCGTTGTAGATACCTCCATGTTTAAAGAGATGGCGGTGTGTATATTTCCATGTTGATGGAGATGGCGGTGTAGATATTTCCATGTTTATAGAGATAGCGGTGTAGTTATTTCCATGTTTATAGAGATAGCGGTGTAGATATTTCCATGTTTCTACAGATGACTGTGTAGATATTTCCATGTTTGTACAGATAGCAGTGTAGATATTTCCACTTTTATAGAGATAGCGGTTTAGATATTTCATATTTATACAGGGAGCGGTGTATATATTTCCATGTTTATACAGATTGCGGTGTAGGTATTTCCATGTTTATACAGATAGCGGTGTAGATATTTCCACGTTTATACAGATGGCGGTGTAGATATTTCCATCTTTCTACAAATGGCAGTGTAGATATTTCCATGTTTATAGAGATGGCGGTGTAGATATTTCCATGTTTATATAGATGGCAGTGTAAATATTTTCTTGTTTATGTAGATGGCGTTGTAGATACCTCCATGTTTAAAGAGATGGCGGTGTGTATATTTCCATGTTGTTGGAGATAGCGGTGTAGATATTTCCATGTTTATAGAGATAGCGGTGTAGTTATTTCCATGTTTATAGAGATAGCGGTGTAGATATTTCCATGTTTCTACAGATGACTGTGTAGATATTTCCATGTTTGTACAGATGGCAGTGTAGATATTTCCATGTTTATAGAGATAGAAGTGTAGATATTTTCATGTTTATACATATTGCGGTGGAGATTTGTCCATGTTTATACAGATAGCAATGGAGATATTTCCACGTTAATACACATAGCGGCGTAGATATTTCCATGTTTATACAGATAGCGTTGTAGATATTTCCATGTTTATACAGATGGCTGTGCCGATATTTCCATGTTTATACAGAGTTCTCTGTAGATATTTCCATGTTTATATAGATGACAGTGCAGATATTTCCAGGTTTATACAGATGGCTGTGTAGATATTTCCATGTTTATACAGATGACTTTGTAGGTATTTCCATGTTTATACAGATGGCGGTGTAGATATTTCCATGTTTATACAGAAGACGGTGTAGATATTTCCATGTTTATAGAGATGGCGGTGTAGATAGTTCCATGTTTATAGAGATAGCGGTGTAGATATATCAATGTTCATAGAGATAGCAGTGAGGATATTTCCATGTTTATACAGATAGCAGTGTAGATATTTCCACTTTTATAGAGATAGCGGTTTAGATATTTCATATTTATACAGGGAGCGGTGTATATATTTCCATGTTTATACAGATTGCGGTGTAGGTATTTCCATGTTTATACAGGTAGCGGTGTAGATATTTCCACGTTTATACAGATGGCGGTGTAGATATTTCCATCTTTCTACAAATGGCAGTGTAGATATTTCCATGTTTATAGAGATGGCGGTGTAGATATTTCCATGTTTATATAGATGGCAGTGTAAATATATTCTTGTTTATGTAGATGGCGTTGTAGATACCTCCATGTTTAAAGAGATGGTGGTGTGTATATTTCCATGTTGTTGGAGATAGCGGTGTAGATATTTCCATGTTTATAGAGATAGCGGTGTAGTTATTTCCATGTTTATAGAGATAGCGGTGTAGATATTTCCATGTTTCTACAGATGACTGTGTAGATATTTCCATGTTTGTACAGATGGCAGTGTAGATATTTCCATGTTTATAGAGATAGAAGTGTAGATATTTTCATGTTTATACATATTGCGGTGGAGATTTGTCCATGTTTATACAGATAGCAATGGAGATATTTCCACGTTAATACACATAGCGGTGTAGATATTTCCATGTTTATACAGATAGCGTTGTAGATATTTCCATGTTTATACAGATGGCTGTGCCGATATTTCCATGTTTATACAGAGTTCTCTGTAGATATTTCCATGTTTATATAGATGACAGTGCAGATATTTCCAGGTTTATACAGATGGCTGTGTAGATATTTCCATGTTTATACAGATGACTTTGTAGGTATTTCCATGTTTATACAGATGGCGGTGTAGATATTTCCATGTTTATAGAGATAGCTGTGTAGATATTTCCATGTTTACACAGATAGCGGTTTAGATATTTCCATGTTTATACAGATCGCGGTTTAGATATTTCCATGTTTATACAGATCGCGGTGTAGATATTTGAATGTTTATACCGATAGCGGTGTAGATATTTCCATGTTTATACAGATGACGGTGTAGATATTTCCATGTTTATAAAGATGGCGGTGTAGATATTTCCATGTTTATACAGATGGCAGTGTAGATATTTTCTTGTTTATGTAGATGGCGTTGTAGTTACCTCCATGTTTAAAGAGATGGCGGTGTGTATATTTCCATGTTGATGGAGATAGCGGTGTAGATATTTCCATGTTTGTAGAGATAGCAGTGTAGTTATTTCCATGTTTATAGAGATAGCGGTGTAGATATTTCCATGTTTCTACAGATGACTGTGTAGATATTTCCATGTTTGTACCGATGGCAGTGTAGATATTTCCATGTTTATAGAGATAGAAGTGTAGATATTTCCATGTTTATACAGATAGCGGTGTAGATATTTCCATGTTTATACAGATGACGGTGTAGATATTTCCATGTTTATAGAGATGGCGGTGTAGATAGTTCCATGTTTATAGAGATAGCGGTGTAGATATATCAATGTTCATAGAGATAGCAGTGAGGATATTTCCATGTTTATACAGATAGCAGTGTAGATATTTCCACTTTTATAGAGATAGCGGTTTAGATATTTCATATTTATACAGGGAGCGGTGTATATATTTCCATGTTTATACAGATTGCGGTGTAGGTATTTCCATGTATATACAGATAGCGGTGTAGATATTTCCATCTTTCTACAAATGGCAGTGTAGATATTTCCATGTTTATAGAGATGGCGGTGTAGATATTTCAATGTTTATATAGATGGCAGTGTAAATATATTCTTGTTTATGTAGATGGCGTTGTAGATACCTCCATGTTTAAAGAGATGGTGGTGTGTATATTTCCATGTTGTTGGAGATAGCGGTGTAGATATTTCCATGTTTATAGAGATAGCGGTGTAGTTATTTCCATGTTTATAGAGATAGCGGTGTAGATATTTCCATGTTTCTACAGATGACTGTGTAGATATTTCCATGTTTGTACAGATAGCAGTGTAGATATTTCCACTTTTATAGAGATAGCGGTTTAGATATTTCATATTTATACAGGGAGCGGTGTATATATTTCCATGTTTATACAGATTGCGGTGTAGGTATTTCCATGTTTATACAGTTAGCGGTGTAGATATTTCCACGTTTATACAGATGGCGGTGTAGATATTTCCATCTTTCTACAAATGGCAGTGTAGATATTTCCATGTTTATAGAGATGGCGGTGTAGATATTTCCATGTTTATATAGATGGCAGTGTAAATATTTTCTTGTTTATGTAGATGGCGTTGTAGATACCTCCATGTTTAAAGAGATGGCGGTGTGTATATTTCCAAGTTGACGTAGATAGCGGTGTAGATATTTCCATGTTTATAGAGATAGCGGTGTAGTTATTTCCATGTTTATAGAGATAGCGGTGTAGTTATTTCCATGTTTATAGAGATAGCGGTGTAGATATTTCCATGTTTCTACAGATGACTGTGTAGATATTTCCATGTTTGTACAGATGGCAGTGTAGATATTTCCATGTTTATAGAGATAGAAGTGTAGATATTTTCATGTTTATACATATTGCGGTGGAGATTTGTCCATGTTTATACAGATAGCAATGGAGATATTTCCACGTTAATACACATAGCGGCGTAGATATTTCCATGTTTATACAGATAGCGTTGTAGATATTTCCATGTTTATACAGATGGCTGTGCCGATATTTCCATGTTTATACAGAGTTCTCTGTAGATATTTCCATGTTTATATAGATGACAGTGCAGATATTTCCAGGTTTATACAGATGGCTGTGTAGATATTTCCATGTTTATACAGATGACTTTGTAGGTATTTCCATGTTTATACAGATGGCGGTGTAGATATTTCCATGTTTATAGAGATAGCTGTGTAGATATTTCCATGTTTACACAGATAGCGGTTTAGATATTTCCATGTTTATACAGATCGCGGTGTAGATATTTCCATGTTTATACAGATCGCGGTGTAGATATTTCCATGTTTATACCGATAGCGGTGTAGATATTTCCATGTTTATACAGATGACGGTGTAGATATTTCCATGTTTATAGAGATGGCGGTGTAGATATTTCCATGTTTATAGAGATAGAAGTGTAGATATTTTCATGTTTATACATATTGCGGTGGAGATTTGTCCATCTTTATACAGATAGAAATGGAGATATTTCCACGTTAATACACATAGCGGTGTAGATATTTCCATGTTTATACAGATAGCGTTGTAGATATTTCCATGTTTATACAGATGGCTGTGCCGATATTTCCATGTTTATACAGAGTTCTCTGTAGATATTTCCATGTTTATAGAGATGACAGTGCAGATATTTCCAGGTTTATACAGATGGCTGTGTAGTTATTTCCATGTTTATACAGATGGCTGTGTAGATATTTCCATGTTTATACAGATGACTTTGTAGGTATTTCCATGTTTATAAAGATGGCGGTGTAGATATTTCCATGTTTATAGAGACAGCTATGTAGATATTTCCATGTTTACACAGATAGCGGTTTAGATATTTCCACGTTTATACAGATCACGGTATAGATATTTCCATGTTTATACAGATAACGGTGTAGATATTTCCATGTTTATACAGATCGCGGTGTAGATATTTCCATGTTTATACAGATCGCGGTATAGATATTTCCATGTTTATACCGATAGCTGTGTAGATATTTCCATGTTTATAGAGATGGCGGTGTAGATATTTCCATGTTTATAGAGATAGCGGTGTAGATATATCAATGTTCATATAGTTAGCAGTGAGGATATTTCCATGATTATACAGATAGCAGTGTAGATATTTCCACTTTTATAGAGATAGCGGTTTAGATATTTCATATTTATACAGAGAGCGGTGTAGATATTTCCATGTTTATACAGATTGCGGTGTAGATATTTCCATGTTTATACAGATAGAGGTGTAGATATTTCCACGTTTATACAGATGGCGGTGTAGATATTTCCATCTTTCTACAAATGGCAGTGTAGATATTTCCATGTTTATAGAGATGGCGGTGTAGACATTTCCATGTTTATATAGATGGCAGTGTAGATATTTTCTTGTTTATGTAGATGGCGTTGTAGATACCTCCATGTTTAAAGAGATGGCGGTGTGTATATTTCCATGTTGATGGAGATGGCGGTGTATATATTTCCATGTTTATACAGATTGCGGTGTAGGTATTTCCATGTTTATACAGATAGCGGTGTAGATATTTCCATGTTTCTACAGATGACTGTGTAGATATTTCCATGTTTGTACAGATGGCAGTGTAGATATTTCCATGTTTATAGAGATAGAAGTGTAGATATTTTCATGTTTATACATATTGCGGTGGAGATTTGTCCATGTTTATACAGATAGCAATGGAGATATTTCCACGTTAATACACATAGCGGCGTAGATATTTCCATGTTTATACAGATAGCGTTGTAGATATTTCCATGTTTATACAGATGGCTGTGCCGATATTTCCATGTTTATACAGAGTTCTCTGTAGATATTTCCATGTTTATATAGATGACAGTGCAGATATTTCCAGGTTTATACAGATGGCTGTGTAGATATTTCCATGTTTATACAGATGACTTTGTAGGTATTTCCATGTTTATACAGATGGCGGTGTAGATATTTCCATGTTTATACAGATGACGGTGTAGATATTTCCATGTTTATAGAGATGGCGGTGTAGATAGTTCCATGTTTATAGAGATAGCGGTGTAGATATATCAATGTTCATAGAGATAGCAGTGAGGATATTTCCATGTTTATACAGATAGCAGTGTAGATATTTCCACTTTTATAGAGATAGCGGTTTAGATATTTCATATTTATACAGGGAGCGGTGTATATATTTCCATGTTTATACAGATTGCGGTGTAGGTATTTCCATGTTTATACAGGTAGCGGTGTAGATATTTCCACGTTTATACAGATGGCGGTGTAGATATTTCCATCTTTCTACAAATGGCAGTGTAGATATTTCCATGTTTATAGAGATGGCGGTGCAGATATTTCCATGTTTATATAGATGGCAGTGTAAATATATTCTTGTTTATGTAGATGGCGTTGTAGATACCTCCATGTTTAAAGAGATGGTGGTGTGTATATTTCCATGTTGTTGGAGATAGCGGTGTAGATATTTCCATGTTTATAGAGATAGCGGTGTAGTTATTTCCATGTTTATAGAGATAGCGGTGTAGATATTTCCATGTTTCTACAGATGACTGTGTAGATATTTCCATGTTTGTACAGATGGCAGTGTAGATATTTCCATGTTTATAGAGATAGAAGTGTAGATATTTTCATGTTTATACATATTGCGGTGGAGATTTGTCCATGTTTATACAGATAGCAATGGAGATATTTCCACGTTAATACACATAGCGGTGTAGATATTTCCATGTTTATACAGATAGCGTTGTAGATATTTCCATGTTTATACAGATGGCTGTGCCGATATTTCCATGTTTATACAGAGTTCTCTGTAGATATTTCCATGTTTATATAGATGACAGTGCAGATATTTCCAGGTTTATACAGATGGCTGTGTAGATATTTCCATGTTTATACAGATGACTTTGTAGGTATTTCCATGTTTATACAGATGGCGGTGTAGATATTTCCATGTTTATAGAGATAGCTGTGTAGATATTTCCATGTTTACACAGATAGCGGTTTAGATATTTCCATGTTTATACAGATCGCGGTTTAGATATTTCCATGTTTATACAGATCGCGGTGTAGATATTTGAATGTTTATACCGATAGCGGTGTAGATATTTCCATGTTTATACAGATGACGGTGTAGATATTTCCATGTTTATAAAGATGGCGGTGTAGATATTTCCATGTTTATACAGATGGCAGTGTAGATATTTTCTTGTTTATGTAGATGGCGTTGTAGTTACCTCCATGTTTAAAGAGATGGCGGTGTGTATATTTCCATGTTGATGGAGATAGCGGTGTAGATATTTCCATGTTTGTAGAGATAGCAGTGTAGTTATTTCCATGTTTATAGAGATAGCGGTGTAGATATTTCCATGTTTCTACAGATGACTGTGTAGATATTTCCATGTTTGTACCGATGGCAGTGTAGATATTTCCATGTTTATAGAGATAGAAGTGTAGATATTTCCATGTTTATACAGATAGCGGTGTAGATATTTCAATGTTTATACAGATGACGGTGTAGATATTTCCATGTTTATAGAGATGGCGGTGTAGATAGTTCCATGTTTATAGAGATAGCGGTGTAGATATATCAATGTTCATAGAGATATCAGTGAGGATATTTCCATGTTTATACAGATAGCAGTGTAGATATTTCCACTTTTATAGAGATAGCGGTTTAGATATTTCATATTTATACAGGGAGCGGTGTATATATTTCCATGTTTATACAGATTGCGGTGTAGGTATTTCCATGTATATACAGATAGCGGTGTAGATATTTCCATCTTTCTACAAATGGCAGTGTAGATATTTCCATGTTTATAGAGATGGCGGTGTAGATATTTCCATGTTTATATAGATGGCAGTGTAAATATATTCTTGTTTATGTAGATGGCGTTGTAGATACCTCCATGTTTAAAGAGATGGTGGTGTGTATATTTCCATGTTGTTGGAGATAGCGGTGTAGATATTTCCATGTTTATAGAGATAGCGGTGTAGTTATTTCCATGTTTATAGAGATAGCGGTGTAGATATTTCCATGTTTCTACAGATGACTGTGTAGATATTTCCATGTTTGTACAGATAGCAGTGTAGATATTTCCACTTTTATAGAGATAGCGGTTTAGATATTTCATATTTATACAGGGAGCGGTGTATATATTTCCATGTTTATACAGATTGCGGTGTAGGTATTTCCATGTTTATACAGTTAGCGGTGTAGATATTTCCACGTTTATACAGATGGCGGTGTAGATATTTCCATCTTTCTACAAATGGCAGTGTAGATATTTCCATGTTTATAGAGATGGCGGTGTAGATATTTCCATGTTTATATAGATGGCAGTGTAAATATTTTCTTGTTTATGTAGATGGCGTTGTAGATACCTCCATGTTTAAAGAGATGGCGGTGTGTATATTTCCAAGTTGACGTAGATAGCGGTGTAGATATTTCCATGTTTATAGAGATAGCGGTGTAGTTATTTCCATGTTTATAGAGATAGCGGTGTAGATATTTCCATGTTTCTACAGATGACTGTGTAGATATTTCCATGTTTGTACAGATGGCAGTGTAGATATTTCCATGTTTATAGAGATAGAAGTGTAGATATTTTCATGTTTATACATATTGCGGTGGAGATTTGTCCATGTTTATACAGATAGCAATGGAGATATTTCCACGTTAATACACATAGCGGCGTAGATATTTCCATGTTTATACAGATAGCGTTGTAGATATTTCCATGTTTATACAGATGGCTGTGCCGATATTTCCATGTTTATACAGAGTTCTCTGTAGATATTTCCATGTTTATATAGATGACAGTGCAGATATTTCCAGGTTTATACAGATGGCTGTGTAGATATTTCCATGTTTATACAGATGACTTTGTAGGTATTTCCATGTTTATACAGATGGCGGTGTAGATATTTCCATGTTTATAGAGATAGCTGTGTAGATATTTCCATGTTTACACAGATAGCGGTTTAGATATTTCCATGTTTATACAGATCGCGGTGTAGATATTTCCATGTTTATACAGATCGCGGTGTAGATATTTCCATGTTTATACCGATAGCGGTGTAGATATTTCCATGTTTATACAGATGACGGTGTAGATATTTCCATGTTTATAGAGAAGGCGGTGTAGATATTTCCATGTTTATAGAGATAGAAGTGTAGATATTTTCATGTTTATACATATTGCGGTGGAGATTTGTCCATCTTTATACAGATAGAAATGGAGATATTTCCACGTTAATACACATAGCGGTGTAGATATTTCCATGTTTATACAGATAGCGTTGTAGATATTTCCATGTTTATACAGATGGCTGTGCCGATATTTCCATGTTTATACAGAGTTCTCTGTAGATATTTCCATGTTTATAGAGATGACAGTGCAGATATTTCCAGGTTTATACAGATGGCTGTGTAGTTATTTCCATGTTTATACAGATGGCTGTGTAGATATTTCCATGTTTATACAGATGACTTTGTAGGTATTTCCATGTTTATAAAGATGGCGGTGTAGATATTTCCATGTTTATAGAGACAGCTATGTAGATATTTCCATGTTTACACAGATAGCGGTTTAGATATTTCCACGTTTATACAGATCACGGTATAGATATTTCCATGTTTATACAGATAACGGTGTAGATATTTCCATGTTTATACAGATCGCGGTGTAGATATTTCCATGTTTATACAGATCGCGGTATAGATATTTCCATGTTTATACCGATAGCTGTGTAGATATTTCCATGTTTATAGAGATGGCGGTGTAGATATTTCCATGTTTATAGAGATAGCGGTGTAGATATATCAATGTTCATATAGTTAGCAGTGAGGATATTTCCATGATTATACAGATAGCAGTGTAGATATTTCCACTTTTATAGAGATAGCGGTTTAGATATTTCATATTTATACAGAGAGCGGTGTAGATATTTCCATGTTTATACAGATTGCGGTGTAGATATTTCCATGTTTATACAGATAGAGGTGTAGATATTTCCACGTTTATACAGATGGCGGTGTAGATATTTCCATCTTTCTACAAATGCCAGTGTAGATATTTCCATGTTTATAGAGATGGCGGTGTAGACATTTCCATGTTTATATAGATGGCAGTGTAGATATTTTCTTGTTTATGTAGATGGCGTTGTAGATACCTCCATGTTTAAAGAGATGGCGGTGTGTATATTTCCATGTTGATGGAGATGGCGGTGTATATATTTCCATGTTTATACAGATTGCGGTGTAGGTATTTCCATGTTTATACAGATAGCGGTGTAGATATTTCCATGTTTCTACAGATGACTGTGTAGATATTTCCATGTTTGTACAGATGGCAGTGTAGATATTTCCATGTTTATAGAGATAGAAGTGTAGATATTTTCATGTTTATACATATTGCGGTGGAGATTTGTCCATGTTTATACAGATAGCAATGGAGATATTTCCACGTTAATACACATAGCGGCGTAGATATTTCCATGTTTATACAGATAGCGTTGTAGATATTTCCATGTTTATACAGATGGCTGTGCCGATATTTCCATGTTTATACAGAGTTCTCTGTAGATATTTCCATGTTTATATAGATGACAGTGCAGATATTTCCAGGTTTATACAGATGGCTGTGTAGATATTTCCATGTTTATACAGATGACTTTGTAGGTATTTCCATGTTTATACAGATGGCGGTGTAGATATTTCCATGTTTATACAGATGACGGTGTAGATATTTCCATGTTTATAGAGATGGCGGTGTAGATAGTTCCATGTTTATAGAGATAGCGGTGTAGATATATCAATGTTCATAGAGATAGCAGTGAGGATATTTCCATGTTTATACAGATAGCAGTGTAGATATTTCCACTTTTATAGAGATAGCGGTTTAGATATTTCATATTTATACAGGGAGCGGTGTATATATTTCCATGTTTATACAGATTGCGGTGTAGGTATTTCCATGTTTATACAGGTAGCGGTGTAGATATTTCCACGTTTATACAGATGGCGGTGTAGATATTTCCATCTTTCTACAAATGGCAGTGTAGATATTTCCATGTTTATAGAGATGGCGGTGTAGATATTTCCATGTTTATATAGATGGCAGTGTAAATATATTCTTGTTTATGTAGATGGCGTTGTAGATACCTCCATGTTTAAAGAGATGGTGGTGTGTATATTTCCATGTTGTTGGAGATAGCGGTGTAGATATTTCCATGTTTATAGAGATAGCGGTGTAGTTATTTCCATGTTTATAGAGATAGCGGTGTAGATATTTCCATGTTTCTACAGATGACTGTGTAGATATTTCCATGTTTGTACAGATGGCAGTGTAGATATTTCCATGTTTATAGAGATAGAAGTGTAGATATTTTCATGTTTATACATATTGCGGTGGAGATTTGTCCATGTTTATACAGATAGCAATGGAGATATTTCCACGTTAATACACATAGCGGTGTAGATATTTCCATGTTTATACAGATAGCGTTGCAGATATTTCCATGTTTATAGAGATGGCTGTGCCGATATTTCCATGTTTATACAGAGTTCTCTGTAGATATTTCCATGTTTATATAGATGACAGTGCAGATATTTCCAGGTTTATACAGATGGCTGTGTAGATATTTCCATGTTTATACAGATGACTTTGTAGGTATTTCCATGTTTATACAGATGGTGGTGTAGATATTTCCATGTTTATAGAGATAGCTGTGTAGATATTTCCATGTTTACACAGATAGCGGTTTAGATATTTCCATATTTATACAGATCGCGGTGTAGATATTTCCATGTTTATACCGATAGCGGTGTAGATATTTCCATGTTTATACAGATGATGGTGTAGATATTTCCATGTTTATAGAGATGGCGGTGTAGATATTTCCATGTTTATAGAGATAGAAGTGTAGATATTTTCATGTTTATACATATTGCGGTGGAGATTTGTCCATCTTTATACAGATAGAAATGGAGATATTTCCACGTTAATACACATAGCGGTGTAGATATTTCCATGTTTATACAGATAGCGTTGTAGATATTTCCATGTTTATACAGATGGCTGTGCCGATATTTCCATGTTTATACAGAGTTCTGTGTAGATATTTCCATGTTTATAGAGATGACAGTGCAGATATTTCCAGGTTTATACAGATGGCTGTGTAGTTATTTCCATGTTTATACAGATGGCTTTGTAGATATTTCCATGTTTATACAGATGACTTTGTAGGTATTTCCATGTTTATAAAGATGGCGGTGTAGATATTTCCATGTTTATAGAGACAGCTGTGTAGATATTTCCATGTTTACACAGATAGCGGTTTAGATATTTCCACGTTTATACAGATCGCGGTGTAGATATTTCCATGTTTATACAGATCGCGGTGTAGATATTTCCATGTTTATACAGATCGCGGTGTAGATATTTCCATGTTTATACAGATCGCGGTGTAGATATTTCCATGTTTATACAGATGGCTGTGCCGATATTTCCATGTTTATACAGAGTTCTCTGTAGATATTTCCATGTTTATATAGATGACAGTGCAGATATTTCCAGGTTTATACAGATGGCTGTGTAGATATTTCCATGTTTATACAGACGGCTGTGTAGATATTTCCATGTTTATACAGATGACTTTGTAGGTATTTCCATGTTTATACAGATGGCGGTGTAGATATTTCCATGTTTAAGTAGATGGCAGTGTAGATATTTTCTTGTTTATGTAGATGGCGTTGTAGTTACCTCCATGTTTAAAGAGATGGCGGTGTTTATATTTCCATGTTGATGGAGATAGCGGTGTAGATATTTCCATGTTTGTAGAGATAGCAGTGTAGTTATTTCCATGTTTATAGAGATAGCGGTGTAGATATTTCCATGTTTCTACAGATGACTTTGTAGGTATTTCCATGTTTATACTGATGGCGGTGTAGATATTTAAATGTTTATAGAGATAGCTGTGTAGATGTTTCCATGTTTACACAGATAGCGGTTTAGATGTTTCCATGTTTATACAGATCGCGGTGTAGATATTTCCATGTTTATACAGATCGCGGTGTAGATATTTCCATGTTTATACCGATAGCGGTGTAGATATTTCCATGTTTATACAGATGACGGTGTAGATATTTCCATGTTTATAGAGATGGCGGTGTAGATATTTCCATGTTTATAGAGATAGCGGTGTAGATATATCAATGTGCATAGGGATAGCAGTGAGGATATTTCCATGTTTATACAGATAGCAGTGTAGATATTTCCACTTTTATAGAGTTAGCGGTTTAGATATTTCATATTTATACAGAGAGCGGTGTAGATATTTCCATGTTTATACAGATTGCGGTGTAGATACTTCCATGTTTATACAGATAGCGGTGTAGATATTTCCACGTTTATACAGATGGCGGTGTAGATATTTCCATCTTTCTACAAATGGCAGTGTAGATATTTCCATGTTTATAGAGACTGCGGTGTAGATATTTCCATGTTTATGTAGATGGCAGTGTAGATATTCTCTTGTTTATGTAGATGGCTTTGTAGATACCTCCATGTTTAAAGAGATGGCGGTGTGTATATTTCCATGTTGATGGAGATAGCTGTGTAGATATTTCCATGTTTATAGAGATAGCGGTGTAGTTATTTCCATGTTTATAGAGATAGCGGTGTAGATATTTCCATGTTTCTACAGATGACTGTGTAGATATTTCCATGTTTGTACAGATGGCAGTGTAGATATTTCCATGTTTATAGAGATAGAAGTGTAGATATTTTCATGTTTATACATATTGCGGTGGAGATTTGTCCATGTTTATACAGATAGCAATGGAGATATTTCCACGTTAATACACATAGCGGTGTAGATATTTCCATGTTTATACAGATAGCGTTGTAGATATTTCCATGTTTATACAGATGGCTGTGCCGATATTTCCATGTTTATACAGAGTTCTCTGTAGATATTTCCATGTTTATATAGATGACAGTGCAGATATTTCCAGGTTTATACAGATGGCTGTGTAGATATTTCCATGTTTATACAGATGACTTTGTAGGTATTTCCATGTTTATACAGATGGCGGTGTAGATATTTCCATGTTTATAGAGATAGCTGTGTAGATATTTCCATGTTTACACAGATAGCGGTTTAGATATTTCCATGTTTATACAGATCGCGGTGTAGATTTTTCCATGTTTATACAGATCGCGGTGTAGATATTTCCATGTTTATACCGATAGCGGTGTAGATATTTCCATGTTTATACAGATGACGGTGTAGATATTTCCATGTTTATAGAGATGGCGGTGTAGATATTTCCATGTTTATAGAGATAGAAGTGTAGATATTTTCATGTTTATACATATTGCGGTGGAGATTTGTCCATCTTTATACAGATAGAAATGGAGATATTTCCACGTTAATACACATAGCGGTGTAGATATTTCCATGTTTATACAGATAGCGTTGTAGATAGTTCCATGTTTATACAGATGGCTGTGCCGATATTTCCATGTTTATACAGAGTTCTCTGTAGATATTTCCATGTTTATAGAGATGACAGTGCAGATATTTCCAGGTTTATACAGATGGCTGTGTAGTTATTTCCATGTTTATACAGATGGCTGTGTAGATATTTCCATGTTTATACAGATGACTTTGTAGGTATTTCCATGTTTATAAAGATGGCGGTGTAGATATTTCCATGTTTATAGAGACAGCTATGTAGATATTTCCATGTTTACACAGATAGCGGTTTAGATATTTCCACGTTTATACAGATCGCGGTGTAGATATTTCCATGTTTATACAGATCGCGGTGTAGATATTTCCATGTTTATACAGATCGCGGTGTAGATATTTCCATGTTTATACAGATCGCGGTGTAGATATTTCCATGTTTATACCGATAGCGGTGTGGATATTTCCATGTTTATAGAGATGGCGGTGTAGATATTTCCATGTTTATAGAGATAGCGGTGTAGATATATCAATGTTCATATAGTTAGCAGTGAGGATATTTCCATGATTATACAGATAGCAGTGTAGATATTTCCACTTTTATAGAGATAGCGGTTTAGATATTTCATATTTATACAGAGAGCGGTGTAGATATTTCCATGTTTATACAGATTGCGGTGTAGATATTTCCATGTTTATACAGATAGCGGTGTAGATATTTCCACGTTTATACAGATGGCGGTGTAGATATTTCCATCTTTCTACAAATGGCAGTGTAGATATTTCCATGTTTATAGAGATGGCGGTGTAGACATTTCCATGTTTATATAGATGGCAGTGTAGATATTTTCTTGTTTATGTAGATGGCGTTGTAGATACCTCCATGTTTAAAGAGATGGCGGTGTGTATATTTCCATGTTGATGGAGATGGCGGTGTATATATTTCCATGTTTATACAGATTGCGGTGTAGGTATTTCCATGTTTATACAGATAGCGGTGTAGATATTTCCATGTTTCTACAGATGACTGTGTAGATATTTCCATGTTTGTACAGATGGCAGTTTAGATATTTCCATGTTTATAGAGATAGAAGTGTAGATATTTTCATGTTTATACATATTGCGGTGGAGATTTGTCCATGTTTATACAGATAGCAATGGAGATATTTCCACGTTAATACACATAGCGGCGTAGATATTTCCATGTTTATACAGATAGCGTTGTAGATATTTCCATGTTTATACAGATGGCTGTGCCGATATTTCCATGTTTATACAGAGTTCTCTGTAGATATTTCCATGTTTATATAGATGACAGTGCAGATATTTCCAGGTTTATACAGATGGCTGTGTAGATATTTCCATGTTTATACAGATGACTTTGTAGGTATTTCCATGTTTATACAGATGGCGGTGTAGATATTTCCATGTTTATAGAGATAGCTGTGTAGATATTTCCATGTTTACACAGATAGCGGTTTAGATATTTCCATGTTTATACAGATCGCGGTGTAGATATTTGAATGTTTATACCGATAGCGGTGTAGATATTTCCATGTTTATACAGATGACGGTGTAGATATTTCCATGTTTATAGAGATGGCGGTGTAGATATTTCCATGTTTATAGAGATAGAAGTGTAGATATTTTCATGTTTATACATATTGCGGTGGAGATTTGTCCATCTTTATACAGATAGAAATGGAGATATTTCCACGTTAATACACATAGCGGTGTAGATATTTCCATGTTTATACAGATAGCGTTGTAGATATTTCCATGTTTATACAGATGGCTGTGCCGATATTTCCATGTTTATACAGAGTTCTGTGTAGATATTTCCATGTTTATAGAGATGACAGTGCAGATATTTCCAGGTTTATACAGATGGCTGTGTAGTTATTTCCATGTTTATACAGATGGCTTTGTAGATATTTCCATGTTTATACAGATGACTTTGTAGGTATTTCCATGTTTATAAAGATGGCGGTGTAGATATTTCCATGTTTATAGAGACAGCTGTGTAGATATTTCCATGTTTACACAGATAGCGGTTTAGATATTTCCACGTTTATACAGATCGCGGTGTAGATATTTCCATGTTTATACAGATCGCGGTGTAGATATTTCCATGTTTATACAGATCGCGGTGTAGATATTTCCATGTTTATACAGATCGCGGTGTAGATATTTCCATGTTTATACAGATGGCTGTGCCGATATTTCCATGTTTATACAGAGTTCTCTGTAGATATTTCCATGTTTATATAGATGACAGTGCAGATATTTCCAGGTTTATACAGATGGCTGTGTAGATATTTCCATGTTTATACAGACGGCTGTGTAGATATTTCCATGTTTATACAGATGACTTTGTAGGTATTTCCATGTTTATACAGATGGCGGTGTAGATATTTCCATGTTTAAGTAGATGGCAGTGTAGATATTTTCTTGTTTATGTAGATGGCGTTGTAGTTACCTCCATGTATAAAGAGATGGCGGTGTTTATATTTCCATGTTGATGGAGATAGCGGTGTAGATATTTCCATGTTTGTAGAGATAGCAGTGTAGTTATTTCCATGTTTATAGAGATAGCGGTGTAGATATTTCCATGTTTCTACAGATGACTTTGTAGGTATTTCCATGTTTATACTGATGGCGGTGTAGATATTTAAATGTTTATAGAGATAGCTGTGTAGATGTTTCCATGTTTACACAGATAGCGGTTTAGATGTTTCCATGTTTATACAGATCGCGGTGTAGATATTTCCATGTTTATACAGATCGCGGTGTAGATATTTCCATGTTTATACCGATAGCGGTGTAGATATTTCCATGTTTATACAGATGACGGTGTAGATATTTCCATGTTTATAGAGATGGCGGTGTAGATATTTCCATGTTTATAGAGATAGCGGTGTAGATATATCAATGTGCATAGGGATAGCAGTGAGGATATTTCCATGTTTATACAGATAGCAGTGTAGTTATTTCCACTTTTATAGAGTTAGCGGTTTAGATATTTCATATTTATACAGAGAGCGGTGTAGATATTTCCATGTTTATACAGATTGCGGTGTAGATATTTCCATGTTTATACAGATAGCGGTGTAGATATTTCCACGTTTATACAGATGGCGGTGTAGATATTTCCATCTTTCTACAAATGGCAGTGTAGATATTTCCATGTTTATAGAGACTGCGGTGTAGATATTTCCATGTTTATGTAGATGGCAGTGTAGATATTCTCTTGTTTATGTAGATGGCTTTGTAGATACCTCCATGTTTAAAGAGATGGCGGTGTGTATATTTCCATGTTGATGGAGATAGCTGTGTAGATATTTCCATGTTTATAGAGATAGCGGTGTAGTTATTTCCATGTTTATAGAGATAGCGGTGTAGATATTTCCATGTTTCTACAGATGACTGTGTAGATATTTCCATGTTTGTACAGATGGCAGTGTAGATATTTCCATGTTTATAGAGATAGAAGTGTAGATATTTTCATGTTTATACATATTGCGGTGGAGATTTGTCCATGTTTATACAGATAGCAATGGAGATATTTCCACGTTAATACACATAGCGGTGTAGATATTTCCATGTTTATACAGATAGCGTTGTAGATATTTCCATGTTTATACAGATGGCTGTGCCGATATTTCCATGTTTATACAGAGTTCTCTGTAGATATTTCCATGTTTATATAGATGACAGTGCAGATATTTCCAGGTTTATACAGATGGCTGTGTAGATATTTCCATGTTTATACAGATGACTTTGTAGGTATTTCCATGTTTATACAGATGGCGGTGTAGATATTTCCATGTTTATAGAGATAGCTGTGTAGATATTTCCATGTTTACACAGATAGCGGTTTAGATATTTCCATGTTTATACAGATCGCGGTGTAGATATTTCCATGTTTATACAGATCGCGGTGTAGATATTTCCATGTTTATACCGATAGCGGTGTAGATATTTCCATGTTTATACAGATGACGGTGTAGATATTTCCATGTTTATAGAGATGGCGGTGTAGATATTTCCATGTTTATAGAGATAGAAGTGTAGATATTTTCATGTTTATACATATTGCGGTGGAGATTTGTCCATCTTTATACAGATAGAAATGGAGATATTTCCACGTTAATACACATAGCGGTGTAGATATTTCCATGTTTATACAGATAGCGTTGTAGATAGTTCCATGTTTATACAGATGGCTGTGCCGATATTTCCATGTTTATACAGAGTTCTCTGTAGATATTTCCATGTTTATAGAGATGACAGTGCAGATATTTCCAGGTTTATACAGATGGCTGTGTAGTTATTTCCATGTTTATACAGATGGCTGTGTAGATATTTCCATGTTTATACAGATGACTTTGTAGGTATTTCCATGTTTATAAAGATGGCGGTGTAGATATTTCCATGTTTATAGAGACAGCTATGTAGATATTTCCATGTTTACACAGATAGCGGTTTAGATATTTCCACGTTTATACAGATCGCGGTGTAGATATTTCCATGTTTATACAGATCGCGGTGTAGATATTTCCATGTTTATACAGATCGCGGTGTAGATATTTCCATGTTTATACAGATCGCGGTGTAGATATTTCCATGTTTATACCGATAGCGGTGTGGATATTTCCATGTTTATAGAGATGGCGGTGTAGATATTTCCATGTTTATAGAGATAGCGGTGTAGATATATCAATGTTCATATAGTTAGCAGTGAGGATATTTCCATGATTATACAGATAGCAGTGTAGATATTTCCACTTTTATAGAGATAGCGGTTTAGATATTTCATATTTATACAGAGAGCGGTGTAGATATTTCCATGTTTATACAGATTGCGGTGTAGATATTTCCATGTTTATACAGATAGCGGTGTAGATATTTCCACGTTTATACAGATGGCGGTGTAGATATTTCCATCTTTCTACAAATGGCAGTGTAGATATTTCCATGTTTATAGAGATGGCGGTGTAGACATTTCCATGTTTATATAGATGGCAGTGTAGATATTTTCTTGTTTATGTAGATGGCGTTGTAGATACCTCCATGTTTAAAGAGATGGCGGTGTGTATATTTCCATGTTGATGGAGATGGCGGTGTAGATATTTCCATGTTTATAGAGATAGCGGTGTAGTTATTTCCATGTTTATAGAGATAGCGGTGTAGATATTTCCATGTTTCTACAGATGACTGTGTAGATATTTCCATGTTTGTACAGATAGCAGTGTAGATATTTCCACTTTTATAGAGATAGCGGTTTAGATATTTCATATTTATACAGGGAGCGGTGTATATATTTCCATGTTTATACAGATTGCGGTGTAGGTATTTCCATGTTTATACAGATAGCGGTGTAGATATTTCCACGTTTATACAGATGGCGGTGTAGATATTTCCATCTTTCTACAAATGGCAGTGTAGATATTTCCATGTTTATAGAGATGGCGGTGTAGATATTTCCATGTTTATATAGATGGCAGTGTAAATATTTTCTTGTTTATGTAGATGGCGTTGTAGATACCTCCATGTTTAAAGAGATGGCGGTGTGTATATTTCCATGTTGTTGGAGATAGCGGTGTAGATATTTCCATGTTTATAGAGATAGCGGTGTAGTTATTTCCATGTTTATAGAGATAGCGGTGTAGATATTTCCATGTTTCTACAGATGACTGTGTAGATATTTCCATGTTTGTACAGATGGCAGTGTAGATATTTCCATGTTTATAGAGATAGAAGTGTAGATATTTTCATGTTTATACATATTGCGGTGGAGATTTGTCCATGTTTATACAGATAGCAATGGAGATATTTCCACGTTAATACACATAGCGGCGTAGATATTTCCATGTTTATACAGATAGCGTTGTAGATATTTCCATGTTTATACAGATGGCTGTGCCGATATTTCCATGTTTATACAGAGTTCTCTGTAGATATTTCCATGTTTATATAGATGACAGTGCAGATATTTCCAGGTTTATACAGATGGCTGTGTAGATATTTCCATGTTTATACAGATGACTTTGTAGGTATTTCCATGTTTATACAGATGGCGGTGTAGATATTTCCATGTTTATAGAGATAGCTGTGTAGATATTTCCATGTTTACACAGATAGCGGTTTAGATATTTCCATGTTTATACAGATCGCGGTGTAGATATTTCCATGTTTATACAGATCACGGTGTAGATATTTCCATGTTTATACCGATATCGGTGTAGATATTTCCATGTTTATACAGATGACGGTGTAGATATTTCCATGTTTATAGAGATGGCGGTGAAGATATTTCCATGTTTATAGAGATAGTGGTGTAGATATATCAATGTGCATAGGGATAGCAGTGAGGATATTTCCATGTTTATACAGATAGCAGTGTAGATATTTCCACATTTATAGAGATAGCAGTTTAGATATTTCATATTTATACAGAGAGCGGTGTAGATATTTCCATGTTTATACAGATTGCGGTGTAGATAATTCCATGTTTATACAGATAGCGGTGTAGATATTTCCACGTTTATACAGATGGCGGTGTAGATATTTCCATCTTTCTACAAATGGCAGTGTAGATATTTCCATGTTTATAGAGACCGCGGTGTAGATATTTCCATGTTTATGTAGATGGCAGTGTAGATATTTTCTTGTTTATGTAGATGGCGTTGTAGATACCTCCATGTTTAAAGAGATGGCGGTGTGTATATTTCCATGTTGATGGAGATAGCGGAGTAGATATTTCCATGTTTATAGAGATAGCGGTGTAGTTATTTCCATGTTTATAGAGATAGCGGTGTAGATATTTCCATGTTTCTACAGATGACTGTGTAGATATTTCCATGTTTGTACAGATGGCAGTGTAGATATTTCCACGTTTATAGAGATAGAACTGAAGATATTTTCATGTTTATACATATTGCGGTGGAGATTTGTCCATGTTTATACAGATAGCAATGGAGATATTTCCACGTTAATACACATAGCGGTGTAGATATTTCCATGTTTATACAGATAGCGTTGTAGATATTTCCATGTTTATACAGATGGCTGTGCCGATATTTCCATGTTTATACAGAGTTCTCTGTAGGTATTTCCATGTTTATATAGATGATAGTGCAGATATTTCCAGGTTTATACAGATGGCTGTGTAGATATTTCCATGTTTATACAGACGGCTGAGTAGATATTTCCATGTTTATACAGATGACTTTGTAGGTATTTCCATGTTTATACAGATGGCGGTGTAGATATTTCCATGTTTATAGAGATAGCTGTGTAGATATTTCCATGTTTACACAGATAGCGGTTTAGATATTTCCATGTTTATACAGATCGCGGTGTAGATATTTCCATGTTTATACAGATCGCGGTGTAGATATTTCCATGTTTATACCGATAGAGGTGTAGATATTTCCATGTTTATACAGATGACGGTGTAGATATTTCCATGTTTATAGAGATGGCGGTGAAGATATTTCCATGTTTATAGAGATAGCGGTGTAGATATATCAATGTTCATAGAGATAGCAGTGAGGATATTTCCATGTTTATACAGATAGCAGTGTAGATATTTTCATGTTTATACCGATAGCGGTGTAGATATTTCCATGTTTGTACAGATGACGGTGTAGAAATTTGCATGTTTATAGAGATGGCGGTGTAGATATTTCCATGTTTATACAGATAGCGGTGTAGATATTTCCACGTTTATACAGATGGCGGTGTAGATATTTCCATCTTTCTACAAATGGCAGTGTAGATATTTCCATGTTTATAGAGATGGCGGTGTAGATACTTCATGTTTATATAGATGGCAGTGTAGATATTTTCTTGTTTATGTAGATGGCGTTGTAGATACCTCCATGTTTAAAGAGATGGCGGTGTGTATAATTCCATGTTGATGTAGATAGCGGTGTAGATATTTCCATGTTTATAGAGATAGCGGTGTAGTTATTTCCATGTTTATAGAGATAGCGGTGTAGATATTTCCATGTTTCTACAGATGACTGTGTAGATATTTCCATGTTTGTACAGATGGCAGTGTAGATATTTCCATGTTTATAGAGATAGAAGTGTAGATATTTTCATGTTTATACATATTGCGGTGGAGATTTGTCCATGTTTATACAGATAGCAATGGAGATATTTCCACGTTAATACACATAGCGGTGTAGATATTTCCATGTTTATACAGATAGCGTTGTAGATATTTCCATGTTTATACAGATGGCTGTGCCGATATTTCCATGTTTATACAGAGTTCTCTGTAGATATTTCCATGTTTATACAGATGACAGTGCAGATATTTCCAGGTTTATACAGATGGGTGTGTAGATATTTCCATGTTTATACAGATGACTTTGTAGGTATTTCCATGTTTATACTGATGGCGGTGTAGATATTTAAATGTTTATAGAGATAGCTGTGTAGATGTTTCCATGTTTACACAGATAGCGGTTTAGATGTTTCCATGTTTATACAGATCGCGGTGTAGATATTTCCATGTTTATACAGATCGCGGTGTAGATATTTCCATGTTTATACCGATAGCGGTGTAGATATTTCCATGTTTATACAGATGACGGTGTAGATATTTCCATGTTTATAGAGATGGCGGTGTAGATATTTCCATGTTTATAGAGATAGCGGTGTAGATATATCAATGTGCATAGGGATAGCAGTGAGGATATTTCCATGTTTATACAGATAGCAGTGTAGATATTTCCACTTTTATAGAGTTAGCGGTTTAGATATTTCATATTTATACAGAGAGCGGTGTAGATATTTCCATGTTTATACAGATTGCGGTGTAGATATTTCCATGTTTATACAGATAGCGGTGTAGATATTTCCACGTTTATACAGATGGCGGTGTAGATATTTCCATCTTTCTACAAATGGCAGTGTAGATATTTCCATGTTTATAGAGACTGCGGTGTAGATATTTCCATGTTTATGTAGATGGCAGTGTAGATATTCTCTTGTTTATGTAGATGGCTTTGTAGATACCTCCATGTTTAAAGAGATGGCGGTGTGTATATTTCCATGTTGATGGAGATAGCTGTGTAGATATTTCCATGTTTATAGAGATAGCGGTGTAGTTATTTCCATGTTTATAGAGATAGCGGTGTAGATATTTCCATGTTTCTACAGATGACTGTGTAGATATTTCCATGTTTGTACAGATGGCAGTGTAGATATTTCCATGTTTATAGAGATAGAAGTGTAGATATTTTCATGTTTATACATATTGCGGTGGAGATTTGTCCATGTTTATACAGATAGCAATGGAGATATTTCCACGTTAATACACATAGCAGTGTAGATATTTCCATGTTTATACAGATAGCGTTGTAGATATTTCCATGTTTATACAGATGGCTGTGCCGATATTTCCATGTTTATACAGAGTTCTCTGTAGATATTTCCATGTTTATATAGATGACAGTGCAGATATTTCCAGGTTTATACAGATGGCTGTGTAGATATTTCCATGTTTATACAGATGACTTTGTAGGTATTTTCATGTTTATACAGATGGCGGTTTAGATATTTCCATGTTTATAGAGATAGCTGTGTAGATAGTTCCATGTTTACACAGATAGCGGTTTAGATATTTCCATGTTTATACAGATCGCGGTGTAGATATTTCCATGTTTATACAGATCGTGGTGTAGATATTTCCATGTTTATACAGATAGCGGTGTAGATATTTCCATGTTCATACAGATGACGGTGTAGATATTTCCATGTTTATAGAGATGGCGGTGTAGATATTTCCATGTTTATAGAGATAGCTGTGTAGATATATCAATGTTCATAGAGATAGCAGTGAGGATATTTCCATGTTTATACAGATAGCAGTGTAGATATTTCCACTTTTATAGAGATAGCGGTTTAGATATTTCATATTTATACAGAGAGCGGTGTAGATATTTCCATGTTTATACAGATTGCGGTGTAGATATTTCCATGTTTATACAGATAGCGGTGTAGATATTTCCACGTTTATACAGATGGCGGTGTAGATATTTCTATCTTTCTACAAATGGCAGTGTAGTTATTTCCATGTTAATAGAGATGGCGGTGTAGATATTTCCATGTTTATATAGATAGCGGTGTAGATATATCAATGTTCATAGAGTTAGCAGTGAGGATATTTCCATGTTTATACAGATAGCAGTGTAGATATTTCCACTTTTATAGAGATAGCGGTTTAGATATTTCATATTTATACAGAGAGCGGTGTATATATTTCCATGTTTATACAGATTGCGGTGTAGATATTTCCATGTTTATACAGATAGCGGTGTAGATATTTCCACGTTTATACAGATGGCTGTGTAGATATTTCCATCTTTCTACAAATGGCAGTGTAGATATTTCCATGTTTATAGAGATGGCGGTGTAGATATTTCCATGTTTATATAGATGGCAGTGTAGATATTTTCTTGTTTATGTAGATGGCGTTATAGATACCTCCATGTTTAAAGAGATGGCGGTGTGTATATTTCCATGTTGATGGAGATAGCGGTGTAGATATTTCCATGTTTATAGAGATAGCGGTGTAGTTATTTCCATGTTTATAGAGATAGCGGTGTAGATATTTCCATGTTTCTACAGATGTCTGTGTAGATATTTCATGTTTGTACAGATGGCAGTGTAGATATTTCCATGTACATAGAGATAGAAGTGTAGATATTTTCATGTTTATACATATTGCGGTGGAGATTTGTCCATGTTTATACAGATAGCAATGGAGATATTTCCACGTTAATACACATAGCGGTGTAGATATTTCCATGTTTATACAGATAGCGTTGTAGATATTTCCATGTTTATACAGATGGCTGTGCCGATATTTCCATGTTTATACAGAGTTCTCTGTAGATATTTCCATGTTTATATAGATGACAGTGCAGATATTTCCAGGTTTATACAGATGGCTGTGTAGATATTTCCATGTTTATACAGATGACTTTGTAGGTATTTTCATGTTTATACAGATGGCGGTTTAGATATTTCCATGTTTATAGAGATAGCTGTGTAGATAGTTCCATGTTTACACAGATAGCGGTTTAGATATTTCCATGTTTATACAGATCGCGGTGTAGATATTTCCATGTTTATACAGATCGTGGTGTAGATATTTCCATGTTTATACAGATAGCGGTGTAGATATTTCCATGTTCATACAGATGACGGTGTAGATATTTCCATGTTTATAGAGATGGCGGTGTAGATATTTCCATGTTTATAGAGATAGCGGTGTAGATATATCAATGTTCATAGAGATAGCAGTGAGGATATTTCCATGTTTATACAGATAGCAGTGTAGATATTTCCACTTTTATAGAGATAGCGGTTTAGATATTTCATATTTATACAGAGAGCGGTGTAGATATTTCCATGTTTATACAGATTGCGGTGTAGATATTTCCATGTTTATACAGATAGCGGTGTAGATATTTCCACGTTTATACAGATGGCGGTGTAGATATTTCTATCTTTCTACAAATGGCAGTGTAGTTATTTCCATGTTAATAGAGATGGCGGTGTAGATATTTCCATGTTTATATAGATGGCAGTGTAGATATTTTCTTGTTTATGTAGATGGCGTTGTAGATACCTCCATGTTTAAAGTGATGGCGGTGTGTATATTTCCATGTTGATGGAGATAGCGGTGTAGATATTTCCATGTTTATAGAGATAGCGGTGTAGTTATTTCCATGTTTATAGAGATAGCGGTGTAGTTATTTCCATGTTTCTACAGATGACTGTGTAGATATTTCCATGTTTGTACAGATGGCAGTGTAGATATTTCCATGTTTATAGAGATGGCGGTGTAGATATTTCCATGTTTATATAGATGGCAGTGTAGATATTTTCTTGTTTATGTAGATGGCGTTATAGATACCTCCATGTTTAAAGAGATGGCGGTGTGTATATTTCCATGTTGATGGAGATAGCGGTGTAGATATTTCCATGTTTATAGAGATAGCGGTGTAGTTATTTCCATGTTTATAGAGATAGCGGTGTAGATATTTCCATGTTTCTACAGATGTCTGTGTAGATATTTCATGTTTGTACAGATGGCAGTGTAGATATTTCCATGTACATAGAGATAGAAGTGTAGATATTTTCATGTTTATACATATTGCGGTGGAGATTTGTCCATGTTTATACAGATAGCAAAGGAGATATTTCCACGTTAATACACATAGCGGTGTAGATATTTCCATGTTTATACAGATAGCGTTGTAGATATTTCCATGTTTATACAGATGGCTGTGCCGATATTTCCATGTTTATACAGAGTTCTCTGTAGATATTTCCATGTTTATATAGATGACAGTGCAGATATTTCCAGGTTTATACAGATGGCTGTGTAGATATTTCCATGTTTATACAGATGACTTTGTAGGTATTTTCATGTTTATACAGATGGCGGTTTAGATATTTCCATGTTTATAGAGATAGCTGTGTAGATAGTTCCATGTTTACACAGATAGCGGTTTAGATATTTCCATGTTTATACAGATCGCGGTGTAGATATTTCCATGTTTATACAGATCGTGGTGTAGATATTTCCATGTTTATACAGATAGCGGTGTAGATATTTCCATGTTCATACAGATGACGGTGTAGATATTTCCATGTTTATAGAGATGGCGGTGTAGATATTTCCATGTTTATAGAGATAGCGGTGTAGATATATCAATGTTCATAGAGATAGCAGTGAGGATATTTCCATGTTTATACAGATAGCAGTGTAGATATTTCCACTTTTATAGAGATAGCGGTTTAGATATTTCATATTTATACAGAGAGCGGTGTAGATATTTCCATGTTTATACAGATTGCGGTGTAGATATTTCCATGTTTATACAGATAGCGGTGTAGATATTTCCACGTTTATACAGATGGCGGTGTAGATATTTCTATCTTTCTACAAATGGCAGTGTAGTTATTTCCATGTTAATAGAGATGGCGGTGTAGATATTTCCATGTTTATATAGATGGCAGTGTAGATATTTTCTTGTTTATGTAGATGGCGTTGTAGATACCTCCATGTTTAAAGTGATGGCGGTGTGTATATTTCCATGTTGATGGAGATAGCGGTGTAGATATTTCCATGTTTATAGAGATAGCGGTGTAGTTATTTCCATGTTTATAGAGATAGCGGTGTAGTTATTTCCATGTTTCTACAGATGACTGTGTAGATATTTCCATGTTTGTACAGATGGCAGTGTAGATATTTCCATGTTTATAGAGATAGAAGTGTAGATATTTTCATGTTTATACATATTGCGGTGGAGATTTGTCCATGTTTATACAGATAGCAATGGAGATATTTCCACGTTAATACACATAGCGTTGTAGATATTTCCATGTTTATACAGATAGCGTTGTAGATATTTCCATGTTTATACAGATGGCTTTGCCGATAATTCCATGTTTATACAGAGTTCTCTGTAGATATTTCCATGTTTATATAGATGACAGTGCAGATATTTCCAGGTTTATACAGATGGCTGTGTAGATATTTCCATGTTTATACAGAAGACTTTGTAGGTATTTCCATGTTTATACAGATGGCGGTTTAGATATTTCCATGTTTGTACAGATCGCGGTGAAGATACTTCCATGTTTATACAGATAGCGGTGTAGATATTTCCATGTTTATACAGATCGCGGTGTAGATATTTCCATGTTTATAGAGATGGCGGTGTAGATATTTCCATGTTTATACAGATGACGGTGTAGATATTTCCATGTTTATAGAGATGGCGGTGTAGATATTTCCATGTTTATAGAGATAGCGGTGTAGATATATTAATGTTCATAGATTTAGCAGTGAGGATATTTCCATGTTTATACAGATAGCAGTGTAGATATTTCCACTTTTATAGAGATAGCGGTTTAGATATTTCACATTTATACAGAGAGCGGTGTAGATATTTCCATGTTTATACAGATTGCGGTGTAGATATTTCCATGTTTATACAGATAGCGGTGTAGATATTTCCACGTTTATACAGATGGCGGTGTAGATATTTCCATCTTTCTACAAATGGCAGTGTAGATATTTCCATGTTTATAGAGATGGCGGTGTAGATATTTCCATGTTTATATAGATGGCAGTGTAGATATTTTCTTGTTTATGTAGATGGCGTTGTAGATACCTCCATGTTTAAAGAATTGGCGGTGTGTATATTTCCATGTTGATGGAGATAGCGGTGTAGATATTTCCATGTTTATAGAGATAGCGGTGTAGTTATTTCCATGTTTATAGAGATAGAGGTGTAGATATTTCCATGTTTCTACAGATGACTGTGTAGATATTTCCATGTTTGTACAGATGGCAGTGTAGATATTTCCATGTTTATAGAGATAGAAGTGTAGATATTTTCATGTTTATACATATTGCGGTGGAGATTTGTCCATGTTTATACAGATAGCAATGGAGATATTTCCACGTTAATACACATAGCGGTGTAGATATTTCCATGTTTATACAGATAGCGTTGTAGATATTTCCATGTTTATACAGATGGCTGTGCCGATATTTCCATGTTTATACAGAGTTCTCTGTAGGTATTTCGATGTTTATATAGATGACAGTGCAGATATTTCCAGGTTTATACAGATGGCTGTGTAGATATTTCCATGTTTATACAGATGACTTTGTAGGTATTTTCACGTTTATACAGATGGCGGTTTAGATATTTCCATGTTTATAGAGATAGCTGTGTAGATATTTCCATGTTTACACAGATAGCGGTTTAGATATTTCCATGTTGATACAGATCGCGGTGTAGATATTTCCATGTTTATACAGATCGTGGTGTAGATATTTCCATGTTTATACAGATAGCGGTGTAGATATTTCCATGTTTATACAGATCGCGGTGTAGATATTTCCATGTTTATAGAGATAGCGGTGTAGATATATCAATGTTCATAGAGTTAGCAGTGAGGATATTTCCATGTTTATACAGATAGCAGTGTAGATATTTCCACTTTTATAGAGATAGCGGTTTAGATATTTCATATTTATACAGAGAGCGGTGTATATATTTCCATGTTTATACAGATTGCGGTGTAGATATTTCCATGTTTATACAGATAGCGGTGTAGATATTTCCACGTTTATACAGATGGCTGTGTAGATATTTCCATCTTTCTACAAATGGCAGTGTAGATATTTCCATGTTTATAGAGATGGCGGTGTAGATATTTCCATGTTTATATAGATGGCAGTGTAGATATTTTCTTGTTTATGTAGATGGCGTTATAGATACCTCCATGTTTAAAGAGATGGCGGTGTGTATATTTCCATGTTGATGTAGATAGCGGTATAGATATTTCCATGTTAATAGAGATAGCGGTGTAGTTATTTCCATGTTTATAGAGATAGCGGTGTAGATATTTCCATGTTTCTACAGATGTCTGTGTAGATATTTCATGTTTGTACAGATGGCAGTGTAGATATTTCCATGTTCATAGAGATAGAAGTGTAGATATTTTCATGTTTATACATATTGCGGTGGAGATTTGTCCATGTTTATACAGATAGCAATGGAGATATTTCCACGTTAATACACATAGCGGTGTAGATATTTCCATGTTTATACAGATAGCGTTGTAGATATTTCCATGTTTATACAGATGGCTGTGCCGATATTTCCATGTTTATACAGAGTTCTCTGTAGATATTTCCATGTTTATATAGATGACAGTGCAGATATTTCCAGGTTTATACAGATGGCTGTGTAGATATTTCCATGTTTATACAGATGACTTTGTAGGTATTTTCATGTTTATACAGATGGCGGTTTAGATATTTCCATGTTTATAGAGATAGCTGTGTAGATAGTTCCATGTTTACACAGATAGCGGTTTAGATATTTCCATGTTTATACAGATCGCGGTGTAGATATTTCCATGTTTATACAGATCGTGGTGTAGATATTTCCATGTTTATACAGATAGCGGTGTAGATATTTCCATGTTCATACAGATGACGGTGTAGATATTTCCATGTTTATAGAGATGGCGGTGTAGATATTTCCATGTTTATAGAGATAGCTGTGTAGATATATCAATGTTCATAGAGATAGCAGTGAGGATATTTCCATGTTTATACAGATAGCAGTGTAGATATTTCCACTTTTATAGAGATAGCGGTTTAGATATTTCATATTTATACAGAGAGCGGTGTAGATATTTCCATGTTTATACAGATTGCGGTGTAGATATTTCCATGTTTATACAGATAGCGGTGTAGATATTTCCACGTTTATACAGATGGCGGTGTAGATATTTCTATCTTTCTACAAATGGCAGTGTAGTTATTTCCATGTTAATAGAGATGGCGGTGTAGATATTTCCATGTTTATATAGATAGCGGTGTAGATATATCAATGTTCATACAGTTAGCAGTGAGGATATTTCCATGTTTATACAGATAGCAGTGTAGATATTTCCACTTTTATAGAGATAGCGGTTTAGATATTTCATATTTATACAGAGAGCGGTGTATATATTTCCATGTTTATACAGATTGCGGTGTAGATATTTCCATGTTTATACAGATAGCGGTGTAGATATTTCCACGTTTATACAGATGGCTGTGTAGATATTTCCATCTTTCTACAAATGGCAGTGTAGATATTTCCATGTTTATAGAGATGGCGGTGTAGATATTTCCATGTTTATATAGATGGCAGTGTAGATATTTTCTTGTTTATGTAGATGGCGTTATAGATACCTCCATGTTTAAAGAGATGGCGGTGTGTATATTTCCATGTTGATGGAGATAGCGGTGTAGATATTTCCATGTTTATAGAGATAGCGGTGTAGTTATTTCCATGTTTATAGAGATAGCGGTGTAGATATTTCCATGTTTCTACAGATGTCTGTGTAGATATTTCATGTTTGTACAGATGGCAGTGTAGATATTTCCATGTACATAGAGATAGAAGTGTAGATATTTTCATGTTTATACATATTGCGGTGGAGATTTGTCCATGTTTATACAGATAGCAATGGAGATATTTCCACGTTAATACACATAGCGGTGTAGATATTTCCATGTTTATACAGATAGCGTTGTAGATATTTCCATGTTTATACAGATGGCTGTGCCGATATTTCCATGTTTATACAGAGTTCTCTGTAGATATTTCCATGTTTATATAGATGACAGTGCAGATATTTCCAGGTTTATACAGATGGCTGTGTAGATATTTCCATGTTTATACAGATGACTTTGTAGGTATTTTCATGTTTATACAGATGGCGGTTTAGATATTTCCATGTTTATAGAGATAGCTGTGTAGATAGTTCCATGTTTACACAGATAGCGGTTTAGATATTTCCATGTTTATACAGATCGCGGTGTAGATATTTCCATGTTTATACAGATCGCGGTGTAGATATTTCCATGTTTATACAGATAGCGGTGTAGATATTTCCATGTTCATACAGATGACGGTGTAGATATTTCCATGTTTATAGAGATGGCGGTGTAGATATTTCCATGTTTATAGAGATAGCTGTGTAGATATATCAATGTTCATAGAGATAGCAGTGAGGATATTTCCATGTTTATACAGATAGCAGTGTAGATATTTCCACTTTTATAGAGATAGCGGTTTAGATATTTCATATTTATACAGAGAGCGGTGTAGATATTTCCATGTTTATACAGATTGCGGTGTAGATATTTCCATGTTTATACAGATAGCGGTGTAGATATTTCCACGTTTATACAGATGGCGGTGTAGATATTTCTATCTTTCTACAAATGGCAGTGTAGTTATTTCCATGTTAATAGAGATGGCGGTGTAGATATTTCCATGTTTATATAGATAGCGGTGTAGATATATCAATGTTCATAGAGTTAGCAGTGAGGATATTTCCATGTTTATACAGATAGCAGTGTAGATATTTCCACTTTTATAGAGATAGCGGTTTAGATATTTCATATTTATACAGAGAGCGGTGTATATATTTCCATGTTTATACAGATTGCGGTGTAGATATTTCCATGTTTATACAGATAGCGGTGTAGATATTTCCACGTTTATACAGATGGCTGTGTAGATATTTCCATCTTTCTACAAATGGCAGTGTAGATATTTCCATGTTTATAGAGATGGCGGTGTAGATATTTCCATGTTTATATAGATGGCAGTGTAGATATTTTCTTGTTTATGTAGATGGCGTTATAGATACCTCCATGTTTAAAGAGATGGCGGTGTGTATATTTCCATGTTGATGGAGATAGTGGTGTAGATATTTCCATGTTTATAGAGATAGCGGTGTAGTTATTTCCATGTTTATAGAGATAGCGGTGTAGATATTTCCATGTTTCTACAGATGTCTGTGTAGATATTTCATGTTTGTACAGATGGCAGTGTAGATATTTCCATGTACATAGAGATAGAAGTGTAGATATTTTCATGTTTATACATATTGCGGTGGAGATTTGTCCATGTTTATACAGATAGCAATGGAGATATTTCCACGTTAATACACATAGCGGTGTAGATATTTCCATGTTTATACAGATAGCGTTGTAGATATTTCCATGTTTATACAGATGGCTGTGCCGATATTTCCATGTTTATACAGAGTTCTCTGTAGATATTTCCATGTTTATATAGATGACAGTGCAGATATTTCCAGGTTTATACAGATGGCTGTGTAGATATTTCCATGTTTATACAGATGATTTTGTAGGTATTTTCATGTTTATACAGATGGCGGTTTAGATATTTCCATGTTTATAGAGATAGCTGTGTAGATAGTTCCATGTTTACACAGATAGCGGTTTAGATATTTCCATGTTTATACAGATCGCGGTGTAGATATTTCCATGTTTATACAGATCGTGGTGTAGATATTTCCATGTTTATACAGATAGCGGTGTAGATATTTCCATGTTCATACAGATGACGGTGTAGATATTTCCATGTTTATAGAGATGGCGGTGTAGATATTTCCATGTTTATAGAGATAGCGGTGTAGATATATCAATGTTCATAGAGATAGCAGTGAGGATATTTCCATGTTTATACAGATAGCAGTGTAGATATTTCCACTTTTATAGAGATAGCGGTTTAGATATTTCATATTTATACAGAGAGCGGTGTAGATATTTCCATGTTTATACAGATTGCGGTGTAGATATTTCCATGTTTATACAGATAGCGGTGTAGATATTTCCACGTTTATACAGATGGCGGTGTAGATATTTCTATCTTTATACAAATGGCAGTGTAGTTATTTCCATGTTAATAGAGATGGCGGTGTAGATATTTCCATGTTTATATAGATGGCAGTGTAGATATTTTCTTGTTCATGTAGATGGCGTTGTAGATACCTCCATGTTTAAAGTGATGGCGGTGTGTATATTTCCATGTTGATGGAGATAGCGGTGTAGATATTTCCATGTTTATAGAGATAGCGGTGTAGTTATTTCCATGTTTATAGAGATAGCGGTGTAGTTATTTCCATGTTTCTACAGATGACTGTGTAGATATTTCCATGTTTGTACAGATGGCAGTGTAGATATTTCCATGTTTATAGAGATGGCGGTGTAGATATTTCCATGTTTATATAGATGGCAGTGTAGATATTTTCTTGTTTATGTAGATGGCGTTATAGATACCTCCATGTTTAAAGAGATGGCGGTGTGTATATTTCCATGTTGATGGAGATAGCGGTGTAGATATTTCCATGTTTATAGAGATAGCGGTGTAGTTATTTCCATGTTTATAGAGATAGCGGTGTAGATATTTCCATGTTTCTACAGATGTCTGTGTAGATATTTCATGTTTGTACAGATGGCAGTGTAGATATTTCCATGTACATAGAGATAGAAGTGTAGATATTTTCATGTTTATACATATTGCGGTGGAGATTTGTCCATGTTTATACAGATAGCAATGGAGATATTTCCACGTTAATACACATAGCGGTGTAGATATTTCCATGTTTATACAGATAGCGTTGTAGATATTTCCATGTTTATACAGATGGCTGTGCCGATATTTCCATGTTTATACAGAGTTCTCTGTAGATATTTCCATGTTTATATAGATGACAGTGCAGATATTTCCAGGTTTATACAGATGGCTGTGTAGATATTTCCATGTTTATACAGATGACTTTGTAGGTATTTTCATGTTTATACAGATGGCGGTTTAGATATTTCCATGTTTATAGAGATAGCTGTGTAGATAGTTCCATGTTTACACAGATAGCGGTTTAGATATTTCCATGTTTATACAGATCGCGGTGTAGATATTTCCATGTTTATACAGATCGTGGTGTAGATATTTCCATGTTTATACAGATAGCGGTGTAGATATTTCCATGTTCATACAGATGACGGTGTAGATATTTCCATGTTTATAGAGATGGCGGTGTAGATATTTCCATGTTTATAGAGATAGCGGTGTAGATATATCAATGTTCATAGAGATAGCAGTGAGGATATTTCCATGTTTATACAGATAGCAGTGTAGATATTTCCACTTTTATAGAGATAGCGGTTTAGATATTTCATATTTATACAGAGAGCGGTGTAGATATTTCCATGTTTATACAGATTGCGGTGTAGATATTTCCATGTTTATACAGATAGCGGTGTAGATATTTCCACGTTTATACAGATGGCGGTGTAGATATTTCTATCTTTCTACAAATGGCAGTGTAGTTATTTCCATGTTAATAGAGATGGCGGTGTAGATATTTCCATGTTTATATAGATGGCAGTGTAGATATTTTCTTGTTTATGTAGATGGCGTTGTAGATACCTCCATGTTTAAAGTGATGGCGGTGTGTATATTTCCATGTTGATGGAGATAGCGGTGTAGATATTTCCATGTTTATAGAGATAGCGGTGTAGTTATTTCCATGTTTATAGAGATAGCGGTGTAGTTATTTCCATGTTTCTACAGATGACTGTGTAGATATTTCCATGTTTGTACAGATGGCAGTGTAGATATTTCCATGTTTATAGAGATAGAAGTGTAGATATTTTCATGTTTATACATATTGCGGTGGAGATTTGTCCATGTTTATACAGATAGCAATGGAGATATTTCCACGTTAATACACATAGCGTTGTAGATATTTCCATGTTTATACAGATAGCGTTGTAGATATTTCCATGTTTATACAGATGGCTTTGCCGATAATTCCATGTTTATACAGAGTTCTCTGTAGATATTTCCATGTTTATATAGATGACAGTGCAGATATTTCCAGGTTTATACAGATGGCTGTGTAGATATTTCCATGTTTATACAGAAGACTTTGTAGGTATTTCCATGTTTATACAGATGGCGGTTTAGATATTTCCATGTTTGTACAGATCGCGGTGAAGATACTTCCATGTTTATACAGATAGCGGTGTAGATATTTCCATGTTTATACAGATCGCGGTGTAGATATTTCCATGTTTATAGAGATGGCGGTGTAGATATTTCCATGTTTATACAGATGACGGTGTAGATATTTCCATGTTTATAGAGATGGCGGTGTAGATATTTCCATGTTTATAGAGATAGCGGTGTAGATATATTAATGTTCATAGATTTAGCAGTGAGGATATTTCCATGTTTATACAGATAGCAGTGTAGATATTTCCACTTTTATAGAGATAGCGGTTTAGATATTTCACATTTATACAGAGAGCGGTGTAGATATTTCCATGTTTATACAGATTGCGGTGTAGATATTTCCATGTTTATACAGATAGCGGTGTAGATATTTCCACGTTTATACAGATGGCGGTGTAGATATTTCCATCTTTCTACAAATGGCAGTGTAGATATTTCCATGTTTATAGAGATGGCGGTGTAGATATTTCCATGTTTATATAGATGGCAGTGTAGATATTTTCTTGTTTATGTAGATGGCGTTGTAGATACCTCCATGTTTAAAGAATTGGCGTTGTGTATATTTCCATGTTGATGGAGATAGCGGTGTAGATATTTCCATGTTTATAGAGATAGCGGTGTAGTTATTTCCATGTTTATAGAGATAGAGGTGTAGATATTTCCATGTTTCTACAGATGACTGTGTAGATATTTCCATGTTTGTACAGATGGCAGTGTAGATATTTCCATGTTTATAGAGATAGAAGTGTAGATATTTTCATGTTTATACATATTGCGGTGGAGATTTGTCCATGTTTATACAGATAGCAATGGAGATATTTCCACGTTAATACACATAGCGGTGTAGATATTTCCATGTTTATACAGATAGCGTTGTAGATATTTCCATGTTTATACAGATGGCTGTGCCGATATTTCCATGTTTATACAGAGTTCTCTGTAGATATTTCGATGTTTATATAGATGACAGTGCAGATATTTCCAGGTTTATACAGATGGCTGTGTAGATATTTCCATGTTTATACAGATGACTTTGTAGGTATTTTCACGTTTATACAGATGGCGGTTTAGATATTTCCATGTTTATAGAGATAGCTGTGTAGATATTTCCATGTTTACACAGATAGCGGTTTAGATATTTCCATGTTGATACAGATCGCGGTGTAGATATTTCCATGTTTATACAGATCGTGGTGTAGATATTTCCATGTTTATACAGATAGCGGTGTAGATATTTCCATGTTTATACAGATGACGGTGTAGATATTTCCATGTTTATAGAGATGGCGGTGTAGATATTTCCATGTTTATAGAGATAGCGGTGTAGATATATCAATGTTCATAGAGATAGCAGTGAGGATATTTCCATGTTTATACAGATAGCAGTGTAGATATTTCCACTTTTATAGAGATAGCGGTTTAGATATTTCATATTTATACAGAGAGCGGTGTAGATATTTCCATGTTTATACAGATTGCGGTGTAGATATTTCCATGTTTATACAGATAGCGGTGTAGATATTTCCACGTTTATACAGATGGCGGTGTAGATATTTCTATCTTTCTACAAATGGCAGTGTAGTTATTTCCATGTTAATAGAGATGGCGGTGTAGATATTTCCATGTTTATATAGATGGCAGTGTAGATATTTTCTTGTTTATGTAGATGGCGTTGTAGATACCTCCATGTTTAAAGTGATGGCGGTGTGTATATTTCCATGTTGATGGAGATAGCGGTGTAGATATTTCCATGTTTATAGAGATAGCGGTGTAGTTATTTCCATGTTTATAGAGATAGCGGTGTAGTTATTTCCATGTTTCTACAGATGACTGTGTAGATATTTCCATGTTTGTACAGATGGCAGTGTAGATATTTCCATGTTTATAGAGATGGCGGTGTAGATATTTCCATGTTTATATAGATGGCAGTGTAGATATTTTCTTGTTTATGTAGATGGCGTTATAGATACCTCCATGTTTAAAGAGATGGCGGTGTGTATATTTCCATGTTGATGGAGATAGCGGTGTAGATATTTCCATGTTTATAGAGATAGCGGTGTAGTTATTTCCATGTTTATAGAGATAGCGGTGTAGATATTTCCATGTTTCTACAGATGTCTGTGTAGATATTTCATGTTTGTACAGATGGCAGTGTAGATATTTCCATGTACATAGAGATAGAAGTGTAGATATTTTCATGTTTATACATATTGCGGTGGAGATTTGTCCATGTTTATACAGATAGCAATGGAGATATTTCCACGTTAATACACATAGCGGTGTAGATATTTCCATGTTTATACAGATAGCGTTGTAGATATTTCCATGTTTATACAGATGGCTGTGCCGATATTTCCATGTTTATACAGAGTTCTCTGTAGATATTTCCATGTTTATATAGATGACAGTGCAGATATTTCCAGGTTTATACAGATGGCTGTGTAGATATTTCCATGTTTATACAGATGACTTTGTAGGTATTTTCATGTTTATACAGATGGCGGTTTAGATATTTCCATGTTTATAGAGATAGCTGTGTAGATAGTTCCATGTTTACACAGATAGCGGTTTAGATATTTCCATGTTTATACAGATCGCGGTGTAGATATTTCCATGTTTATACAGATCGTGGTGTAGATATTTCCATGTTTATACAGATAGCGGTGTAGATATTTCCATGTTCATACAGATGACGGTGTAGATATTTCCATGTTTATAGAGATGGCGGTGTAGATATTTCCATGTTTATAGAGATAGCGGTGTAGATATATCAATGTTCATAGAGATAGCAGTGAGGATATTTCCATGTTTATACAGATAGCAGTGTAGATATTTCCACTTTTATAGAGATAGCGGTTTAGATATTTCATATTTATACAGAGAGCGGTGTAGATATTTCCATGTTTATACAGATTGCGGTGTAGATATTTCCATGTTTATACAGATAGCGGTGTAGATATTTCCACGTTTATACAGATGGCGGTGTAGATATTTCTATCTTTCTACAAATGGCAGTGTAGTTATTTCCATGTTAATAGAGATGGCGGTGTAGATATTTCCATGTTTATATAGATGGCAGTGTAGATATTTTCTTGTTTATGTAGATGGCGTTGTAGATACCTCCATGTTTAAAGTGATGGCGGTGTGTATATTTCCATGTTGATGGAGATAGCGGTGTAGATATTTCCATGTTTATAGAGATAGCGGTGTAGTTATTTCCATGTTTATAGAGATAGCGGTGTAGTTATTTCCATGTTTCTACAGATGACTGTGTAGATATTTCCATGTTTGTACAGATGGCAGTGTAGATATTTCCATGTTTATAGAGATAGAAGTGTAGATATTTTCATGTTTATACATATTGCGGTGGAGATTTGTCCATGTTTATACAGATAGCAATGGAGATATTTCCACGTTAATACACATAGCGTTGTAGATATTTCCATGTTTATACAGATAGCGTTGTAGATATTTCCATGTTTATACAGATGGCTTTGCCGATAATTCCATGTTTATACAGAGTTCTCTGTAGATATTTCCATGTTTATATAGATGACAGTGCAGATATTTCCAGGTTTATACAGATGGCTGTGTAGATATTTCCATGTTTATACAGAAGACTTTGTAGGTATTTCCATGTTTATACAGATGGCGGTTTAGATATTTCCATGTTTGTACAGATCGCGGTGAAGATACTTCCATGTTTATACAGATAGCGGTGTAGATATTTCCATGTTTATACAGATCGCGGTGTAGATATTTCCATGTTTATAGAGATGGCGGTGTAGATATTTCCATGTTTATACAGATGACGGTGTAGATATTTCCATGTTTATAGAGATGGCGGTGTAGATATTTCCATGTTTATAGAGATAGCGGTGTAGATATATTAATGTTCATAGATTTAGCAGTGAGGATATTTCCATGTTTATACAGATAGCAGTGTAGATATTTCCACTTTTATAGAGATAGCGGTTTAGATATTTCACATTTATACAGAGAGCGGTGTAGATATTTCCATGTTTATACAGATTGCGGTGTAGATATTTCCATGTTTATACAGATAGCGGTGTAGATATTTCCACGTTTATACAGATGGCGGTGTAGATATTTCCATCTTTCTACAAATGGCAGTGTAGATATTTCCATGTTTATAGAGATGGCGGTGTAGATATTTCCATGTTTATATAGATGGCAGTGTAGATATTTTCTTGTTTATGTAGATGGCGTTGTAGATACCTCCATGTTTAAAGAATTGGCGGTGTGTATATTTCCATGTTGATGGAGATAGCGGTGTAGATATTTCCATGTTTATAGAGATAGCGGTGTAGTTATTTCCATGTTTATAGAGATAGAGGTGTAGATATTTCCATGTTTCTACAGATGACTGTGTAGATATTTCCATGTTTGTACAGATGGCAGTGTAGATATTTCCATGTTTATAGAGATAGAAGTGTAGATATTTTCATGTTTATACATATTGCGGTGGAGATTTGTCCATGTTTATACAGATAGCAATGGAGATATTTCCACGTTAATACACATAGCGGTGTAGATATTTCCATGTTTATACAGATAGCGTTGTAGATATTTCCATGTTTATACAGATGGCTGTGCCGATATTTCCATGTTTATACAGAGTTCTCTGTAGATATTTCGATGTTTATATAGATGACAGTGCAGATATTTCCAGGTTTATACAGATGGCTGTGTAGATATTTCCATGTTTATACAGATGACTTTGTAGGTATTTTCACGTTTATACAGATGGCGGTTTAGATATTTCCATGTTTATAGAGATAGCTGTGTAGATATTTCCATGTTTACACAGATAGCGGTTTAGATATTTCCATGTTGATACAGATCGCGGTGTAGATATTTCCATGTTTATACAGATCGTGGTGTAGATATTTCCATGTTTATACTGATAGCGGTGTAGATATTTCCATGTTTATACAGATGACGGTGTAGATATTTCCATGTTTATAGAGATGGCGGTGTAGATATTTCCATGTTTATAGAGATAGCGGTGTAGATATATCAATGTTCATAGAGATAGCAGTGAGGATATTTCCATGTTTATACAGATAGCAGTGTAGATATTTCCACTTTTATAGAGATAGCGGTTTAGATATTTCATATTTATACAGAGAGCGGTGTAGATATTTCCATGTTTATACAGATTGCGGTGTAGATATTTCCATGTTTATACAGATAGCGGTGTAGTTATTTCCACGTTTATACAGATGGCGGTGTAGATATTTCCATCTTTCTACAAATGGCAGTGTAGATATTTCCATGTTTATAGAGATGGCGGTGTAGATATTTCCATGTTTATATAGATGGCAGTGTAGATATTTTCTTGTTTATGTAGATGGCGTTGTAGATACCTCCATGTTTAAAGTGATGGCGGTGTATATATTTCCATGTTGATGGAGATAGCGGTGTAGATATTTCCATGTTTACATAGATGGCAGTGTAGCTATTTTCTTGTTTATGTAGATGGCGTTGTAGATACCTCCATGTTTAAAGAGATGGCGGTGTGTATATTTCCATGTTGATGGAGATAGCGGTGTAGATATTTCCATGTTTATAGAGATAGCGGTGTAGTTATTTCCATGTTTATAGAGATAGCGGTGTAGATATTTCCATGTTTCTACAGATGACTGTGTAGATATTTCCATGTTTGTACAGATGGCAGTGTAGATATTTCCATGTTTATAGAGATAGAAGTGTAGATATTTTCATGTTTATACATATTGCGGTGGAGATTTGTCCATGTTTATACAGATAGCAATGGAGATATTTCCACGTTAATACACATAGCGGTGTAGATATTTCCATGTTTATACAGATAGCGTTGTAGATATTTCCATGTTTATACAGATGGCTGTGCCGATAATTCCATGTTTATACAGAGTTCTCTGTAGATATTTCCATGTTTATATAGATGACAGTGCAGATATTTCCAGGTTTATACAGATGGCTGTGTAGATATTTCCATGTTTATACAGATGGCTGTGTAGATATTTCCATGTTTATACAGATGACTTTGTAGGTATTTCCATGTTTATACAGATGGTGTTGTAGATATTTCCATGTTTATAGAGATAGCTGTGTAGATATTTCCATGTTTACACAGATAGCGGTTTAGATATTTCCATGTTTATACAGATCGCGGTGTAGATATTTCCATGTTTATACAGATCGCGGTGTAGATATTTCCATGTTTATACCGATAGCGGTGTAGATATTTCCATGTTTATACAGATGACGGTGTAGATATTTCCATGTTTATAGAGATGGCGGTGTAGATATTTCCATGTTTATAGAGATAGCGGTGTAGATATATCAATGTTCATAGAGATAGCAGTGAGGATATTTCCATGTTTATACAGATAGCAGTGTAGATATTTCCACTTTTATAGAGATAGCGGTTCAGATACTTCATATTTATACAGAGAGCAGTGTAGATATTTCCATGTTTATACAGATTGCGGTGCAGATATTTCCATGTTTATACAGATAGCGGTGTAGATATTTCCACGTTTATACAGATGGCGGTGTAGATACTTCCATCTTTCTACAAATGGCAGTGTAGATATTTCCATGTTTATAGAGATGGCGGTGTAGATATTTCCATGTTTATATAGATGGCAGTGTAGATATTTTCTTGTTTATGTAGATGGCGTTGTAGATACCTCCATGTTTAAAGAGATGGCGGTGTGTATATTTCCATGTTGATGGAGATAGCGGTGTAGATATTTCCATGTTTATAGAGATAGCGGTGTAGTTACTTCCGTGTTTACAGAGATAGCGGTGTAGATATTTCCATGTTTCTACAGATGATTGTGTAGATATTTCCATGTTTGTACAGATGGCAGTGTAGATATTTCCATGTTTATAGAGATAGAAGTGTAGATATTTTCATGTTTATACATATTGCGGTGGAGATTTGTCCATGTTTATACAGATAGCAATGGAGATATTTCCACGTTAATACACATAGCGGTGTAGATATTTCCATGTTTATACAGATAGCGTTGTAGATATTTCCACGTTTATACAGATGGCGGTGTAGATATTTCCATCTTTCTACAAATGGCAGTGTAGATATTTCCATGTTTATAGAGATGGCGGTGTAAATATTTCCATGTTTATATAGATGGCAGTGTAGATATTTTCTTGTTTATGTAGATGGCGTTGTAGATACCTCCATGTTTAAAGAGATGGCGGTGTGTATATTTCCATGTTGATGGAGATAGCGGTGTAGATATTTCCATGTTTATAGAGATAGCGGTGTAGTTATTTCCGTGTTTACAGAGATAGCGTGTAGATATTTCCATGTTTCTACAGATGACTGTGTAGATATTTCCATGTTTGTACAGATGGCAGTGTAGATATTTCCATGTTTATAGAGATAGAAGTGTAGATATTTTCATGTTTATACATATTGCGGTGGAGATTTGTCCATGTTTATACAGATAGCAATGGAGATATTTCCGCGTTAATACACATAGCGGTGTAGATATTTCCATGTTTATACAGATAGCGTTGTAGATATTTCCATGTTTATATAGATGGCTGTGCCGATATTTCCATGTTTATACAGAGTTCTCTGTAGATATTTCCATGTTTATATAGATGACAGTGCAGATATTTCCAGGTTTATACAGATGGCTGTGTAGAAATTTCCATGTTTATACAGATGGCTCTGTAGATATTTCCACGTTTATACAGATGACTTTGTAGGTATTTCCATGTTTATACAGATGGCGGTGTAGATATTTCCATGTTTATAGAGATAGATGTGTAGATATTTCCATGTTTACACAGATAGCGGTTTGGATATTTCCATGTTTATACAGATCACGGTGTAGATATTTCCATGTTTATACAGATCGCGGTGTAGATATTTCCATGTTTATACAGATAGCCGTGTAGATATTTCCATGTTTATACAGATGACGGTGTAGATATTTCCATGTTTATAGAGATGGCGGTGTAGATATTTCCATGTTTATAGAGATAGTGGTGTAGATCTATCAATATTCATAGAGATAGCAGTGGGGATATTTCCATGTTTATACAGATAGCAGTGTAGATATTTCCACTTTTATAGAGATAGCGGTTTAGATATTTCATATTTATACAGAGAGCGGTGTAGATATTTCCATGTTCATACAGATTGCGGTGTAGATATTTCCATGTTTATACAGATAGCGGTGTAGATATTTCCACGTTTATACAGATGGCGGTGTAGATATTTCCATCTTTCTACAAATGGCAGTGTAGATATTTCCATGTTTATAGAGATGGCGGTGTAGATATTTCCATGTTTATATAGATGGCAGTGTGGATATCTTCTTGTTTATGTAGATGGCGTTGTAGATACCTCCATGTTTAAAGAGATGGCGGTGTGTATATTTCCATGTTGATGGAGATAGCGGTGTAGATATTTCCATGTTTATAGAGATAGCGGTGTAGTTATTTCCATGTTTCTACAGATGACTGTGTAGATATTTCCATGTTTGTACAGATGGCAGTGTAGATATTTCCATGTTTATAGAGATAGAAGTGTAGATATTTTCATGTTTATACATATTGCGGTGGAGATTTGTCCATGTTTATACAGATAGCAATGGAGATATTTCCACGTTAATACACATAGCGGTGTAGATATTTCCATGTTTATACAGATAGCTGTGCCGATATTTCCATGTTTATACAGAGTTCTCTGTAGATATTTCCATGTTTATATAGATGACAGTGCAGATATTTCCAGGTTTATACAGATGGCTGTGTAGATATTTCCATGTTTATACAGATGACTTTGTAGGTATTTTCATGTTTATACAGATGGCGGTTTAGATATTTCCATGTTTATAGAGATAGCTGTGTAGATATTTCCATGTTTACACAGATAGCGGTTTAGATATTTCCCTGTTTATACAGATTGCAGTGTAGATATTTCCATGTTTATACAGATTGTGGTGTAGATATTTCCATGTTTATACTGATAGAGGTGTAGATATTTCCATGTTTATACAGATGACGGTGTAGATATTTCCATGTTTATAGAGATGGCGCTGTAGATATTTCCATGTTTATAGAGATAGCGGTGTAGATATATCAATGTTCATAGAGATAGCAGTGAGGATATTTCCATGTTTATACAGATAGCAGTGTAGATATTTCCACTATTATAGAGATAGCGGTTTAGATATTTCATATTTATACAGAGAGCGGTGTAGATATTTCCATGTTTATACAGATTACGGTGTAGATATTTCCATGTTTATACAGATAGCGGTGAATATATTTCCACGTTTATACAAATGGCGGTGTAGATATTTCCATCTTTCTACAAATGGCAGTGTAGAAATTTCCATGTTTATAGAGATGGCGGTGTAGATATTTCCATGTTTATATAGATGGCAGTGTAGATATTTTCTTGTTTATGTAGAAGGCGTTGTAGATACCTCCATGTTTAAAGAGATGGCGGTGTGTATATTTCCATGTTGATGGAGATAGCGGTGTAGATATTTCCATGTTTATAGAGATAGCGGTGTAGTTATTTCCATGTTTATAGAGATATCGGTGTAGATATTTCCATGTTTCTACAGATGACTGTGTAGATATTTCCATGTTTGTACAGATGGCAGTGTAGATATTTCCATGTTTATAGAGATAGAAGTGTAGATATTTTCATGTTTATACATATTGCGGTGGAGATTTGTCCATGTTTATACAGATAGCAATGGAGATATTTCCACGTTAATACACATAGCGGTGTAGATATTTCCATGTTTATACAGATAGCGTTGTAGATATTTCCATGTTTATACAGATGGCTGTGCCGATATTTCCATGTTTATACAGAGTTCTCTGTAGATATTTCCATGTTTATATAGATGACCGTGCAGATATTTCCAGGTTTATACAGATGGCTGTGTAGATATTTCCATGTTTATACAGATGGCTGTGTAGATATTTCCATGTTTATACAGATGACTTTGTAGGTATTTCCATGTTTATACAGATGGTGTTGTAGATATTTCCATGTTTATAGAGATAGCTGTGTAGATATTTCCATGTTTACACAGATAGCGGTTTAGATATTTCCATGTTTATACAGATCGCGGTGTAGATATTTCCATGTTTATACAGATCGCGGTGTAGATATTTCCATGTTTATACCGATAGCGGTGTAGATATTTCCATGTTTATACAGATGACGGTGTAGATATTTCCATGTTTATAGAGATGGCGGTGTAGATATTTCCATGTTTATAGAGATAGCGGTGTAGATATATCAATGTTCATAGAGATAGCAGTGAGGATATTTCCATGTTTATACAGATAGCAGTGTAGATATTTCCACTTTTATAGAGATAGCGGTTCAGATACTTCATATTTATACAGAGAGCAGTGTAGATATTTCCATGTTTATACAGATTGCGGTGCAGATATTTCCATGTTTATACAGATAGCGGTGTAGATATTTCCACGTTTATACAGATGGCGGTGTAGATATTTCCATCTTTCTACAAATGGCAATGTAGATATTTCCATGTTTATAGAGATGGCGGTGTAGATATTTCCATGTTTATATAGATGGCAGTGGAGATATTTTCTTGTTTATGTAGATGGCGTTGTAGATACCTCCATGTTTAAAGAGATGGCGGTGTGTATATTTCCATGTTGATGGAGATAGCGGTGTAGATATTTCCATGTTTATAGAGATAGCGGTGTAGTTACTTCCGTGTTTACAGAGATAGCGGTGTAGATATTTCCATGTTTCTACAGATGACTGTGTAGATATTTCCATGTTTGTACAGATGGCAGTGTAGATATTTCCATGTTTATAGAGATAGAAGTGTAGATATTTTCATGTTTATACATATTGCGGTGGAGATTTGTCCATGTTTATACAGATAGCAATGGAGATATTTCCACGTTAATACACATAGCGGTGTAGATATTTCCATGTTTATACAGATAGCGTTGTAGATATTTCCATGTTTATACAGATGGCTGTGCCGATATTTCCATGTTTTTACAGAGTTCTCTGTAGATATTTCCATGTTTATATAGATGACAGTGCAGATATTTCCAGGTTTATACAGATGGCTGTGGAGATATTTCCATATTTATACAGATGACTTTGTAGGTATTTCCATGTTTATAGAGATGGCGGTGTAGATAGTTCCCTGTTTATAGAGATAGCGGTGTAGATATATCAATGTTCATAGAGTTAGCAGTGAGGATATTTCCATGTTTATACAGATAGCAGTGTAGATATTTCCACTTTTATAGAGATAGCGGTTTAGATATTTCATATTTATACAGAGAGCGGTGTATATATTTCCATGTTTATACAGATTGCGGTGTAGATATTTCCATGTTTATACAGATAGCGGTGTAGATATTTCCACGTTTATACAGATGGTGGTGTAGATATTTCCATCTTTCTACAAATGGCAGTGTAGATATTTCCATGTTTATAGAGATGGCGGTGTAGATATTTCCATGTTTATATTGATGGCAGTGTAAATATTTTCTTGTTCATGTAGATGGTGTTGTAGATACCTCCATGTTTAAAGTGATGGCGGTGTGTATATTTCCATGTTGATGGAGATAGCGGTGTAGATATTTCCATGTTTATAGAGATAGTGGTGTAGTTATTTCCATGTTTATAGAGATAGCGGTGTAGATATTTCCATGTTTCTACAGATGACTGTGAAGATATTTCCATGTTTGTACAGATGACAGTGTAGATATTTCCATGTTTATAGAGACAGAAGTGTAGATATTTTCATGTTTATACATATTGTGGTGGAGATTTGTCCATGTTTATACAGATAGCAATGGAGATATTTCCACGTTAATACACATAGCGGTGTAGATATTTCCATGTTTATACAGAGAGCGTTGTAGATATTTCCATGTTTATACAGATGGCTGTGCCAATATTAACATGTTTATACAGAGTTCTCTGTAGATATTTCCATGTTTATATAGATGAAAGTGCAGATATTTCCAGGTTTATACAGATGGCTGTGTAGATATTTCCATGTTTATACAGATGGCTGTGTAGATATTTCCATGTTTATACAGATGACTTTGTAGGTATTTCCATGTTTATACAGATGGCGGTGTAGATATTTCCATGTTTATAGAGATGGCGGTGTAGATATTTCCATGTTTATAGAGATAGCGGTGTAGATCTATCAATATTCATAGAGATAGCAGTGAGGATATTTCCATGTTTATACAGATAGCAGTGTAGATATTTCCACTTTTATAGAGATAGCGGTTTAGATATCTCATATTTATACAGAGAACGGTGTAGATATTTCCATGTTTATACAGATTGCGGTGTATATATTTCCATGTTTATACAGATAGCAGTGTAGATATTTCCATGTTTATACAGATGGCGGTGTAGATATTTCCAACTTTCTACAAATGGCAGTGTAGATATTTGCATGTTTATAGAGATGGCGGTGTAGATATTTCCATGTTTATATAGATGGCAGTGTAGATATTTTCTTGTTTATGTAGATGGCGTTGTAGATACCTCCATGTTTAAAGGGATGGCGCTGTGTAAATTTCCATGTTGATGGAGATAGCGGTGTAGATATTGCCATGTTTATAGAGATAGCGGTGTAGTTATTTCCATGTTTATAGAGATAGCGGTGTAGATATTTCCATGTTTCTACAGATGACTGTGTAGATATTTCCATGTTTGTACAGATGGCAGTGTAGATATTTCCATGTTTCTAGAGATAGAAGTGTAGATATTTTCATGTTTATCCATATTGCGGTGGAGATTTGTCCATGTTTATACAGATAGCAATGGAGATATTTCCACGTTAATACACATAGCGGTGTAGATATTTCCATGTTTATACAGATAGCGTTGTAGATATTTCCATGTTTATACAGATGGCTGTGCCGATATTTCCATGTTTATACAGAGTTCTCTGTAGATATTTCCATGTTTATATAGATGACAGTGCAGATATTTCCAGGTTTATACAGATGGCTGTGTAGGTATTTCCATATTTATACAGATGGCTGTGTAGATATTTCCATGTTTATACAGATGCCTTTGTAGGTATTTCCATGTTTATACAGATGGCGGTGTAGATATTTCCATGTTTATAGAGATAGCTGTGTAGATATTTCCATGTTTACACAGATAGCGGTTTAGATATTTCCATGTTTATACAGATCGCAGTGTAGATATTTAAATGTTTATACAGATCGCGGTGTAGATATTTCCATGTTTATACAGATAGCGGTGTAGATATTTCCATGTTTATACAGATGGCTGTGCCGATATTTCCATGTTTTTACAGAGTTCTCTGTAGATATTTCCATGTTTATATAGATGACAGTGCAGATATTTCCAGGTTTATACAGATGGCTGTGGAGATATTTCCATATTTATACAGATGACTTTGTAGGTATTTCCATGTTTATAGAGATGGCGGTGTAGATAGTTCCCTGTTTATAGAGATAGCGGTGTAGATATATCAATGTTCATAGAGTTAGCAGTGAGGATATTTCCATGTTTATACAGATAGCAGTGTAGATATTTCCACTTTTATAGAGATAGCGGTTTAGATATTTCATATTTATACAGAGAGCGGTGTATATATTTCCATGTTTATACAGATTGCGGTGTAGATATTTCCATGTTTATACAGATAGCGGTGTAGATATTTCCACGTTTATACAGATGGTGGTGTAGATATTTCCATCTTTCTACAAATGGCAGTGTAGATATTTCCATGTTTATAGAGATGGCGGTGTAGATATTTCCATGTTTATATTGATGGCAGTGTAAATATTTTCTTGTTCATGTAGATGGTGTTGTAGATACCTCCATGTTTAAAGTGATGGCGGTGTGTATATTTCCATGTTGATGGAGATAGCGGTGTAGATATTTCCATGTTTATAGAGATAGTGGTGTAGTTATTTCCATGTTTATAGAGATAGCGGTGTAGATATTTCCATGTTTCTACAGATGACTGTGAAGATATTTCCATGTTTGTACAGATGACAGTGTAGATATTTCCATGTTTATAGAGACAGAAGTGTAGATATTTTCATGTTTATACATATTGTGGTGGAGATTTGTCCATGTTTATACAGACAGCAATGGAGATATTTCCACGTTAATACACATAGCGGTGTAGATATTTCCATGTTTATACAGAGAGCGTTGTAGATATTTCCATGTTTATACAGATGGCTGTGCCAATATTAACATGTTTATACAGAGTTCTCTGTAGATATTTCCATGTTTATATAGATGAAAGTGCAGATATTTCCAGGTTTATACAGATGGCTGTGTAGATATTTCCATGTTTATCCATATTGCGGTGGAGATTTGTCCATGTTTATACAGATAGCAATGGAGATATTTCCACGTTAATACACATAGCGGTGTAGATATTTCCATGTTTATACAGATAGCGTTGTAGATATTTCCATGTTTATACAGATGGCTGTGCCGATATTTCCATGTTTATACAGAGTTCTCTGTAGATATTTCCATGTTTATATAGATGACAGTGCAGATATTTCCAGGTTTATACAGATGGCTGTGTAGGTATTTCCATATTTATACAGATGGCTGTGTAGATATTTCCATGTTTATACAGATGCCTTTGTAGGTATTTCCATGTTTATACAGATGGCGGTGTAGATATTTCCATGTTTATAGAGATAGCTGTGTAGATATTTCCATGTTTACACAGATAGCGGTTTAGATATTTCCATGTTTATACAGATCGCAGTGTAGATATTTAAATGTTTATACAGATCGCGGTGTAGATATTTCCATGTTTATACAGATAGCGGTGTAGATATTTCCATGTTTATACAGATGGCTGTGCCGATATTTCCATGTTTTTACAGAGTTCTCTGTAGATATTTCCATGTTTATATAGATGACAGTGCAGATATTTCCAGGTTTATACAGATGGCTGTGGAGATATTTCCATATTTATACAGATGACTTTGTAGGTATTTCCATGTTTATAGAGATGGCGGTGTAGATAGTTCCCTGTTTATAGAGATAGCGGCGTAGATCTATCAATGTTCATAGAGATAGCAGTGAGGATATTTCCATGTTTATACAGATAGCAGTGTAGATATTTCCACTTTTATAGAGATAGCGGTTTAGATATTTCATATTTATACAGAGAGCGGTGTAGATATTTCCATGTTTATACAGATTGCGGTGTTGATATTTCCATGTTTATACAGATAGCGGTGTAGATATTTCCACGTTTATACAGATGGCGGTGTAGATATTTCTATCTTTCTACAAATGGCAGTGTAGATATTTCCATGTTTATAGAGATGGCGGTGTAGATATTTCCATGTTTATATAGATGGCAGTGTAGATATTTTCTTGTTTATGTAGATGGCGTTGTAGATACCTCCATGTTTAAAGAGATGGCGGTGTGTATATTTCCAAGTTGACGTAGATAGCGGTGTAGATATTTCCATGTTTATAGAGATAGCGGTGTAGTTATTTCCATGTTTATAGAGATAGCGGTGTAGATATTTCCATGTTTCTACAGATGACTGTGTAGATATTTCCATGTTTGTACAGATGGCACTGTAGATATTTCCAGGTTTATAGAGATAGAAGTGTAGATATTTTCATGTTTATACATATTGCGGTGGAGATTTGTCCATGTTTATACAGATAGCAATGGAGATATTTCCACGTTAATACACATAGCGGTGAAGATATTTCCATGTTTATACAGATAGCGTTGTAGATATTTCCATGTTTATACAGATGGCTGTGCCGATCTTTCCATGTTTATACAGAGTTCTCTGTAGATATTTCCATGTTTATGTAGATGACAGTGCAGATATTTCCAGGTTTATACAGATGGCTGTGTAGTTATTTCCATGTTTATACAGATGGCTGTGTTGATATTTCCATGTTTATACAGATGACTTTGTAGGTATTTCCATGTTTATACAGATGGCGGTGTAGATATTTCCATGTTTATAGAGATAGCTGTGTAGATATTTCCATGTTTACACAGATACCGGTTTAGATATTTCCATGTTTATACAGATCGCGGTGTAGATATTTCCATGTTTATACAGATCGCGGTGTAGATATTTCCATGTTTATACAGATAGCGGTGTAGATATTTCCATGTTTATACAGATGGCTGTGCCGATATTTCCATGTTTATAGAGATGGCGGTGTAGATATTTCCATGTTTATAGAGATAGCGGTGTAGATCTATCAATGTTCATAGAGATAGCAGTGAGGTTATTTCCATGTTTATACAGATAGCAGTGTAGATATTTCCACTTTTATAGAGATAGCGGTTTAGATATTTAATATTTATACAGAGAGCGGTGTAGATATTTCCATGTTTATACAGATTGCGGTGTAGATATTTCCATGTTTATACAGATTGCGGTGTAGATGTTTCCATGTTTATACAGATAGCGGTGTAGTTATTTCCACGTTTATACAGATGGCGGTGTAGATATTTCCATCTTTCTACAAATGGCAGTGTAGATATTTCCATGTTTATAGAGATGGCGGTGTAGATATTTCCATGTTTATATAGATGGCAGTGTAGATATTTTCTTGTTTATATAGATGGCGTTGTAGATACCTCCATGTTTAAAGAGATGGCGGTGTGTATATTTCCATGTTTATAGAGATAGCGGTGTAGATATTTCCATGTTTCTACAGATGACTGTGTAGATATTTCCATGTTTGTACAGATGGCAGTGTAGATATTTCCATGTTTATAGAGATAGAAGTGTAGATATTTTCATGTTTGTACAGATGGCATTGTAGATATTTCCATGTTTATAGAGATAGAAGTGTAGATATTTTCATGTTTATACATATTGCGGTGGAGATTTGTCCATCTTTATACAGATAGCAATGGAGATATTTCCACGTTAATACACATAGCGGTGTAGATTTTTCCATGTTTATACAGATAGCGTTGTAGATATTTCCATGTTTATGCAGATGGCTGTGCCGATATTTCCATGTTTATAGAGATGGCGGTGTAGATATTTCCATGTTTATAGAGATAGCGGTGTAGATCTATCAATGTTCATAGAGATAGCAGTGAGGATATTTCCATGTTTATACAGATAGCAGTGTAGATATTTCCACTTTTATAGAGATAGCGGTTTAGATATTTCATATTTATACAGAGAGCGGTGTAGATATTTCCATGTTTATACAGATTGTGGTGTAGATATTTCCATGTTTATACAGATAGCGGTGTAGATATTTCCACGTTTATACAGATGGCGGTGTAGATATCTCCATCTTTCTAAAAATGGCAGTGTAGATATTTCCATGTTTATAGAGATGGCGGTGTAGATATTTCCATGTTTATATAGATGGCAGTGTAGATATTTTCTTGTTTGTATAGATGGCGTTGTAGATACCTCCATGTTTAAAGAGATGGCGGTGTGTATATTTCCAAGTTGATGGAGATAGCGGTGTAGATATTTCGATGTTTATAGAGATAGCGGTGTAGTTATTTCCATGTTAATAGAGATAGCGGTGTAGATATTTCCATGTTTCTACAGATGACTGTGTAGATAATTCCATGTTTGTACCGATGGCAGTGTAGATATTTCCATGCATTTAGAGATAGAAGTGTAGATATTTTCATGTTTATACATATTGCGGTGGAGATTTGTCCATGTTTATACACATAGCAATGGAGATATTTCCACGTTAATACACATAGTGATGTAGATATTTCCATGTTTATACAGATAGCGTTGTAGATATTTCCATGTTTATACAGATGGCTGTGCCGATATTTCCATGTTTATACAGAGTTCTCTGTAGATATTTCCATGTTTATATAGATGACAGTGCAGATATTTCCAGATTTATACAGATGGCTGTGTAGATATTTCCATGTTTATACAGATGGCTGTGTTGATATTTCCATGTTTATACAGATGACTTTGTAGGTATTTCCATGTTTATACAGATGGCGGTGTAGATATTTCCATGTTTATAGAGATAGCTGTGTAGATATTTCCATGTTTACACAGATAGCGGTTTAGATATTTCCATGTTTATACAGATCGCGGTGTAGATATTTGCATGTTTATACAGATCGCGGTGTAGATATTTCCATGTTTATACAGATAGCGGTGGAGATATTTCCATGTTTATACAGATAGCGGTGTAGATATTTCCATGTTTATTCAGATGACGGTGTAGATATTTCCATGTTTATAGAGATGGCGGTGTAGATATTTCCATGTTTATAGAGATAGCGGTGTAGATCTATCAATGTTCATAGAGATAGCAGTGAGGATATTTCCATGTTTATACAGATAGCAGTGTAGATATTTCCACTTTTATAGAGATAGCGGTTTAGATATTTCATATTTATACAGAGAGCGGTGTAGATATTTCCATGTTTATACAGATAGCGGTGTAGATATTTCCACGTTTATACAGATGGCGGTGTAGATATTTCCATCTTTCTACAAATGGCAGTGTAGATATTTCCATGTTTATAGAGATGGCGGTGTAGATATTTCCATGTTTATATAGATGGCAGTGTAGATATTTTCTTGTTTATGTAGATGGCGTTGTAGATACCTCCATGTTTAAAGAGATGGCGGTGTGTATATTTCCATGTTGATGGAGATAGCAGTGTAGATATTTCCATGTTTATAGAGATAGCGGTGTAGTTATTTCCATGTTTATAGAGATAGCAGTGTAGATATTTCCATGTTTCTACAGATGAGTGTGTAGATATTTCCATGTTTGTACAGATGGCAGTGTAGATATTTCCATGTTTATAGAGATAGAAGTGTAGATATTTTCATGTTTATACAGATGGCGGTGTAGATATTTCCATGTTTATAGAGATAGCTGTGTAGATATTTCCATGTTTACACAGATACCGGTTTAGATAATTCCATGTTTATACAGATCGCGGTGTAGATATTTCCATGTTTATACAGATCGCGATGTATGTATTTCCATGTTTATAGAGATAGCGGTGTAGATATTTCCATGTTTATACAGATGACGGTGTAGATATTTCCATGTTTATACTGATCGCGGTGTAGATATTTCCGTGTTTATAGAGATGACGGTGTAGATATTTCCATGTTCATCGAGATAGCGGTGATGATTTTTCCATGTTTATAGAGATAGCGGTGTGGATATTTCCATGTTTATGCAGATGTCTGTGCAGATATTTCCATGTTTATTCAGATGACTGTATAGGTGTTTCCATGTTTTTACAGATGGCTGTGCAGATATTTCCATGTTTATAGAGTTTGCGGAGTAGATATTTCCATGTTTGTACAGATTGCGGTGTTGATATTTACATCTATACACAGATGGCAGTGTAGATATTTCCATGTTTATACAGATGGCGGCGTAGATATTTCCATGGAGATGCAGATGGCGGTGTAGATATTTCCATGTTTATACAGATAGCGGTGTAGATATTTCCATGTTTACATAGATGGTGGTGTAGATATTTCCGTGTTTATATACATGGCGGTGTAGATACTTCCATCTTTATGGAGATGGCAGTGCAGATATTTCCATGTTTATACAGATAGCGGTGTAGATATTTCCATGTTTATACAGATGACGTTGTGGATATTTCCATGTTTATAGAGATGGCGGTGTAGATATTTCCATGTTTATAGAGATAGCGGTGTAGATCTATCAATGTTCATAGAGATAGCAGTGAGGATATTTCCATGTTTATACAGATAGCAGTGTAGATATTTCCACTTTTATAGAGATAGCGGTTTAGATATTTCATATTTATACAGAGAGCGGTGTAGATATTTCCATGTTTATACAGATTGCGGTGTAGATATTTCCATGTTTATACAGATAGCGGTGTAGATATTTCCACGTTTATACAGATGGCGGTGTAGATATTTCCATCTTTCTACAAATGGCAGTGTAGATATTTCCATGTTTATAGAGATGGCGGTGTAGATATTTCCATGTTTATATAGATGGCAGTGTAGATATTTTCTTGTTTATGTAGATGGCGTTGTAGATACCTCCATGTTTAAAGAGATGGCGGTGTGTATATTTCCATGTTGATGAAGATAGCGGTGTAGATATTTCCATGTTTATAGAGATAGCGGTGTAGTTATTTCCATGTTTATAGAGATAGCGGTGTAGATATTTCCATGTTTCTACAGATGAGTGTGTAGATATTTCCATGTTTGTACAGATGGCAGTGTAGATATTTCCATGTTTATAGAGATAGAAGTGTAGATATTTTCATGTTTATACATATTGCCGTGGAGATTTGTCCATCTTTATACAGAGAGCAATGGAGATATTTCCACGTTAATACACAAAGCGGTGTAGATATTTCCATGTTTATACAGATAGCGTTGTAGACATTTCCATGTTTATACAGATGGCTGTGCCGATATTTCCATGTTTATACAGAGTTCTCTGTAGATATTTCCATGTTTATATAGATGACAGTGCAGATATTTCCAGGTTTATACAGATGGCTGTGTAGATATTTCCATGTTTATACAGATGGCTGTGTAGATATTTCCATGTTTATACAGATGACTTTCTAGGTATTTCCATGTTTATACAGATGGCGGTGTAGATATTTCCATGTTTATAGAGATAGCTGTGTAGATATTTCCATGTTTACACAGATACCGGTTTAGATATTTCCATGTTTATACAGATCGCGGTGTAGATATTTCCATGTTTATACAGATCGCGGTGTAGATATTTCCATGTTTATAGAGATAGCGGTGTAGATATTTCCATGTTTATACAGATGACGGTGTTGATATTTCCATGTTTATACAGATGGCGGTGTAGATATTTCCATGTTTATAGAGATAGCGGTGTAGATCTATCAACGTTCATAGAGATAGCAGTGAGGATATTTCCATGTTTATACAGATAGCAGTGTAGATATTTCCACTTTTATAGAGATAGCGGTTTAGATATTTCATATTTATACAGAGAGCGGTGTAGATATTTCCATGTTTATACAGATCGCGGTGTAGATATTTCCATGTTTATACAGATCGCGGTGTAGATATTTCCATGTTTATACAGATAGCGGTGTAGATATTTCCAAGTTTATACAGATGACGGTGTAGATATTTCCATGTTTATAGAGATGGCAGTGTAGATATTTCCATGTTTATATAGATGGCAGTGTAGATATTTTCTTGTTTATGTAGATGGCGTTGTAGATACCTCCATGTTTAAAGAGATGGCGGTGTGTATATTTCCATGTTGATGGAGATAGCGGTGTAGATATTTCCATGTTTATAGAGATAGCGGTGTAGGTATTTCCATGTTTATAGAGATAGCGGTGTAGATATTTCCATGTTTCTACAGAAGACTGTGTAGATATTTCCATGTTTGTACAGATGGCAGTGTAGATATTTCCAAGTTTATAGAGATAGAAGTGTAGATATTTTCATGTTTATACATATTGCGGTGGAGATTTGTCCATGTTTATACAGATAGCAATGGAGATATTTCCACGTTAATACACATAGAGGTGTATATATTTCCATGTTTATACAGATAGCGTTGTAGATATTTCCATGTTTATACAGATGGCTGTGCCGATATTTCCATGTTTATACAGAGTTCTCTGTAGATATTTCCATGTTTATATAGATGACAGTGCAGATATTTCCAGGTTTATACAGATGGCTGTGTAGATATTTCCAGGTTTATACAGATGGCTCTGTAGATATTTCCATGTTTATACAGATGGCTGTGTAGATATTTCCTTGCTTATGCAGATGACTTTGTAGGTATTTCCATGTTTATACAGATGGCGGTGTAGATATTTCCATGTTTATAGAGATAGCTGTGTAGATATTTCCATGTTTACACAGATACCGGTTTAGATAATTCCATGTTTATACAGATCGCGGTGTAGATATTTCCATGTTTATACAGATCGCGGTGTAGATATTTCCATGTTTATAGAGATAGCGGTGTAGATATTTCCATGTTTATACAGATGACGGTGTAGATATTTCCATGTTTATACTGATCGCGGTGTAGATATTTCCGTGTTTATAGAGATGACGGTGTAGATATTTCCATGTTCATCGAGATAGCGGTGATGATTTTTCCATGTTTATAGAGATAGCGGTGTGGATATTTCCATGTTTATGCAGATGTCTGTGCAGATATTTCCATGTTTATTCAGATGACTGTATAGGTGTTTCCATGTTTTTACAGATGGCAGTGCAGATATTTCCATGTTTATAGAGTTTGCGGAGTAGATATTTCAATGTTTGTACAGATTGCGGTGTTGATATTTCCATCTATACACAGATGGCAGTGTAGATATTTCCATGTTTATACAGATGGCGGCGTAGATATTTCCATGGAGATGCAGATGGCGGTGTAGATATTTCCATGTTTATACAGATAGCGGTGTAGATATTTCCATGTTTACATAGATGGTGGTGTAGATATTTCCGTGTTTATATACATGGCGGTGTAGATACTTCCATCTTTATGGAGATGGCAGTGCAGATATTTCCATGTTTATACAGATAGCGGTGTAGATATTTCCATGTTTATACAGATCGCGGTGTAGATATTTCCATGTTTATACAGATCGTGGTGTAGATATTTCCATGTTTATACAGATAGCGGTGTAGATATTTCCATGTTTATACAGATAGCGCTGTAGATATTTCCATGTTTATACAGATAGCGGTGTAGATATTTCCATGTTTATACAGATAGCGCTGTAGATATTTCCATGTTTATACAGATGGCGGTGTAGATATTTCCATGTTTATAGACATGGCGGTGTAGATATTTCCATGTTTATAGAGATAGAAGTGTAGATATTTTCATGTTTATACATATTGCGGTGGAGATTTGTCCATGTTTATACACATAGCAATGGAGATATTTCCACGTTAATACACATAGCGGTGTAGATATTTCCATGTATATACAGATAGCGTTGTAGATATTTCCATGTTTATACAGATGGATGTGCCGATATTTCCATGTTTATACAGAGTTCTGTGTAGATATTTCCATGTTTATAGAGATGACAGTGCAGATTTTTCCAGGTTTTTACAGAGGGCTGTGTAGATATTTCCATGTTTATACAGATGGCTGTGTAGATATTTCCATGTTTATAGAGATATCAGTGGATTTATTTCCATGTTTATACAGATTGCGGTGTAGTTATTTCCAGGTTTATATAGATAGCGGTGTAGATATTTCCATGTATATACACATGTCTGTGTAGATATTTCCATGTTTATACAGATGGCGGTGTAGATATTTCCATGTTTATACAGATAACTTTGAAAGTATTTCCATGTTTATACAGATGGCGGTGTAGATATTTTGATGTTTATACAGATAGCGTTGTAGACATTTCCATGTTTATACAGATGGCTGTGCCGATATTTCCATGTTTATACAGAGTTCTCTGTAGATATTTCCATGTTTATACAGATAGCGTTGTAGACATTTCCATGTTTATACAGATGGCTGTGCCGATATTTCCATGTTTATACAGAGTTCTCTGTAGATATTTCCATGTTTATATAGATGACAGTGCAGATATTTCCAGGTTTATACAGATGGCTGTGTAGATATTTCCATTTTTATACAGATGGCTGTGTAGATATTTCCATGTTTATACAGATGACTTTGTAGGTATTTCCATGTTTATACAGATGGCGGTGTAGATATTTCCATGTTTATAGAGATAGCAGTGTAGATATTTCCATGTTTACACAGATACCAGTTTAGATATTTCCATGTTTATACAGATCGCGGTGTAGATATTTCCATGTTTATACAGATCGCGGTGTAGATATTTCCATGTTTATAGAGATAGCGGTGTAGATATTTCCATGTTTATACAGATGACGGTGTTGATATTTCCATGTTTATACAGATGGCGGTGTAGATATTTCCATGTTTATAGAGATAGCGGTGTAGATCTATCAATGTTCATAGAGATAGCAGTGAGGATATTTCCATGTTTATACAGATAGCAGTGTAGATATTGCCACTTTTATAGAGATAGCGGTTTAGATATTTCATATTTATACAGAGAGCGGTGTAGATATTTCCATGTTTATACAGATCGCGGTGTAGATATTTCCATGTTTATACAGATCGCGGTGTAGATATTTCCATGTTTATACAGATAGCGGTGTAGATATTTCCATGTTTATACAGATGACGGTGTAGATATTTCCATGTTTATACTGATCGCGGTGTAGATATTTCCGTGTTTATAGAGATGACGGTGTAGATATTTCCATGTTCATCGAGATAGCGGTGATGATTTTTCCATGTTTATAGAGATAGCGGTGTGGATATTTCCATGTTTATGCAGATGTCTGTGCAGATATTTCCATGTTTATTCAGATGACTGTATAGGTGTTTCCATGTTTTTACAGATGGCAGTGCAGATATTTCCATGTTTATAGAGTTTGCGGAGTAGATATTTCCATGTTTGTACAGATGGCGGTGTTGATATTTCCATCTATACACAGATGGCCGTGTAGATATTTCCATGTTTATACAGATGGCGGCGTAGATATTTCCATGGAGATGCAGATGGCGGTGTAGATATTTCCATGTTTATACAGATAGCGGTGTAGATATTTCCATGTTTACATAGATGGTGGTGTAGATATTTCCGTGTTTATATACCTGGCGGTGTAGATACTTCCATCTTTATGGAGATGGCAGTGCAGATATTTCCATGTTCATACAGATAGCGGTGTAGATATTTCCATGTTTATACAGATCGCGGTGTAGATATTTCCATGTTTATACAGATCGTGGTGTAGATATTTCCATGTTTATACAGATAGCGGTGTAGATATTTCCATGTTTATACAGATAGCGCTGTAGATATTTCCATGTTTATAGAGATGGCGGTGTAGATATTTCCATGTTTATAGAGATGGCGGTGTAGATATTTCCATGTTTATAGAGATAGAAGTGTAGATATTTTCATGTTTATACATACTGCGGTGGAGATTTGTCCATGTTTATACAGATAGCAATGGAGATATTTCCACGTTAATACACATAGCGGTGTAGATATTTCCATGTTTATACAGATAGCGTTGTAGCTAATTCCATGTTCATACAGATGGCTGTGCCGATATTTCCATGTTTATACAGAGTTCTCTGTAGATATTTCCATGTTTATATAGATGACAGTGCAGATTTTTCCAGGTTTATACAGATGGCTGTGTAGATATTTCCATGTTTATACAGATGGCTGTGTAGATATTTCCATGTTTATACAGATGACTTTGTAGGTATTTCCATGTTTATACATATGGCGGTGTAGATATTTCCATGTTTATAGAGATAGCAGTGGAGTTATTTCCATGTTTATACAGATTGAGGTGTAGTTATTTCCAGGTTTATATAGATAGCGGTGTAGATATTTCCATGTATATACACATGTCTGTGTAGATATTTCCAGGTTTATACAGATGGCTGTGTAGATATTTCCATGTTTATACAGATAACTTTGAAAGTATTTCCATGTTTATACAGATGGCGGTGTAGATATTTTGATGTTTATACAGATAGCAGTGGAGATATTTCCATGTTTATACAGGTAGCGGTGTAGATATTTCCATGTTTATACTGATCGCGGTGTAGATATTTCCATGTTTATAGAGATGACGGTGTAGATATTTCCATGTTCATCGAGATAGCGGTGATGATTTTTCCATGTTTATAGAGATAGCGGTGTGGATATTTCCATGTTTATACAGATGTCCGTGCAGATATTTCCATGTTTATTCAGATGACTGTATAGGTGTTTCCATGTTTTTACAGATGGCAGTGCAGATATTTCCATGTGTGTAGAGTTTGCGGAGTAGATATTTCCATGTTTGTACAGATGGCGGTGTTGATATTTCCATCTATACACAGATGGCCGTGTAGATATTTCCATGTTTATACAGATGGCGGCGTAGATATTTCCATGGAGATGCAGATGGCGGTGTAGATATTTCCATGTTTTTACAGATAGCGGTGTAGATATTTCCGTGTTTACATAGATGGTTGTGTAGATATTTCCATGTTTATAGAGATAGCGGTGTAGACATTTCCATATTTATACAGATAACTGTGTAGAAATTTCCATGTTTATACAGATAGCAGTGTAAATATTTCCATGTTTATACAGATCACGGTGTAGATATTTCCATGTTTATAGAGATAGCGGTGTAGATATTTCCATTTTTTTACAGATAGCGGTGTAGTTATTTCCACGTTTATACAGACCGCGGTGTAGATATTTCCATGTTTATACAGATAGCGGTGCAGCTATTTCCATGTTTGTACAGATGGCGGTGTTGATATTTCCATCTATACGCAGATGACCGTGTAGATATTTCCATGTTTATAAAGATGGCGGCGCAGATATTTCCATGGATATGTAGATGGCAGTGTAGATATTTCCATGTTTATACAGATAGTGGTGTAGTTATTTCCATGTTTATATAGACAGCGGTGTAGATATTTCCATGTATATACACATGGCTGTGTAGATATTTCCATGTTTATGCAGATGGCGTTGTAGATATTTCCATGTTTACACAAATAACTTTGTATTTCCATGTTTATACAGATGGCGGTGTAGATATTTCGATGTTTATAGAGATAGCAGTTGAGATATTTCCATTTTTATATAGATAGCGGTGTAGATATTTCCATGTTTATACTGATCGTGGTGTAGATATTTCCATGTTTATAGAGATGGCGGTGTAGATATTTCCATGTTCATAGAGATAGCGGTGTTGAATTTCCATGTTTATAGAGATAGTGGTGTGGATATTTCCATGTTTATACGGATAGGGGTGTAGATATTTCCATGTTTATAGAGATGGCGGTGTAGATATTTCCATGTTTATGCAGATCACGGTGTAGATATTTGCTTGTTTTTGCAAATAGTGGTGTAGTTATTTCCATGTTTATACAGATAGCGGTGTAGATATTTCCATGTATATACAGACGGCTGTGTAGATATTTCCATGTTTATACAGATGGCTGTGTAGATATTTCCATGTTTATACAGATGACTTTGTAGGTATTTCCATGTTTATACAGATGGCGGTGTAGATATTTCCATGTTTATACAGATCGCGGTGTAGATTTTTCCATGTTTATACAGATAGGCGAGTAGATATTTCCATGTTAATACAGATAGCGGTGTAGTTATTTCCATGTTTTTACAGATAACGGTGTAGATATTTCCATGTTTATACAGATAGCGGTGTAGATATTTCCATGTTTATACAGATAGCGGTGTAGTTATTTCCATGTTTTTACAGATATCGGTGTAGATATTTCCATGTTTACACAGATTGCGCTGTAGGTATTTCCATCTTTCTACAGATGGCATTGTAGATATTTCCATGTTTATACAGATGGCGGTGTAGATATTTCCATGTTTATATAGATGGTGGTGTAGATATTACCATGTTTATACAGATAGCGGTGTAGATATTTCCATGTTTATACAGATCGTGGTGAAGATATTTCCATGTTTATAGAGATCACGGTGTAGATTTTTCCATGTTTATATAGATCGCGGTGTAGATATTTCCATGTTTATACAGATAGCGGTGAAGATATTTCCATGTTTATGCAGATAGCGGTGTAGATAATTCCATGTTTATAGAGATAGCGGTGTAGGTATTTGCATGTTTATTGACATAGCGGTGTAGATATTTCCATGTTTATATAGATGGCGTTGTAGATATTTCCCTGTTTATACCGATAGCGGTGTTGTTATTTCCACGTTTATACAGATAGCGATGTAGATATTTCCATGTTTATACAGCTCGCGGTGCAGATATTTGTATCTTTATACAGAGGGCGTTGTAGATATTTCCTTATTCACACAGATGGCAATGTAGATGTTTCCATGTTTATACAGATGGCAGAGTAGTTAGTACCATGTTTATGGAGATGGCAGTGTAGATATTTTCATGTTTATAGAGATGGCAGTGTAGATATTTCCATGTTTATACAGATGGCAGTGAAGGTATTACCATGTTTATACAGATATTGGTGTAGATATTTCCATGTTTATACAGATGGCGGTGTAGATACATCCATGTTTCTGAAGATGGCGGTGTAGATATTTCCATGTTTATAGAGATAGCGGTGTAGATATTTCCATTTTTATACAGATAGCGGTGTAGATATTTCCATGTTTATACAGACCGCGGTGTAGTTATTTCCATGTTTATACAGATAGCGGTGCAGCTATTTCCATGTTTGTACAGATGGCGGTGTTGATATTTCCATCTATACACAGATGACCGTGTAGATATCTCCATGTTTATACAGATGGCGGCGCAGATATTTCCATGGATATGTAGATGGCAGTGTAGATATTTCCATGTTTATACAGATAGTGGTGTAGTTATTTCCATGTTTATATAGACAGCAGTGTAGATATTTCCATGTATATACACATGGCTGTGAAGATATTTCCATGTTTATGCAGATGGCGTTGTAGATATTTCCATGTTTACACAGATAACTTTGTATTTCCATGTTTATACAGATGGCGGTGTAGATATTTCGATGTTTATAGAGATAGCAGTTGAGATATTTCCATTTTTATATAGATAGCGGTGTAGATATTTCCATGTTTATACTGATCGTGGTGTAGATATTTCCATGTTTATAGAGATGGCGGTGTAGATATTTCCATGTTCATAGAGATAGCGGTGTTGAATTTCCATGTTTATAGAGATAGCGGTGTGGATATTTCCATGTTTATACGGATAGGGGTGTAGATATTTCCATGTTTATAGAGATGGCGGTGTAGATATTTCCATGTTTATGCAGATCACGGTGTAGATATTTGCTTGTTTTTGCAAATAGTGGTGTAGTTATTTCCATGTTTATACAGATAGCGGTGTAGATATTTCCATGTATATACAGACGGCTGTGTAGATATTTCCATGTTTATACAGATGGCTGTGTAGATATTTCCATGTTTATACAGATGACTTTGTAGGTATTTCCATGTTTATACAGATGGCGGTGTAGATATTTCCATGTTTATACAGATCGCGGTGTAGATATTTCCATGTTTATACAGATAGGCGAGTAGATATTTCCATGTTAATACAGATAGCGGTGTAGTTATTTCCATGTTTTTACAGATAACGGTGTAGATATTTCCATGTTTATACAGATAGCGGTGTAGATATTTCCATGTTTATACAGATAGCGGTGTAGTTATTTCCATGTTTTTACAGATATCGGTGTAGATATTTCCATGTTTACACAGATTGCGCTGTAGGTATTTCCATCTTTCTACAGATGGCATTGTAGATATTTCCATGTTTATACAGATGGCGGTGTAGATATTTCCATGTTTATATAGATGGTGGTGTAGATATTACCATGTTTATACAGATAGCGGTGTAGATATTTCCATGTTTATACAGATCGTGGTGAAGATATTTCCATGTTTATACAGATCGCGGTGTAGATTTTTCCATGTTTATATAGATCGCGGTGTAGATATTTCCATGTTTATACAGATAGCGGTGAAGATATTTCCATGTTTATACAGATAGCGGTGTAGATAATTCCATGTTTATAGAGATAGCGGTGTAGGTATTTGCATGTTTATTGACATAGCGGTGTAGATATTTCCATGTTTATATAGATGGCGTTGTAGATATTTCCCTGTTTATACCGATAGCGGTGTTGGTATTTCCACGTTTATACAGATAGCGATGTAGTTATTTCCATGTTTATACAGCTCGCGGTGCAGATATTTGTATCTTTATACAGAGGGCGTTGTAGATATTTCCTTATTCACACAGATGGCAATGTAGATGTTTCCATGTTTATACAGATGGCAGAGTAGTTAGTACCATGTTTATGGAGATGGCAGTGTAGATATTTTCATGTTTATAGAGATGGCAGTGTAGATATTTCCATGTTTATACAGATGGCAGTGAAGGTATTACCATGTTTATACAGATATTGGTGTAGATATTTCCATGTTTATACAGATGGCGGTGTAGATACATCCATGTTTCTGAAGATGGCGGTGTAGATATTTCCATGTTTATAGAGATAGCGGTGTAGATATTTCCATTTTTATACAGATAGCGGTGTAGATATTTCCATGTTTATACAGACCGCGGTGTAGTTATTTCCATGTTTATACAGATAGCGGTGCAGCTATTTCCATGTTTGTACAGATGGCGGTGTTGATATTTCCATCTATACACAGATGACCGTGTAGATATCTCCATGTTTATACAGATGGCGGCGCAGATATTTCCATGGATATGTAGATGGCAGTGTAGATATTTCCATGTTTATACAGATAGTGGTGTAGTTATTTCCATGTTTATATAGACAGCAGTGTAGATATTTCCATGTATATACACATGGCTGTGAAGATATTTCCATGTTTATGCAGATGGCGTTGTAGATATTTCCATGTTTACACAGATAACTTTGTATTTCCATGTTTATACAGATGGCGGTGTAGATATTTCGATGTTTATAGAGATAGCAGTTGAGATATTTCCATTTTTATATAGATAGCGGTGTAGATATTTCCATGTTTATACTGATCGTGGTGTAGATATTTCCATGTTTATAGAGATGGCGGTGTAGATATTTCCATGTTCATAGAGATAGCGGTGTTGAATTTCCATGTTTATAGAGATAGCGGTGTGGATATTTCCATGTTTATACGGATAGGGGTGTAGATATTTCCATGTTTATAGAGATGGCGGTGTAGATATTTCCATGTTTATGCAGATCACGGTGTAGATATTTGCTTGTTTTTGCAAATAGTGGTGTAGTTATTTCCATGTTTATACAGATAGCGGTGTAGATATTTCCATGTATATACAGACGGCTGTGTAGATATTTCCATGTTTATACAGATGGCTGTGTAGATATTTCCATGTTTATACAGATGACTTTGTAGGTATTTCCATGTTTATACAGATGGCGGTGTAGATATTTCCATGTTTATACAGATCGCGGTGTAGATATTTCCATGTTTATACAGATAGGCGAGTAGATATTTCCATGTTAATACAGATAGCGGTGTAGTTATTTCCATGTTTTTACAGATAACGGTGTAGATATTTCCATGTTTATACAGATAGCGGTGTAGATATTTCCATGTTTATACAGATAGCGGTGTAGTTATTTCCATGTTTTTACAGATATCGGTGTAGATATTTCCATGTTTACACAGATTGCGCTGTAGGTATTTCCATCTTTCTACAGATGGCATTGTAGATATTTCCATGTTTATACAGATGGCGGTGTAGATATTTCCATGTTTATATAGATGGTGGTGTAGATATTACCATGTTTATACAGATAGCGGTGTAGATATTTCCATGTTTATACAGATCGTGGTGAAGATATTTCCATGTTTATACAGATCGCGGTGTAGATTTTTCCATGTTTATATAGATCGCGGTGTAGATATTTCCATGTTTATACAGATAGCGGTGAAGATATTTCCATGTTTATACAGATAGCGGTGTAGATAATTCCATGTTTATAGAGATAGCGGTGTAGGTATTTGCATGTTTATTGACATAGCGGTGTAGATATTTCCATGTTTATATAGATGGCGTTGTAGATATTTCCCTGTTTATACCGATAGCGGTGTTGGTATTTCCACGTTTATACAGATAGCGATGTAGTTATTTCCATGTTTATACAGCTCGCGGTGCAGATATTTGTATCTTTATACAGATGGCGTTGTAGATATTTCCTTATTCACACAGATGGCAATGTAGATGTTTCCATGTTTATACAGATGGCAGAGTAGTTAGTACCATGTTTATGGAGATGGCAGTGTAGATATTTTCATGTTTATAGAGATGGCAGTGTAGATATTTCCATGTTTATACAGATGGCAGTGAAGGTATTACCATGTTTATACAGATATTGGTGTAGATATTTCCATGTTTATACAGATGGCGGTGTAGATACATCCATGTTTCTGAAGATGGCGGTGTAGATATTTCCATGTTTATAGAGATAGCGGTGTAGATATTTCCATTTTTATACAGATAGCGGTGTAGATATTTCCATGTTTATACAGACCGCGGTGTAGATATTTCCATGTTTATACAGATAGCGGTGCAGCTATTTCCATGTTTGTACAGATGGCGGTGTTGATATTTCCATCTATACACAGATGACCGTGTAGATATCTCCATGTTTATACAGATGGCGGCGCAGATATTTCCATGGATATGTAGATGGCAGTGTAGATATTTCCATGTTTATACAGATAGTGGTGTAGTTATTTCCATGTTTATATAGACAGCAGTGTAGATATTTCCATGTATATACACATGGCTGTGAAGATATTTCCATGTTTATGCAGATGGCGTTGTAGATATTTCCATGTTTACACAGATAACTTTGTATTTCCATGTTTATACAGATGGCGGTGTAGATATTTCGATGTTTATAGAGACAGCAGTTGAGATATTTCCATTTTTATACACAGAGCGGTGTAGATATTTCCCTGTTTATACTGATCCTGGTGTAGATATTTCCATGTTTATAGAGATGGCGGTGTAGATATTTCCATTTTTTTACAGATAGCGGTGTAGTTATTTCCACGTTTATACAGACCGCGGTGTAGATATTTCCATGTTTATACAGATAGCGGTGCAGCTATTTCCATGTTTGTACAGATGGCGGTGTTGATATTTCCATCTATACGCAGATGACCGTGTAGATATTTCCATGTTTATAAAGATGGCGGCGCAGATATTTCCATGGATATGTAGATGGCAGTGTAGATATTTCCATGTTTATACAGATAGTGGTGTAGTTATTTCCATGTTTATATAGACAGCGGTGTAGATATTTCCATGTATATACACATGGCTGTGTAGATATTTCCATGTTTATGCAGATGGCGTTGTAGATATTTCCATGTTTACACAAATAACTTTGTATTTCCATGTTTATACAGATGGCGGTGTAGATATTTCGATGTTTATAGAGATAGCAGTTGAGATATTTCCATTTTTATATAGATAGCGGTGTAGATATTTCCATGTTTATACTGATCGTGGTGTAGATATTTCCATGTTTATAGAGATGGCGGTGTAGATATTTCCATGTTCATAGAGATAGCGGTGTTGAATTTCCATGTTTATAGAGATAGCGGTGTGGATATTTCCATGTTTATACGGATAGGGGTGTAGATATTTCCATGTTTATAGAGATGGCGGTGTAGATATTTCCATGTTTATGCAGATCACGGTGTAGATATTTGCTTGTTTTTGCAAATAGTGGTGTAGTTATTTCCATGTTTATACAGATAGCGGTGTAGATATTTCCATGTATATACAGACGGCTGTGTAGATATTTCCATGTTTATACAGATGGCTGTGTAGATATTTCCATGTTTATACAGATGACTTTGTAGGTATTTCCATGTTTATACAGATGGCGGTGTAGATATTTCCATGTTTATACAGATCGCGGTGTAGATATTTCCATGTTTATACAGATAGGCGAGTAGATATTTCCATGTTAATACAGATAGCGGTGTAGTTATTTCCATGTTTTTACAGATAACGGTGTAGATATTTCCATGTTTATACAGATAGCGGTGTAGATATTTCCATGTTTATACAGATAGCGGTGTAGTTATTTCCATGTTTTTACAGATATCGGTGTAGATATTTCCATGTTTACACAGATTGCGCTGTAGGTATTTCCATCTTTCTACAGATGGCATTGTAGATATTTCCATGTTTATACAGATGGCGGTGTAGATATTTCCATGTTTATATAGATGGTGGTGTAGATATTACCATGTTTATACAGATAGCGGTGTAGATATTTCCATGTTTATACAGATCGTGGTGAAGATATTTCCATGTTTATACAGATCGCGGTGTAGATTTTTCCATGTTTATATAGATCGCGGTGTAGATATTTCCATGTTTATACAGATAGCGGTGAAGATATTTCCATGTTTATACAGATAGCGGTGTAGATAATTCCATGTTTATAGAGATAGCGGTGTAGGTATTTGCATGTTTATTGACATAGCGGTGTAGATATTTCCATGTTTATATAGATGGCGTTGTAGATATTTCCCTGTTTATACCGATAGCGGTGTTGGTATTTCCACGTTTATACAGATAGCGATGTAGATATTTCCATGTTTATACAGCTCGCGGTGCAGATATTTGTATCTTTATACAGAGGGCGTTGTAGATATTTCCTTATTCACACAGATGGCAATGTAGATGTTTCCATGTTTATACAGATGGCAGAGTAGTTAGTACCATGTTTATGGAGATGGCAGTGTAGATATTTTCATGTTTATAGAGATGGCAGTGTAGATATTTCCATGTTTATACAGATGGCAGTGAAGGTATTACCATGTTTATACAGATATTGGTGTAGATATTTCCATGTTTATACAGATGGCGGTGTAGATACATCCATGTTTCTGAAGATGGCGGTGTAGATATTTCCATGTTTATAGAGATAGCGGTGTAGATATTTCCATTTTTATACAGATAGTGGTGTAGATATTTCCATGTTTATACAGACCGCGGTGTAGATATTTCCATGTTTATACAGATAGCGGTGCAGCTATTTCCATGTTTGTACAGATGGCGGTGTTGATATTTCCATCTATACACAGATGACCGTGTAGATATCTCCATGTTTATACAGATGGCGGCGCAGATATTTCCATGGATATGTAGATGGCAGTGTAGATATTTCCATGTTTATACTGATAGTGGTGTAGTTATTTCCATGTTTATATAGACAGCAGTGTAGATATTTCCATGTATATACACATGGCTGTGAAGATATTTCCATGTTTATGCAGATGGCGTTGTAGATATTTCCATGTTTACACAGATAACTTTGTATTTCCATGTTTATACAGATGGCGGTGTAGATATTTCGATGTTTATAGAGATAGCAGTTGAGATATTTCCATTTTTATATAGATAGCGGTGTAGATATTTCCATGTTTATACTGATCGTGGTGTAGATATTTCCATGTTTATAGAGATGGCGGTGTAGATATTTCCATGTTCATAGAGATAGCGGTGTTGAATTTCCATGTTTATAGAGATAGCGGTGTGGATATTTCCATGTTTATACGGATAGGGGTGTAGATATTTCCATGTTTATAGAGATGGCGGTGTAGATATTTCCATGTTTATGCAGATCACGGTGTAGATATTTGCTTGTTTTTGCAAATAGTGGTGTAGTTATTTCCATGTTTATACAGATAGCGGTGTAGATATTTCCATGTATATACAGACGGCTGTGTAGATATTTCCATGTTTATACAGATGGCTGTGTAGATATTTCCATGTTTATACAGATGACTTTGTAGGTATTTCCATGTTTATACAGATGGCGGTGTAGATATTTCCATGTTTATACAGATCGCGGTGTAGATATTTCCATGTTTATACAGATAGGCGAGTAGATATTTCCATGTTAATACAGATAGCGGTTTAGTTATTTCCATGTTTTTACAGATAACGGTGTAGATATTTCCATGTTTATACAGATAGCGGTGTAGATATTTCCATGTTTATACAGATAGCGGTGTAGTTATTTCCATGTTTTTACAGATATCGGTGTAGATATTTCCATGTTTACACAGATTGCGCTGTAGGTATTTCCATCTTTCTACAGATGGCATTGTAGATATTTCCATGTTTATACAGATGGCGGTGTAGATATTTCCATGTTTATATAGATGGTGGTGTAGATATTACCATGTTTATACAGATAGCGGTGTAGATATTTCCATGTTTATACAGATCGTGGTGAAGATATTTCCATGTTTATACAGATCGCGGTGTAGATTTTTCCATGTTTATATAGATCGCGGTGTAGATATTTCCATGTTTATACAGATAGCGGTGAAGATATTTCCATGTTTATACAGATAGCGGTGTAGATAATTCCATGTTTATAGAGATAGCGGTGTAGGTATTTGCATGTTTATTGACATAGCGGTGTAGATATTTCCATGTTTATATAGATGGCGTTGTAGATATTTCCCTGTTTATACCGATAGCGGTGTTGGTATTTCCACGTTTATACAGATAGCGATGTAGTTATTTCCATGTTTATACAGCTCGCGGTGCAGATATTTGTATCTTTATACAGATGGCGTTGTAGATATTTCCTTATTCACACAGATGGCAATGTAGATGTTTCCATGTTTATACAGATGGCAGAGTAGTTAGTACCATGTTTATGGAGATGGCAGTGTAGATATTTTCATGTATATAGAGATGGCAGTGTAGATATTTCCATGTTTATACAGATGGCAGTGAAGGTATTACCATGTTTATACAGATATTGGTGTAGATATTTCCATGTTTATACAGATGGCGGTGTAGATACATCCATGTTTCTGAAGATGGCGGTGTAGATATTTCCATGTTTATAGAGATAGCGGTGTAGATATTTCCATTTTTATACAGATAGCGGTGTAGATATTTCCATGTTTATACAGACCGCGGTGTAGATATTTCCATGTTTATACAGATAGCGGTGCAGCTATTTCCATGTTTGTACAGATGGCGGTGTTGATATTTCCATCTATACACAGATGACCGTGTAGATATCTCCATGTTTATACAGATGGCGGCGCAGATATTTCCATGGATATGTAGATGGCAGTGTAGATATTTCCATGTTTATACAGATAGTGGTGTAGTTATTTCCATGTTTATATAGACAGCAGTGTAGATATTTCCATGTATATACACATGGCTGTGAAGATATTTCCATGTTTATGCAGATGGCGTTGTAGATATTTCCATGTTTACACAGATAACTTTGTATTTCCATGTTTATACAGATGGCGGTGAAGATATTTCGATGTTTATAGAGACAGCAGTTGAGATATTTCCATTTTTATACACAGAGCGGTGTAGATATTTCCCTGTTTATACTGATCCTGGTGTAGATATTTCCATGTTTATAAAGATGGCGGTGTAGATATTTCCATGTTCATAGAGATAGCTGTGTTGAATTTCCATGTTTATAGAGATAGTGGTGTGGATATTTCCATGTTTATACGGATAGGGGTGTAGATATTTCCATGTTTATAGAGATGGCGGTGTAGATATTTCCATGTTTATACAGATGGCAGTGAAGGTATTACCATGTTTATACAGATATTGGTGTAGATATTTCCATGTTTATACAGATGGCGGTGTAGATATTTCGATGTATATACAGATGGCTGTGTAGATATTTCCATGTTTATACAGATGGCTGTGTAGATATTTCCATGTTTATACAGATGACTTTGTAGGTATTTCCATGTTTATACAGATGGCGGTGTAGATATTTCCATATTTATACAGATATCGGTGTAGATATTTCCATGTTTACACAGATTGCGGTGTAGGTATTTCCATCTTTCTACAGATGGCATTGTAGATATTTCCATGTTTATACAGATGGCGGTGTAGATATTTCCATGTTTATATAGATGGTGGTGTAGATATTACCATGTTTATACAGATAGTGGTGTAGATATTTCCATGTTTATACAGATCGTGGTGAAGATATTTCCATGTTTATACAGATCGCGGTGTAGATTTTTCCATGTTTATATAGATCGCGGTGTAGATATTTCCATGTTTATACAGATAGCGGTGAAGATATTTCCATGTTTATACACATAGCGGTGTAGATAATTCCATGTTTATAGAGATAGCGGTGTAGGTATTTGCATGTTTATTGACATAGCGGTTTAGATATTTCCATGTTTATATAGATGGCGTTGTAGATATTTCCCTGTTTATACCGATAGCGGTGTTGGTATTTCCACGTTTATACAGATAGCGATGTAGATATTTCCATGTTTATACAGCTCGCAGTGCAGATATTTGTATCTTTATACAGATGGCGTTGTAGATATTTCCTTATTCACACAGATGGCAATGTAGATGTTTCCATGTTTATACAGATGGCAGAGTAGTTAGTACCATGTTTATGGAGATGGCAGTGTAGATATTTTCATGTTTATAGAGATGGCAGTGTAGATATTTCCATGTTTATACAGATGGCAGTGAAGATATTACCATGTTTATACAGATATTGGTGTAGATATTTCCATGTTTATACAGATGGCGGTGTAGATACATCCATGTTTCTGAAGATGGCGGTGTAGATATTTTCATGTTTATAGAGATGGATGTGTAGATATTTCCATGTATATAGAGATAGCAGTGTAGATATTTTCATGTTTATAGAGAAAGCGTTGAAGTTATTTCCATGTTTATAGAGATAGCGGTGTAGATATTTCCATATTTATACAGATAGCGGTGTAGGTATTTCCAGGTTTATACAGATTGCGGTGTAGATATTTCCATGTTTCTACATATGGCAGTGTAGATATTTTCTTGTTTATACAGACAGCGGTGTAGACATTTCCATGTTTATACAGGTAGCGGTATAGATATTTCCAAGTTTACAGAGATAGCGGTGTAGTTATTTCCATCTTTGCACAGATTGCCGTGTAGATATTTCCATGTTTACGCAGATAGCTGTGTAGATATTTCCAAGTTTACCCAGATAGCTGTGTAGATATTTCCATGTTTACACACATCCCGTGGTACATATTTCCAGGTTTATACAGATTGTGGTTTAGATATATCCATGATTATACAGATAGCAATGTAGATATTTTCAAGTTTATACAGATAGCTGTGGAGATATTTCCATGTTTACAGAGACTGCGGTATAGATATTTCCATGTTTATACAGATAGCGGTGTAGATATTTCCATATTTTCAGAGATAGCAGTGTAGGTATTTCCATCTTTGCACAGATTTCTGTGTAGATATTTCCATTTTTACACAGATAGCTGTGTAGATATTTCCAAGTTTACACAGATAGCTGTGTAGATATTTCCATATTTACACACATAGCATTGTATATATTTCCATGTTTATACAGATAGCAGTGTAGATATTTCCATGTTTATACAGATAGCGGTGGAGATATTTCCCTGTTTATAAAGATAGCGATGTAGTTATTTCCATGTTTATACAGATAGCGGTGTAGATATTTCCTTGTTTATAGAGATAGCGGTGTAAATATTTCCATGTTTATATAGATGGCTGTGTAGATATTTCCATGTTTGTACAGATGGCAGTGTAGATATTTCCATGTTTATACAGATGGTGCTGTAGATATTTCCATGTTTATACAGATGGCAGTGTAGATATTTCCATCTTTATACAGATAGCGGTGTAGATATTTGCATGTTTACAGAGATAGCGGTGTAGATATTTCCATATTTACAGAGATAGCATTGTAGATATTTCCATGTTTATACAGATTGCGGTGTAGTTACTTCCAAGTTGATACAGATAGTGGTGTAGATATTTCCATGTTTATACAGGTAGCGGTGTAGAAATTCCAATGTTTATACAGATCGCTTTGTAGACATTTCCATCTTTCTACAGATATCAGTGTAGATATTTCCAAGTTTATACAGATGGCAGTGTAGATATTTCCATGTTTATACAGATGTCTGTGTAGATATTTCCATGTTTATGCAGATGGCGGTGTAGATATTTCCATGTTAATAGGTATGGCGGCGTAATTATTTCTATGTTTATAGAGATAGCGGTGTAAATATTTCCATGCTTATAGAGATGGTGGTGTAAGTATTTTCATGTTTATAGAGATAGCGGTGTAGATATTTCCATGTTTATACAGATAACGGTGTTGGTATTTCCATGTTTACACAGATAGCGGTGTAGATATTTCCATGTTTATACAGCTCGCGGTGTAGATATTTCCTTCTTTATACAGATGGCAGTGTAGATATTTCCATGTTTATACAGATAGCGGTGTATATATTTACATGTCTATAGAGGTAGCGGTGTAGGTATTTCCATATTTGTAGAGATTGCGGTGTAGATATTTCCATCTTTATACAGATGGCGGTGTAGATATTTCCATGTTTATACACATGGCAGTGAAGATATTTCCATGTTTATACAGATAGTGGTGTAGATATTTCCATGTTTATACAGATAGCGGTGTAGATACATCCATGTTTCTGAAGATGGCGGTGTAGATATTTTCACGTTTATAGAGTTGGCGGTGTAGATATTTCCATGTATATAGAGATTGCAGTGTAGATATTTCCATGTTTATAGAGAAAGCGGTGTAGGTATTTCCATGTTTATAGAGATAGCGGTGTGGATATTTCCATATTTATACAGATAGCGGTGTAGGTATTTCCATGTTTATACAGATGGCGGTGTAGATATTTCCTTGTTTATACAGAGAGCGGTGTAGATACTTCCACGTTTTACAGATAGTGGTGTAGATATTTCCATCTTTATACAGATAGCGGTGCAGATATTTCCATGTTTACACAAATAGCCGTGTAGATATTTCTATGTTTACACAGATAGAGTTGCAGATATTTCCATGTTTATAAAGATAGCGGTGCAGATATTTCCATCTTTATACATATAGCGGTGTGCGTACATCCATGTTTATACAGATAGCGGTGTGGGTATTTCCATGTTTATACAGATAGCGGTGTAGATATTTCCATGTTTTTACAGATATCGGTGTAGATATTTCCATGTTTACACAGATTGCGCTGTAGGTATTTCCATCTTTCTACAGATGGCATTGTAGATATTTCCATGTTTATACAGATGGCGGTGTAGATATTTCCATGTTTATATAGATGGTGGTGTAGATATTACCATGTTTATACAGATAGCGGTGTAGATATTTCCATGTTTATACAGATCGTGGTGAAGATATTTCCATGTTTATACAGATCGCGGTGTAGATTTTTCCATGTTTATATAGATCGCGGTGTAGATATTTCCATGTTTATACAGATAGCGGTGAAGATATTTCCATGTTTATACAGATAGCGGTGTAGATAATTCCATGTTTATAGAGATAGCGGTGTAGGTATTTGCATGTTTATTGACATAGCGGTGTAGATATTTCCATGTTTATATAGATGGCGTTGTAGATATTTCCCTTTTTATACCGATAGCGGTGTTGGTATTTCCACGTTTATACAGATAGCGATGTAGATATTTCCATGTTTATACAGCTCGCGGTGCAGATATTTGTATCTTTATACAGAGGGCGTTGTAGATATTTCCTTATTCACACAGATGGCAATGTAGATGTTTCCATGTTTATACAGATGGCAGAGTAGTTAGTACCATGTTTATGGAGATGGCAGTGTAGATATTTTCATGTTTATAGAGATGGCAGTGTAGATATTTCCATGTTTATACAGATGGCAGTGAAGGTATTACCATGTTTATACAGATATTGGTGTAGATATTTCCATGTTTATACAGATGGCGGTGTAGATACATCCATGTTTCTGAAGATGGCGGTGTAGATATTTCCATGTTTATAGAGATAGCGGTGTAGATATTTCCATTTTTATACAGATAGTGGTGTAGATATTTCCATGTTTATACAGACCGCGGTGTAGATATTTCCATGTTTATACAGATAGCGGTGCAGCTATTTCCATGTTTGTACAGATGGCGGTGTTGATATTTCCATCTATACACAGATGACCGTGTAGATATCTCCATGTTAATACAGATGGCGGCGCAGATATTTCCATGGATATGTAGATGGCAGTGTAGATATTTCCATGTTTATACTGATAGTGGTGTAGTTATTTCCATGTTTATATAGACAGCAGTGTAGATATTTCCATGTATATACACATGGCTGTGAAGATATTTCCATGTTTATGCAGATGGCGTTGTAGATATTTCCATGTTTACACAGATAACTTTGTATTTCCATGTTTATACAGATGGCGGTGTAGATATTTCGATGTTTATAGAGATAGCAGTTGAGATATTTCCATTTTTATATAGATAGCGGTGTAGATATTTCCATGTTTATACTGATCGTGGTGTAGATATTTCCATGTTTATAGAGATGGCGGTGTAGATATTTCCATGTTCATAGAGATAGCGGTGTTGAATTTCCATGTTTATAGAGATAGCGGTGTGGATATTTCCATGTTTATACGGATAGGGGTGTAGATATTTCCATGTTTATAGAGATGGCGGTGTAGATATTTCCATGTTTATGCAGATCACGGTGTAGATATTTGCTTGTTTTTGCAAATAGTGGTGTAGTTATTTCCATGTTTATACAGATAGCGGTGTAGATATTTCCATGTATATACAGACGGCTGTGTAGATATTTCCATGTTTATACAGATGGCTGTGTAGATATTTCCATGTTTATACAGATGACTTTGTAGGTATTTCCATGTTTATACAGATGGCGGTGTAGATATTTCCATGTTTATACAGATCGCGGTGTAGATATTTCCATGTTTATACAGATAGGCGAGTAGATATTTCCATGTTAATACAGATAGCGGTTTAGTTATTTCCATGTTTTTACAGATAACGGTGTAGATATTTCCATGTTTATACAGATAGCGGTGTAGATATTTCCATGTTTATACAGATAGCGGTGTAGTTATTTCCATGTTTTTACAGATATCGGTGTAGATATTTCCATGTTTACACAGATTGCGCTGTAGGTATTTCCATCTTTCTACAGATGGCATTGTAGATATTTCCATGTTTATACAGATGGCGGTGTAGATATTTCCATGTTTATATAGATGGTGGTGTAGATATTACCATGTTTATACAGATAGCGGTGTAGATATTTCCATGTTTATACAGATCGTGGTGAAGATATTTCCATGTTTATACAGATCGCGGTGTAGATTTTTCCATGTTTATATAGATCGCGGTGTAGATATTTCCATGTTTATACAGATAGCGGTGAAGATATTTCCATGTTTATACAGATAGCGGTGTAGATAATTCCATGTTTATAGAGATAGCGGTGTAGGTATTTGCATGTTTATTGACATAGCGGTGTAGATATTTCCATGTTTATATAGATGGCGTTGTAGATATTTCCCTGTTTATACCGATAGCGGTGTTGGTATTTCCACGTTTATACAGATAGCGATGTAGTTATTTCCATGTTTATACAGCTCGCGGTGCAGATATTTGTATCTTTATACAGATGGCGTTGTAGATATTTCCTTATTCACACAGATGGCAATGTAGATGTTTCCATGTTTATACAGATGGCAGAGTAGTTAGTACCATGTTTATGGAGATGGCAGTGTAGATATTTTCATGTATATAGAGATGGCAGTGTAGATATTTCCATGTTTATACAGATGGCAGTGAAGGTATTACCATGTTTATACAGATATTGGTGTAGATATTTCCATGTTTATACAGATGGCGGTGTAGATACATCCATGTTTCTGAAGATGGTGGTGTAGATATTTCCATGTTTATAGAGATAGCGGTGTAGATATTTCCATTTTTATACAGATAGCGGTGTAGATATTTCCATGTTTATACAGACCGCGGTGTAGATATTTCCATGTTTATACAGATAGCGGTGCAGCTATTTCCATGTTTGTACAGATGGCGGTGTTGATATTTCCATCTATACACAGATGACCGTGTAGATATCTCCATGTTTATACAGATGGCGGCGCAGATATTTCCATGGATATGTAGATGGCAGTGTAGATATTTCCATGTTTATACAGATAGTGGTGTAGTTATTTCCATGTTTATATAGACAGCAGTGTAGATATTTCCATGTATATACACATGGCTGTGAAGATATTTCCATGTTTATGCAGATGGCGTTGTAGATATTTCCATGTTTACACAGATAACTTTGTATTTCCATGTTTATACAGATGGCGGTGAAGATATTTCGATGTTTATAGAGACAGCAGTTGAGATATTTCCATTTTTATACACAGAGCGGTGTAGATATTTCCCTGTTTATACTGATCCTGGTGTAGATATTTCCATGTTTATAAAGATGGCGGTGTAGATATTTCCATGTTCATAGAGATAGCTGTGTTGAATTTCCATGTTTATAGAGATAGTGGTGTGGATATTTCCATGTTTATACGGATAGGGGTGTAGATATTTCCATGTTTATAGAGATGGCGGTGTAGATATTTCCATGTTTATACAGATGGCAGTGAAGGTATTACCATGTTTATACAGATATTGGTGTAGATATTTCCATGTTTATACAGATGGCGGTGTAGATATTTCGATGTATATACAGATGGCTGTGTAGATATTTCCATGTTTATACAGATGGCTGTGTAGATATTTCCATGTTTATACAGATGACTTTGTAGGTATTTCCATGTTTATACAGATGGCGGTGTAGATATTTCCATATTTATACAGATATCGGTGTAGATATTTCCATGTTTACACAGATTGCGGTGTAGGTATTTCCATCTTTCTACAGATGGCATTGTAGATATTTCCATGTTTATACAGATGGCGGTGTAGATATTTCCATGTTTATATAGATGGTGGTGTAGATATTACCATGTTTATACAGATAGTGGTGTAGATATTTCCATGTTTATACAGATCGTGGTGAAGATATTTCCATGTTTATACAGATCGCGGTGTAGATTTTTCCATGTTTATATAGATCGCGGTGTAGATATTTCCATGTTTATACAGATAGCGGTGAAGATATTTCCATGTTTATACACATAGCGGTGTAGATAATTCCATGTTTATAGAGATAGCGGTGTAGGTATTTGCATGTTTATTGACATAGCGGTTTAGATATTTCCATGTTTATATAGATGGCGTTGTAGATATTTCCCTGTTTATACCGATAGCGGTGTTGGTATTTCCACGTTTATACAGATAGCGATGTAGATATTTCCATGTTTATACAGCTCGCAGTGCAGATATTTGTATCTTTATACAGATGGCGTTGTAGATATTTCCTTATTCACACAGATGGCAATGTAGATGTTTCCATGTTTATACAGATGGCAGAGTAGTTAGTACCATGTTTATGGAGATGGCAGTGTAGATATTTTCATGTTTATAGAGATGGCAGTGTAGATATTTCCATGTTTATACAGATGGCAGTGAAGATATTACCATGTTTATACAGATATTGGTGTAGATATTTCCATGTTTATACAGATGGCGGTGTAGATACATCCATGTTTCTGAAGATGGCGGTGTAGATATTTTCATGTTTATAGAGATGGATGTGTAGATATTTCCATGTATATAGAGATAGCAGTGTAGATATTTTCATGTTTATAGAGAAAGCGTTGAAGTTATTTCCATGTTTATAGAGATAGCGGTGTAGATATTTCCATATTTATACAGATAGCGGTGTAGGTATTTCCAGGTTTATACAGATTGCGGTGTAGATATTTCCATGTTTCTACATATGGCAGTGTAGATATTTTCTTGTTTATACAGACAGCGGTGTAGACATTTCCATGTTTATACAGGTAGCGGTATAGATATTTCCAAGTTTACAGAGATAGCGGTGTAGTTATTTCCATCTTTGCACAGATTGCCGTGTAGATATTTCCATGTTTACGCAGATAGCTGTGTAGATATTTCCAAGTTTACCCAGATAGCTGTGTAGATATTTCCATGTTTACACACATCCCGTGGTACATATTTCCAGGTTTATACAGATTGTGGTTTAGATATATCCATGATTATACAGATAGCAATGTAGATATTTTCAAGTTTATACAGATAGCTGTGGAGATATTTCCATGTTTACAGAGACTGCGGTATAGATATTTCCATGTTTATACAGATAGCGGTGTAGATATTTCCATATTTTCAGAGATAGCAGTGTAGGTATTTCCATCTTTGCACAGATTTCTGTGTAGATATTTCCATTTTTACACAGATAGCTGTGTAGATATTTCCAAGTTTACACAGATAGCTGTGTAGATATTTCCATATTTACACACATAGCATTGTATATATTTCCATGTTTATACAGATAGCAGTGTAGATATTTCCATGTTTATACAGATAGCGGTGGAGATATTTCCCTGTTTATAAAGATAGCGATGTAGTTATTTCCATGTTTATACAGATAGCGGTGTAGATATTTCCTTGTTTATAGAGATAGCGGTGTAAATATTTCCATGTTTATATAGATGGCTGTGTAGATATTTCCATGTTTGTACAGATGGCAGTGTAGATATTTCCATGTTTATACAGATGGTGCTGTAGATATTTCCATGTTTATACAGATGGCAGTGTAGATATTTCCATCTTTATACAGATAGCGGTGTAGATATTTGCATGTTTACAGAGATAGCGGTGTAGATATTTCCATATTTACAGAGATAGCATTGTAGATATTTCCATGTTTATACAGATTGCGGTGTAGTTACTTCCAAGTTGATACAGATAGTGGTGTAGATATTTCCATGTTTATACAGGTAGCGGTGTAGAAATTCCAATGTTTATACAGATCGCTTTGTAGACATTTCCATCTTTCTACAGATATCAGTGTAGATATTTCCAAGTTTATACAGATGGCAGTGTAGATATTTCCATGTTTATACAGATGTCTGTGTAGATATTTCCATGTTTATGCAGATGGCGGTGTAGATATTTCCATGTTAATAGGTATGGCGGCGTAATTATTTCTATGTTTATAGAGATAGCGGTGTAAATATTTCCATGCTTATAGAGATGGTGGTGTAAGTATTTTCATGTTTATAGAGATAGCGGTGTAGATATTTCCATGTTTATACAGATAACGGTGTTGGTATTTCCATGTTTACACAGATAGCGGTGTAGATATTTCCATGTTTATACAGCTCGCGGTGTAGATATTTCCTTCTTTATACAGATGGCAGTGTAGATATTTCCATGTTTATACAGATAGCGGTGTATATATTTACATGTCTATAGAGGTAGCGGTGTAGGTATTTCCATATTTGTAGAGATTGCGGTGTAGATATTTCCATCTTTATACAGATGGCGGTGTAGATATTTCCATGTTTATACACATGGCAGTGAAGATATTTCCATGTTTATACAGATAGTGGTGTAGATATTTCCATGTTTATACAGATAGCGGTGTAGATACATCCATGTTTCTGAAGATGGCGGTGTAGATATTTTCACGTTTATAGAGTTGGCGGTGTAGATATTTCCATGTATATAGAGATTGCAGTGTAGATATTTCCATGTTTATAGAGAAAGCGGTGTAGGTATTTCCATGTTTATAGAGATAGCGGTGTGGATATTTCCATATTTATACAGATAGCGGTGTAGGTATTTCCATGTTTATACAGATGGCGGTGTAGATATTTCCTTGTTTATACAGAGAGCGGTGTAGATACTTCCACGTTTTACAGATAGTGGTGTAGATATTTCCATCTTTATACAGATAGCGGTGCAGATATTTCCATGTTTACACAAATAGCCGTGTAGATATTTCTATGTTTACACAGATAGAGTTGCAGATATTTCCATGTTTATAAAGATAGCGGTGCAGATATTTCCATCTTTATACATATAGCGGTGTGCGTACATCCATGTTTATACAGATAGCGGTGTGGGTATTTCCATGTTTATACAGATAGCGGTGTAGATATTTCCATGTTTTTACAGATATCGGTGTAGATATTTCCATGTTTACACAGATTGCGCTGTAGGTATTTCCATCTTTCTACAGATGGCATTGTAGATATTTCCATGTTTATACAGATGGCGGTGTAGATATTTCCATGTTTATATAGATGGTGGTGTAGATATTACCATGTTTATACAGATAGCGGTGTAGATATTTCCATGTTTATACAGATCGTGGTGAAGATATTTCCATGTTTATACAGATCGCGGTGTAGATTTTTCCATGTTTATATAGATCGCGGTGTAGATATTTCCATGTTTATACAGATAGCGGTGAAGATATTTCCATGTTTATACAGATAGCGGTGTAGATAATTCCATGTTTATAGAGATAGCGGTGTAGGTATTTGCATGTTTATTGACATAGCGGTGTAGATATTTCCATGTTTATATAGATGGCGTTGTAGATATTTCCCTGTTTATACCGATAGCGGTGTTGGTATTTCCACGTTTATACAGATAGCGATGTAGATATTTCCATGTTTATACAGCTCGCGGTGCAGATATTTGTATCTTTATACAGAGGGCGTTGTAGATATTTCCTTATTCACACAGATGGCAATGTAGATGTTTCCATGTTTATACAGATGGCAGAGTAGTTAGTACCATGTTTATGGAGATGGCAGTGTAGATATTTTCATGTTTATAGAGATGGCAGTGTAGATATTTCCATGTTTATACAGATGGCAGTGAAGGTATTACCATGTTTATACAGATATTGGTGTAGATATTTCCATGTTTATACAGATGGCGGTGTAGATACATCCATGTTTCTGAAGATGGCGGTGTAGATATTTCCATGTTTATAGAGATAGCGGTGTAGATATTTCCATTTTTATACAGATAGTGGTGTAGATATTTCCATGTTTATACAGACCGCGGTGTAGATATTTCCATGTTTATACAGATAGCGGTGCAGCTATTTCCATGTTTGTACAGATGGCGGTGTTGATATTTCCATCTATACACAGATGACCGTGTAGATATCTCCATGTTTATACAGATGGCGGCGCAGATATTTCCATGGATATGTAGATGGCAGTGTAGATATTTCCATGTTTATACTGATAGTGGTGTAGTTATTTCCATGTTTATATAGACAGCAGTGTAGATATTTCCATGTATATACACATGGCTGTGAAGATATTTCCATGTTTATGCAGATGGCGTTGTAGATATTTCCATGTTTACACAGATAACTTTGTATTTCCATGTTTATACAGATGGCGGTGTAGATATTTCGATGTTTATAGAGATAGCAGTTGAGATATTTCCATTTTTATATAGATAGCGGTGTAGATATTTCCATGTTTATACTGATCGTGGTGTAGATATTTCCATGTTTATAGAGATGGCGGTGTAGATATTTCCATGTTCATAGAGATAGCGGTGTTGAATTTCCATGTTTATAGAGATAGCGGTGTGGATATTTCCATGTTTATACGGATAGGGGTGTAGATATTTCCATGTTTATAGAGATGGCGGTGTAGATATTTCCATGTTTATGCAGATCACGGTGTAGATATTTGCTTGTTTTTGCAAATAGTGGTGTAGTTATTTCCATGTTTATACAGATAGCGGTGTAGATATTTCCATGTATATACAGACGGCTGTGTAGATATTTCCATGTTTATACAGATGGCTGTGTAGATATTTCCATGTTTATACAGATGACTTTGTAGGTATTTCCATGTTTATACAGATGGCGGTGTAGATATTTCCATGTTTATACAGATCGCGGTGTAGATATTTCCATGTTTATACAGATAGGCGAGTAGATATTTCCATGTTAATACAGATAGCGGTTTAGTTATTTCCATGTTTTTACAGATAACGGTGTAGATATTTCCATGTTTATACAGATAGCGGTGTAGATATTTCCATGTTTATACAGATAGCGGTGTAGTTATTTCCATGTTTTTACAGATATCGGTGTAGATATTTCCATGTTTACACAGATTGCGCTGTAGGTATTTCCATCTTTCTACAGATGGCATTGTAGATATTTCCATGTTTATACAGATGGCGGTGTAGATATTTCCATGTTTATATAGATGGTGGTGTAGATATTACCATGTTTATACAGATAGCGGTGTAGATATTTCCATGTTTATACAGATCGTGGTGAAGATATTTCCATGTTTATACAGATCGCGGTGTAGATTTTTCCATGTTTATATAGATCGCGGTGTAGATATTTCCATGTTTATACAGATAGCGGTGAAGATATTTCCATGTTTATACAGATAGCGGTGTAGATAATTCCATGTTTATAGAGATAGCGGTGTAGGTATTTGCATGTTTATTGACATAGCGGTGTAGATATTTCCATGTTTATATAGATGGCGTTGTAGATATTTCCCTGTTTATACCGATAGCGGTGTTGGTATTTCCACGTTTATACAGATAGCGATGTAGTTATTTCCATGTTTATACAGCTCGCGGTGCAGATATTTGTATCTTTATACAGATGGCGTTGTAGATATTTCCTTATTCACACAGATGGCAATGTAGATGTTTCCATGTTTATACAGATGGCAGAGTAGTTAGTACCATGTTTATGGAGATGGCAGTGTAGATATTTTCATGTATATAGAGATGGCAGTGTAGATATTTCCATGTTTATACAGATGGCAGTGAAGGTATTACCATGTTTATACAGATATTGGTGTAGATATTTCCATGTTTATACAGATGGCGGTGTAGATACATCCATGTTTCTGAAGATGGCGGTGTAGATATTTCCATGTTTATAGAGATAGCGGTGTAGATATTTCCATTTTTATACAGATAGCGGTGTAGATATTTCCATGTTTATACAGACCGCGGTGTAGATATTTCCATGTTTATACAGATAGCGGTGCAGCTATTTCCATGTTTGTACAGATGGCGGTGTTGATATTTCCATCTATACACAGATGACCGTGTAGATATCTCCATGTTTATACAGATGGCGGCGCAGATATTTCCATGGATATGTAGATGGCAGTGTAGATATTTCCATGTTTATACAGATAGTGGTGTAGTTATTTCCATGTTTATATAGACAGCAGTGTAGATATTTCCATGTATATACACATGGCTGTGAAGATATTTCCATGTTTATGCAGATGGCGTTGTAGATATTTCCATGTTTACACAGATAACTTTGTATTTCCATGTTTATACAGATGGCGGTGAAGATATTTCGATGTTTATAGAGACAGCAGTTGAGATATTTCCATTTTTATACACAGAGCGGTGTAGATATTTCCCTGTTTATACTGATCCTGGTGTAGATATTTCCATGTTTATAAAGATGGCGGTGTAGATATTTCCATGTTCATAGAGATAGCTGTGTTGAATTTCCATGTTTATAGAGATAGTGGTGTGGATATTTCCATGTTTATACGGATAGGGGTGTAGATATTTCCATGTTTATAGAGATGGCGGTGTAGATATTTCCATGTTTATACAGATGGCAGTGAAGGTATTACCATGTTTATACAGATATTGGTGTAGATATTTCCATGTTTATACAGATGGCGGTGTAGATATTTCGATGTATATACAGATGGCTGTGTAGATATTTCCATGTTTATACAGATGGCTGTGTAGATATTTCCATGTTTATACAGATGACTTTGTAGGTATTTCCATGTTTATACAGATGGCGGTGTAGATATTTCCATATTTATACAGATATCGGTGTAGATATTTCCATGTTTACACAGATTGCGGTGTAGGTATTTCCATCTTTCTACAGATGGCATTGTAGATATTTCCATGTTTATACAGATGGCGGTGTAGATATTTCCATGTTTATATAGATGGTGGTGTAGATATTACCATGTTTATACAGATAGTGGTGTAGATATTTCCATGTTTATACAGATCGTGGTGAAGATATTTCCATGTTTATACAGATCGCGGTGTAGATTTTTCCATGTTTATATAGATCGCGGTGTAGATATTTCCATGTTTATACAGATAGCGGTGAAGATATTTCCATGTTTATACACATAGCGGTGTAGATAATTCCATGTTTATAGAGATAGCGGTGTAGGTATTTGCATGTTTATTGACATAGCGGTTTAGATATTTCCATGTTTATATAGATGGCGTTGTAGATATTTCCCTGTTTATACCGATAGCGGTGTTGGTATTTCCACGTTTATACAGATAGCGATGTAGATATTTCCATGTTTATACAGCTCGCAGTGCAGATATTTGTATCTTTATACAGATGGCGTTGTAGATATTTCCTTATTCACACAGATGGCAATGTAGATGTTTCCATGTTTATACAGATGGCAGAGTAGTTAGTACCATGTTTATGGAGATGGCAGTGTAGATATTTTCATGTTTATAGAGATGGCAGTGTAGATATTTCCATGTTTATACAGATGGCAGTGAAGATATTACCATGTTTATACAGATATTGGTGTAGATATTTCCATGTTTATACAGATGGCGGTGTAGATACATCCATGTTTCTGAAGATGGCGGTGTAGATATTTTCATGTTTATAGAGATGGATGTGTAGATATTTCCATGTATATAGAGATAGCAGTGTAGATATTTTCATGTTTATAGAGAAAGCGTTGAAGTTATTTCCATGTTTATAGAGATAGCGGTGTAGATATTTCCATATTTATACAGATAGCGGTGTAGGTATTTCCAGGTTTATACAGATTGCGGTGTAGATATTTCCATGTTTCTACATATGGCAGTGTAGATATTTTCTTGTTTATACAGACAGCGGTGTAGACATTTCCATGTTTATACAGGTAGCGGTATAGATATTTCCAAGTTTACAGAGATAGCGGTGTAGTTATTTCCATCTTTGCACAGATTGCCGTGTAGATATTTCCATGTTTACGCAGATAGCTGTGTAGATATTTCCAAGTTTACCCAGATAGCTGTGTAGATATTTCCATGTTTACACACATCCCGTGGTACATATTTCCAGGTTTATACAGATTGTGGTTTAGATATATCCATGATTATACAGATAGCAATGTAGATATTTTCAAGTTTATACAGATAGCTGTGGAGATATTTCCATGTTTACAGAGACTGCGGTATAGATATTTCCATGTTTATACAGATAGCGGTGTAGATATTTCCATATTTTCAGAGATAGCAGTGTAGGTATTTCCATCTTTGCACAGATTTCTGTGTAGATATTTCCATTTTTACACAGATAGCTGTGTAGATATTTCCAAGTTTACACAGATAGCTGTGTAGATATTTCCATATTTACACACATAGCATTGTATATATTTCCATGTTTATACAGATAGCAGTGTAGATATTTCCATGTTTATACAGATAGCGGTGGAGATATTTCCCTGTTTATAAAGATAGCGATGTAGTTATTTCCATGTTTATACAGATAGCGGTGTAGATATTTCCTTGTTTATAGAGATAGCGGTGTAAATATTTCCATGTTTATATAGATGGCTGTGTAGATATTTCCATGTTTGTACAGATGGCAGTGTAGATATTTCCATGTTTATACAGATGGTGCTGTAGATATTTCCATGTTTATACAGATGGCAGTGTAGATATTTCCATCTTTATACAGATAGCGGTGTAGATATTTGCATGTTTACAGAGATAGCGGTGTAGATATTTCCATATTTACAGAGATAGCATTGTAGATATTTCCATGTTTATACAGATTGCGGTGTAGTTACTTCCAAGTTGATACAGATAGTGGTGTAGATATTTCCATGTTTATACAGGTAGCGGTGTAGAAATTCCAATGTTTATACAGATCGCTTTGTAGACATTTCCATCTTTCTACAGATATCAGTGTAGATATTTCCAAGTTTATACAGATGGCAGTGTAGATATTTCCATGTTTATACAGATGTCTGTGTAGATATTTCCATGTTTATGCAGATGGCGGTGTAGATATTTCCATGTTAATAGGTATGGCGGCGTAATTATTTCTATGTTTATAGAGATAGCGGTGTAAATATTTCCATGCTTATAGAGATGGTGGTGTAAGTATTTTCATGTTTATAGAGATAGCGGTGTAGATATTTCCATGTTTATACAGATAACGGTGTTGGTATTTCCATGTTTACACAGATAGCGGTGTAGATATTTCCATGTTTATACAGCTCGCGGTGTAGATATTTCCTTCTTTATACAGATGGCAGTGTAGATATTTCCATGTTTATACAGATAGCGGTGTATATATTTACATGTCTATAGAGGTAGCGGTGTAGGTATTTCCATATTTGTAGAGATTGCGGTGTAGATATTTCCATCTTTATACAGATGGCGGTGTAGATATTTCCATGTTTATACACATGGCAGTGAAGATATTTCCATGTTTATACAGATAGTGGTGTAGATATTTCCATGTTTATACAGATAGCGGTGTAGATACATCCATGTTTCTGAAGATGGCGGTGTAGATATTTTCACGTTTATAGAGTTGGCGGTGTAGATATTTCCATGTATATAGAGATTGCAGTGTAGATATTTCCATGTTTATAGAGAAAGCGGTGTAGGTATTTCCATGTTTATAGAGATAGCGGTGTGGATATTTCCATATTTATACAGATAGCGGTGTAGGTATTTCCATGTTTATACAGATGGCGGTGTAGATATTTCCTTGTTTATACAGAGAGCGGTGTAGATACTTCCACGTTTTACAGATAGTGGTGTAGATATTTCCATCTTTATACAGATAGCGGTGCAGATATTTCCATGTTTACACAAATAGCCGTGTAGATATTTCTATGTTTACACAGATAGAGTTGCAGATATTTCCATGTTTATAAAGATAGCGGTGCAGATATTTCCATCTTTATACATATAGCGGTGTGCGTACATCCATGTTTATACAGATAGCGGTGTGGGTATTTCCATGTTTATACAGATAGCGGTGTAGATATTTCCATGTTTATAGAGATGACTGTCTAGATATTTCCATGTTTATACAGCTTTCCGTGTAGATATTTCCATGTTTATACAGATAGCGGTGTAGATATTTCCATGTTTATACAGATAGCTGTGTAGATATTTCCATGTTTATACAGACAGCATTGTAGATATTTCTGTGTTTATAGAGATAGCGGTGTAGATATTTTTATGTTCATACAAACAACAGTGTAGATATTTTCATGTTTATGGAGATAGCGGTGTAGATATGTCCATTTTTATAGACATAGCGGTGTAAATATTTCCAAGTTTTTAAAGATAGCGGTGTAAATATTTCCATGATTATACAGATAGCGGTCTAAATATTTTCATGTTTATAGACACAGCGGTGTAGATATTTCCATGTTTTTAGAGATAGCAGTGTAAATATTTCTATGTTTATACAGATAGCCGTGTAAATGTTTACACGTTTATAGGGATAGCGGTGTAGATATTCCCACGTTTAAACATATAGCGGTGTAGATATTTCCCCGTTTATAGAGATAGCGGTGTAGATATTTCCACGTTTATACAGATAGCGGTGAAGATATTTCCACTTTTATACAGATTGCGGTGTAGAAATTTCCAAGTTTATACACATAGCGGTGCAGATATTTCCACGTTTATACACATACCGGTGTAGATATTTCCATGTTTATACAGATAGCGGTGTTGATATTTCCACGTTTGTAGACATAGCGATGTAGATATTTCCACGTCTATACAGATAGCGTTGTAGGTATTTTCACATTAATACTGATAACGGTGTAATTATTTCCAGGTTTATAGAGACAGCGGTGTAGATATTTCCATGTTTCTACAGATAGCGGTGTAGATATTTCCATCTTTATAGAGACAGCGGTGTAGATATTTCCATGTTTATACAGATAGCGGTGTAGATATTTCCATGTTTATACAGTCAGTGGTGTAGATATTTCCATGTTTAAACAGATAGCCGTGTATATATTTCCATGTTTATACAGACAGCAGTGTAGATATTTCCATGTTTTACAGATAGTGGTGTAGATATTTCCATGTTTATAGAGATAGTGGTGTAGATATTTCCATGTTTATTGAGATAGCTTTGTAAATATTTCCATGTTTATACAGATAGCGGTGTAAGTATTTCCATGTTTATAGAGATAGCGGTGTAGATATTTCCATGTTTATACAGATAGCGGTGTAGATATTTCCACATTTATACTTATAGCGGTGTAGATATTTCCAGGTTTATAGAGTTAGCTGTGTAGATGTTGCCACGTTTAAAGAAATAGCGGTGTAGATATTTCCATGTTTTTAGAGATAACAGTGTATATATTTCCACGTTTATAGAGATAGCGGTGTAGATATTTCCATGTTTCTAGAGACAGTGGTGTAGACATTCCCATGTTCATAGAGATAGCGGTGTAGATATTTCCATGTTTATAGAGACAGTGATGTAGATATTTGCGTGTTTATAGAGATAGCATTGTAGATATTTCCATGTTTATGGAGACTGTGGTGTAGATATTTCCATGTTTATACAGATAGAGGTCTAGTTATTTCCATGTTTATAGAGACAGCAGTGTAGATATTTCCATGTTTATACAGATAGCGGTGTAGGTATTTCCATGTTTATAGAGATAGAGGTGTAGATATTTCCATGTTTATGGAGATAGCGGTGTAGATATTTCCATGTTTATAGAGACGGCGGTGTAAATAGTTCCATGTTTATACAGATAGCGTTGTAAATGTTTACACATTTACAGAGATAGCGGTGTAGATATTTCCACTTTTGCAGAGATTTTATGAAAAGTTATTTTATGAAGACCAAACAAGTCATTGGGTTACCTACCTTATTTCATTTTTTACATTGAGAGTGTTAAAAATACCCCTACCCTAACCAAAACCCTGACATACAGAGCCAGGAAGGCCATGCAATAAAGGATTTTTGGGTTTGTATGCCTGATAACAAAAACTTATCACAGAAGACTGCAAAAAACACAATCTTGCACAAAGCCCATTGCAACTTTGCACACAACAATGCTTTTGAAGGATATTTGCCCAACAACTGCCTGTCCAACCTGGGCCTGGCATCACCTTTGTTATTGATCTTTGTAGCCAAGGATAGTCATTTCCAAATGATCATGTAATCTTCCTCATTTTTTCTTTTGTCTTCCTTTACCTCCGTGAATATGCATATAGTTTACTCTGGCTTGCCTGTTTCTATTGCATGGCTCTGTTTCCAAACGAATATCTTTTTCTTGTGGAAAGCCTCTCTCTGTTTGTTATTTAGGTTGATAAGAGAAATGTGAACATTTGAGAGCTCAGGTAAAAGGCCTTAGTCTACAGTGAAACTTTTTTGCACCCTTAGATGCTTACTTCCACTACAACTTGCAGGTGTGCCTTGAAAAGTTCTTGGAATAAGTTTGAGCTTTAGTCTCCTCCGATTCATTTAGCATAGATTCTCAAAATGTGGTCCCTGGACCCACAGCATCAGCATCACCTGGAGATTGTTAGAAATGCAAATCATCGGGCCTCATTCCAGACCCTCAGCTGGAAACTCTAGGGGCATGGCCAGACCCTCTGTAGCTGAACAAGCCATCCAGGTGGTTTTGATGCAGCTAAAGTTTTGGAAAAACTAATGTAGCCCCATTTGGAAAACTTGCCTCTACAGGCCTCCCTAGCTGGTAAGCTGCTAGCATTTTTTGTTTGTTTGTTTCTTTGTTTTGATACAGGGTCTTGCTCTGTTGACCAGACCGTGACCTCCTGGGTTCAAGCGAGGACTCAGCCTCCTGAGTAGCCGGGACTACAGGTATGTGCCACCACCATGCCCAACTACTTTTTGTATTTTTTTTTTTTTGTAGGGATGGGGTTTTAGCCCAGGCTAGTCTCAAACTCCTGGACTCAAGCAATCTGCCCACTTTGGCCTCACGAAGTGCTGGGATTATAGGCATGGGCCACCACTCCTGGCCCAAAGTTCATATTTTAACTACTAACCTAAATTATTTTAAAAACAAAATTCTCCTTGGACTCAAACCAGGTCAGAGTGACATGATCATGTGCCTGTTTTGTGCAGGGTGAAGTGAGATTATTATCTAGGAAATAGCTGAAATGTCCTGAGGGTGACAAAGAGGAGCTGTGTTTTCAGCCAAATATCAGAACCAGGGCCACTGCCTGCCACTGAACCCCAGCGGGGACCCCTACTTTGTGTTTATCTGTGGTGGCTACGCTTGCCCACCTGGGTGGGAACCCCGAGAATGACTCCAGACTTTTCCAGGGACTGCATGCCAGGGTATTTTTACAATTTATGTGTAGACTTTGTTCGGGTGGAAAAGTTATTTTATGAAGATGAAACAAGCAATTGGGGTACCTACCTTATGGCATTTTTTACATTGAGAGTGTTAAAAATACCCCTCCCCTAACCAAAACCCTGACAAATAGAGCCAGGGAAGGCCATGCAATAAAGGATTCTTGGGCTTGTATGCCTGATAACAAAAACTTATCACAGAAGACTGCAAAAAACACAATCTTGCACAAAGCCCATTGCAACTTTGCACACAACAATGCTTCTGAAGGATATTTGCCCAACAACTGCCTGTCCAACCTGGGCCTGGCATCACCTTTGTTATTGATCTTTGTAGCCAAGGATAATCATCTCCAAATGATCATATAATCTTCCTCATTTTTTCTTTTGTCTTCCTTTACCTCCGTGAATATGCATATAGTTTACTCTGGCTTGCCTGTTTCTATTGCAAGGCTCTGTTTCCAAACGAATATCTTTTTCTTGTGGAGAGCCTCTCTCTGTTTGTTATTTAGGTTGATAAGAGAAATGTGAACATTTGAGAGCTCAGGTAAAAGGCCTTAGTCTACAGTGAAACTTTTTTGCACCCTTAGATGCTTACTTCCACTACAACTTGCAGGTGTGCCTTGAAAAGTTCTTGGAATAAGTTTGAGCTTTGGTCTTCTCCGATTCATTTAGCATAGATTCTCAAAATGTGGTCCCTGGACCCACAGCATCAGCATCACCTGGAGATTGTTAGAAATGCAAATCATCGGGCCTCATTCCAGACCCTCAGTTGGAAACTCTAGGGGCATGGCCAGACCCTCTGTAGCTGAACAAGCCATCCAGGTGGTTTTGATGCAGCTAAAGTTCTGGAACAACTAATGTAGCCCCATTTGGAAAACTTGGCTCTACAGGCCTCCCTAGCTGGTAAGCTGCTAGCATTTTTTGTTTGCTTGTTTGTTTGTTTTGATACAGGGTCTTGCTCTGTTGACCAGACCGTGACCTCCTGGGTTGAAGTGAGGACTCAGCCTCCTGAGTAGCCGGGACTACAGGTATGTGCCACCACCATGCCCAACTACTTTTTGTATTTTTTTTTTTTTGTAGGGATGGGGTTTTAGCCCAGGCTAATCTCAAACTCCTGGACTCAAGCAATCTGCCCACTTTGGCCTCACGAACTGCTGGGATTATAGGCATGAGCCACTGTGCCCGGCCCTGCCAGCTTTGTATAAGCTGAGGAGTTTTTAAAAATACCTAGACTCAGGGCAAACCCCAGACACTTAAGTCAGATTCTCTGGGAGGTGAAGCCCAGGCACTGGTATTTTTAAAGTCTCTACAGATGGTTGTAATGTGCTGCTAAGTTAGAGAACCGCTGATCTAGACCAGGCCTTTGCAAACTTAATGTGCACGTGAATTACCTGGACCTTGTTAAAATGCAGATTCAGTCTGCATAGGCCTGGGTTGGAGCCTGAGCTTCTGCATTTTTAACAAGTCTCTAGAGGATGCTGCTGCATCTGGGCTGCTAACTACACTTGGAGATAGGAGGTTCTGGAGAGCAGAGGAAAGAGCATGAACCATAACCTAGGGGCTGGTAGTCCTGACTTCCGAGCCAAGGTTTGTCTTTATGTGGCTGGCAACTTGCTTGGACTCCTACCTCAATTCTTTGGGCCCAAGGTTTGTCCTGCCTCAGAAGGATGTCAAGAAAATTGAGTGAGTAATGCAGAATTGTTTCTTAAAGTGTGTGCAGATGCTCCATGAATTTAGAGAGTATGTGGATGCACATTAGTAAATTTTAATAGTTGTGACCATCTTGTTATGAGTACTTAGAACAAGTAATAATGGCTTTTGATGTGTAGTAGTAAGAAAGCTTCCTTTTAAAAGGCGTGTATTTAAGTTTCCAAAGTGGGTCTATTTAAAAATATATGAAATAAATAATAGTAGAGGTAATTGACAGATCAAAATTAGGAAGGCAGGATGAGAATGACTCAAATTTGGGAAATGCTGAGAAAGCAGATGCCCAAGGGCTATGAAAACTTAAAAAAATAGGTAGCACTTGATTTTGATTGGCTGAATGAGATGATGTGTTTGATTATTTATGGGGTTGGCATTTGGCAACATGCACTGGGTGGCTGGGATCACTGTTTATTAAAAAATATTTGAGTCTCCACTTTGCACTAGATACTCTTTTAGTCTCTTGGAAAAGGGATTGGGGGGCAGGCAGGATAAAAACAAATCATTTATGCCCACAAGAAAATTGCAGGAAGATAAAAGTCATGAAATAAACTCTATGCTTCTAATTTAATATTTTTTATAGATTATGAGAAAAAAGTTTTGCTCACTATCAGCTAGGAAAGCTGTCTTAGCACAACCATTCATTCTTGCACAAATCAAAATCAAGACGAGCCAGATTTAATTTAATATTTTTTCACAGATTATGAGAAAAAAGTTCTAATTTAATTTTTTTATAGATTATGAGAAAAAAGTTTCGCTCTCTATCAGCTAGGAAAGCTGTCTTAGCACAACCATTCATTCTTGCACAAATCAAAATCAAGATGAGCCAGAAGGCTCCATTCTGACAGCTTCTAATGGAGAAGCTACATTTACTGGACATGGGGAAAGTTGCTGGGCTCTAAGGACTGTGCATTTCTTGAACTAGATAAATGGTCTTGGTGTAGCATAATACCAAAACTTCTTGTCGCAGCCTGTAAGGACAGAACTCAATCAGCCTGAAAAGGAAGTCAGTGACTCCGACTCAACACAGGAATGTTCTGTGATTCCTAAAGAAGGATGTAGGAGTGTGGCACAATTCAACCACAGTCTGTGGCCCTGTGCCTCTGCCTTGACATGAGTGGGATTTCCCAGCTGGTCATTTTCTTCTTATCTAAGACATTGGGAACAAATTACTTGACCTCCTCTGGGCTTCAGTACTCCCACTCATCAAATTAGAGGACTGGGCAGTCGCTAGGCTCTCTTTAGGCATCATATTTTAGTTTCTGTGATTTTAAATTTGAGAAGGGGTGTCTAAGGGAGAATACATAGGGGAGGGGGAAAGGCTTATTAAAAGTGTAGTTAGACACTGAATTTTTAAGAATTGCATTTTGTAATAATACCTTTACCTAATCAGGACTGACAATCTTACCTGATGACAGCACATGGAGGAATGGCTGCATTCAAAAATAAAAATGAAATAAAACAAGACCTTATTTGAACTTAGCAATAATGCTGATTCCTCTTTTTGATTTGAGGAGGTTATAGCTGTTGTAAATGCTTGAATTGGGTCTGCCCAGGCAAAACGGAGTCAAGAGTCCATGTCGGATGAATTTTAACAATGTAGACAATAGAAAGGGTTGCTTAAACTGCCCCTCTTTTACCAAAACACATTTACCAATGAAAGAACAACACTTCCATTTTTTAAAAACATTTTTTGAGATGAAGTCTTCCTTTGTCACCCAGAGTGGAGTGCAGTGGTGCGATCTTGGCTCACTGCAAATTTTGCCTCCCGGGTTCAAGTGATTCTCCTGCCTCATCCTCCCGAGTAGCTGGGACTACAGGCGCCCACCACCATTCCTAGCTAATTTTTGTATTTTTAGTAGAGACAGGGTTTCACCATGTTGGCCAGGCTGGTCTCGAACTCCTGACCCCAGGTGATCCGCCGACCTCGGCCTCTGAAAGTGCTGGGATTACAGGCGTGAGCCAACAGGCGTGGCCAAAAAATTTCCATTTTTAATTGCAGTGTCTGGGGAAATAAAATGCATCCGTAATTTCTTGCATCTCTCCGCTCGGGCTTGCATGAATGCAGAGGGATGGGGAGGACTTCTTGAGGCAAGCATCCCCCTCTTGTCGCCTGCCATCTAGAGAGAGAGGGCTGTGATTTATCTCACTTTAATCAGGAAGGACCTGATGGGTGGATGGAGAGGTCTGACGGCTTTGTTGCTCCATGTGGGAAAGAAACGGACAGAGTGAATTTGTGTATGATCCCTAAGGAGAAAGCGTCTTTGTGCTCTATTTCTTTTTGACCTGGAGCCCCTGAAAGCAAGCTAGTTACAAGTTGAAATAGGCCGTTTCTAAAGTGTGATTTTGTTTGTGTATGAGCCTTGATTACAAAGGGGAAAAAAACCCGCTTAATTTACATACACCACATGTAGTGCAGGATCCCCTGGGCTGTCTTTTCAGGTATCAGGGAACTTTGATGAAAGTCGCTTGTCTCATCTAGGAGTCATTTCATATTGTTTAGCAGAGCCTGGTATTAACATTTCCTTCCAACTGTTTACTGGAATCTGTGTGTTCCCTTCAAGTGATGCATACTAGGTGCACAGGCTTCCTGCCACTGTCATCCTAATCTTTCCGTGCAGACAGGAGCAGAGGGGAGAGCGCTGAGCCAGGCCCCAGCTTGCTTTTCTTTCCTGACACAGCCCGGCTCCACTGCACTTCTCAGCTCTTGCTCTAGGTGGTGCTGTTTGACCATTTTCTTCATGTGACCCTCCACTCGGTAATATAAATTCATTCGGAGGATGACCTGATATCAAAAAAAAATTCCTTTTGATTAGTAGAATCAACTTGTTTCTTCACACGATACTCTTCCCACTGAGACACATGGAGACAATTCTGACTCCAGGTTTGCAACCTTGAGATTTCTCTCAGATGCAATAAAAAAAACAAAAAAGCATTTTGAGTGGCACAGTGATGCCTAGTGCATGATCATGTTTGTCTGCTCAAACATTAAAGGGAAACTTGTGGGTTTGAGGATGCCCAGCAGCACGACAGCTGCCAATGTAAATGAGCCGTATAGAGAGAGAGGGGGCGGGAGGGGACTACAAACTTCAGAATATGAGCTGTTCGTTTATAAGTTAAAAAAAAAAAGTCAAAAGGGAGCCCAGGATGGTGCAAGAAAGAGGAGAAAGGAAGATTTTCCTTGCAGCTAATCAGGAGAGTTCATAAGGGCTGATTACATGAGTGGAAGCCTTAAGTTCTTTTTTTAAAAAAATGTGAAAGTTTGCATGTATGTATGTATGTATGTATGTATGTATGTATAGCTTCGTGTATTACCATTATTATTGCAATCAGCAAATGGATTTACTTCCTTTATCTCATGGGCTCCTTCCCACTCACTTCTGGCAGCACATTTTCCTTTCTCCTTCATCCCAGAACATCAAAGAACAGATGCGCTTCCTAACCCTGGCTCCAGGGGACTTTATACATTGTAAACAGTGCACCTCTAACGTGGTTCACCGCTTAGAGAACGTGTGTCCCATTTTAAAACTGTGACTCCTTTATATTTTGCAGTGCTTATTTTAATAAGAGACATTGGACTTGTGACATATTTTTCATGGAGGAGTGAGCTTAATGGTTGAAAGTAATCGATAAACTTGTTTTTCCTCTGATGCCATCAGCCAAGATCCTATGGCAATAGTAAGAGGATGACACTGGGCTGGCACCCCCTCCATAACATATTTGGACCATGTTTTCCCCCCAGAATGCACATGCAATAGCTTTGGTTTGGTAAGAGAGAGATGGTGTACTTGGTTTCCTTCTGTCACACTTTTGGTGAAATGAATTAGACTTTTAAATCAGGAAATTCAGTGAGATGAGTTAGATTTTTACGCAAGAGCAGTGGAGGACTTCCAGCTGGTTGGGGGAATGATATGGAAATATCTTGCTAAATCAGGGTCTGGTGGAATGCTGCTCCCCTTGCAGGCTCCTCTTCACAGGGAGCAATCTGTGGGTTGCTTATAGAACAGAGCGAGCAGGAGGCATAGCATGGTCTTGCTCAGGGGAAGACCCGGTGTTCAGATGTTTGTCATTAGGAACTGGGTGTGGGCTTTTTCAAGTTAAACTGAAGCAGCAGTTCTATTAGGAAGAGCCTCCCAGATCAGCATCTTCTGTTTCTGGATACTCTCCCTTTGAAAAGCCAGATTTCAGCAAAAAGCTTTGCTAATGGTGAAATTGCACAACTGAAACCCTATGGGAGCAATGGGAAAGATGGAGAAAGAGGTGGTTATATCATGTACTTCAACACTTTATTTAGAGGCTGTTGACGTTAGAATAACAAGCCAAGACAAACAAAAATACTCATTTTGGATGAAAATATTGTCTTTTCATGTTATTATAGATAGCTGAGTCCTAAGACTTCTACAGAAACACATTTTCCTAATGAGTGGCTGATTTTTCTGGTTGTGCAAGTAATGTCCAAATTATTGTACAAATTTTTGGCTCAGGAGCAAAGATTGTATTGCATATTGAGCTAATCACTTGCCCTTTCTAAGGTAAGCCCTTACCTCTGCTTTCCCTTCATCTTGTCATTTCTGTTTGTTGGGTACAGGTTTCCTGTTGGTTCTTTCTGTTGGCTCTGATGTAACATGAATGAAGTTCTTAACATCCTTTCAGACATAAACACAACTTAGCTCATTGTTTCTGAGTTCATATAGAGGTTTTCTTGCCCCTGAGACTTTCGTGTCAGACAGCTGGATGTTGCTGTGTTCAAGGCTCTATCTGTTGATTTTGTATCCTACAACTTTACTGATTTCACCTATCAGTTCAGTTCTAACAGTTTTCAAATTTTATTTATTTGTTTTTGTTTTTTAAATATTGTATGTTTCATTTTAGAGTCAGGAGGGTAGATGTACAGGTTTCTTAAACAGGTATATTGCATGGTGCTGAGGTTTGGGCTTCTAATGATCCCACCACCCAAGCAGTGAGCATAGTAATCGATAGGTAGTTTTTCAACCCTTGCTCCCACCATCCTTCCCTCCCACCTTTGGAGTCCCCCAGTGTCTATTGTTCCCTTCTTTGTGTTGAGTTCTAACCTTTTTTTAGTGAAGTTTGTAGGGTTTTCTATATATAACAAGATCATGCCGTCAGTAGAGACAGTTTCACTTCTTCCTTTCCTATTAGGATGCCTTTTATTTCTTTCTTTTGCCTAATTACCCTGAGAAGTGGTGTCTGTGGGCATCCTTGTCTTCTTCCTGATGGTAGAGGAAAAGTTTCAACTTTTCACCATTGATCATGGTGTTAGCTATGGGTTTGTCATATATGGCCTTTATTTTGTTGGGATACAGTCCCTCAATACGTGATCTGTTGGGTGTTTTTTTTTTTCACCATGAAAGGGTTTCGAATTTTGTCAAAAGCTTTTTCTATATCTATTGTGATGGCCATATAGTTTCTATCCTTTATTTTTCTAATATGGTATATTATATGTATTGATTTGCTTATGTTGAACCATGACATTATCATGGTGAATGACTCTTTCAATGTGCTATTGAATTTGGTTTGCTAGGATTTTGTTGAGGATTTTTGCATCTATGTAGATCAAGGATATTGGCCTGTCATTTTCCTTTCTTGTAGTGTTCTTGTCTGGCTTTGGAATCAGGGTAATGCTGGCCCTGTAAGATGAGTTTGGAAGTATTCCCTCCACTTCAGCTTTTTGGAAGAGTTTGAGAAGGACTGGTATTAGTTCTTCTTAAAATATTTGGTAGAATTAATCTGGGAAGCCATCTGGTTTTGGGTTTTTCATTGATAGGAGACATTTTCTTACTGATTCAACCTCCTTGCTTGCTATTAGTCTGTTCAGATTTTTAAATTTCTTCATGAGTCAATCTTGGTAGGTTTTATGTGTCTGGGAATTTATCCATTTCTTCTAGATGATCCAATTAGTTAGTGTGTAATTATACCTAGCAGTTTCTTAGGATCCTTTGTATTTCTGTGATATTGGCTATGATGTTTCATCTTTCATTTCTGATTTTATGCTCTATTGAAAACATGAGGCATAGCAGGTAGGGGGCACTGGTCAGGACTTGGGGTATAAACTGGCAGATGTTAAGGTGGGTGATTCTGGTTAACTCAGAAACTCCGAAGTCCCGTGTGGAAGAATTAACTGCCTGTACTCACCTAGTAATGTATATCCTTGGTCAAAAAAGATCCAGCTGAGAATGTTGGATGAAGGGACCAAATCAATATTCATCATTATATTGAAAACAAGTCAGATTGGCTGTGGTCTTTTGACAGCAGGTCAGTGGCTAAGTCTATTTGAACGAAGTTAGGGCAGGTTCAAGGGAGAATCCTGAGATCGGTATTCTTTGTGCCATACAAACTTCCCTTTCAGTTTCTTCTCCCCATGCCTCCAGGATGTCCCTGCACAGCCCGTAGGGCCCCCTCCTTCAGTACCTTGCCTTACGAAGGGGAGAAAATGAGTTTTCCAATGTTAGCATATATTTAGCCTTCCAAAATTTTCTATTTCTATTTTAGGGGAGCTCTAGGAAAACAGTAGATTACTCTAAATCCCCAGGTAAAAATCTGAAATGGTGGAATTTCATATGACCAGGAGACATATTTTGGGGCAAGTGGGCTTTTCACAATCACTTGGACATGAAGGCATCTGCTTCTTCTATGCCTAAAATAGTCCTTCAATTTAGTAGTTTAATTCCTCTTCCACTTTTTCAAGTTTCAAGACAATACATGTAGTGACTGAACAATTTGGATCCAAGTTTCACTGTTTAACTGCCAGTGTGACCTTGGGCGAGTCACTTAATCTTTTCAAGGCTCAATTTCATCATGTAAAGTAGAAGTACAAACAATCCCTGACTTAGAATATTTTGACTTATGATTTTTCAACTTTAAGATAGTTTGAAAGCAATACACATTCAGCAGAAGCTGTACTTTGAGTACTCATACAACCATTCTGTTTTCCACTTTCAGTACAGTATTCATTATATTACATGAGATATTCAAAGCCCACTTTATTATAAAATGGGCTTTCTGTTAGATGACTTTGCCTAACTGTAGGTTAATGTGAGTGTTTAAGGTAGGCCGAGCTAAGCTATGATGTTTAGTAGGTTAAGTGTATTAAATGCATTTTCAGCTTACAATATTTTCATAAGTTTATTGGAATATAACCCTACTGTAAATTGAGGGGTATTTGTAATAATGATATCTCTTCAAGGAGACTTTGTGAGCCTCTCATAGGAAAATGCATACACAGATGCATATAAATATATAATCTTTCTTTTCCATACATATGATATTCTTTAAGGATATTCAAAAATCTGGAAACAGTTGCCTCCAGGGAGATAAATGGTAGTGGGTTGGGAAACTTTTAACTGTATACGCTTTTGTACCTTTTGCATTTTGAATCAGATGAATGTATAATCTACATAAAATATTAAGATTAAAACATCACCGAATAACTTATCAGGAGTTTGGTGAACATAAAGGAAGGCCTCCTATGGTGGCTGTATTTTATTCAGTGTTGGTCACTGTTGGGCACTTCATAGAGCTTATTTCATTTCATCCTTACAAGCGCCGTAGGAGGAAGGGGCCCCAGAGGGATTCATGGTTAGAATAGCAGAGTAGGAGCATTTGGCAGCTATATTCTGTGTAGGTGATAACTTTAAAGATATTTCTGTTATAAAATGTTTCAAACATACAAAAAATATAGAGAAGCAGTTTTCTATAGTTATTAAATATTCTTAATGGGTAGTCACAGAAATTATCATCCAAAGTGGGATATTCTTGAGAGAAAAAGGAGGTTCTATTTATAATTATGGTGGGATAACAAACTTAAGATGAACAGCTCTGGACAAACTGGGTTGTATGGTTCCTGGAAAACAAGGATTACTGTAAATGTGAGTCCCGCCTTGTGCTTCTCTCTGTCCCACCAAGAAAATATGATCTTGATACAGATGTTCATTGTGTCAAGGCAACCATGGCAACCATGATCTAGATACACTGTTCAAGTTTTATGCTGATCCTACATATATATGTCTCAGGAACTTTCCAGAGTTTCCTTTGAGTGCTTCTAAATTTTGCATAAATGGTATGTTGTCCCTTGTCTCTTTTTAAAACCAGTAAGCCATTTTCCCTTCTTTTCCTGGAAAATTAAAGGAACAAAGACCAGGAAATAACAATGTATTAGCTAAGGTTCTGTTGATTGAAAGCAACAGAACCTAATTCTGGCTAGCTTAAACCATGCTAGGATTTAATGAAGAATACTGCAGAATCTTAGATATCTTATGACTGGGAAAGAGGAGGTTCAGGCAGTTCCTGGGATGTCAGCAACGGGTAGCTGTCAATTAACTGCCCCCACACCACCCACTGCTGCCGTCATCAATATAGCACACCACGATGGCTCCCAGCCTCTGTACGTCTGGGTTCCGGTGTTCAAATTCTAGAGACAGCAAGAGAAATCCCATTGAGTCAGGGATCCTTCCCTGGGTCACACTCCCTGCATATGGTCAGAAATGCAGGATTATGTACTAAAGACACAGCTAAAGAGGACCCACTTCACTGTTTTGGGACCATTTGCAGGGGAGGCAAAATTGTGAGCTACTCACTTAAAGAGGTGAGAACCATAAGTTTGCAGGAAAACAAAAATTGGAGAAGAGAAGGATAACACTATCCTACGGTTTCTTCTGAAAATGGACGAAGGGAACAGCATTTCCATTTGGAAATTCTCTCCTGGCATTTCAATATTTATGGATTCTGAATTCTGAGAAAAATCAGTTGCGAAATTAGGAAAATGGGAAGGAACATTCTAATTTTCCTGTGAAAATTACAGCTTAATAGTCAGTATAGAGAACTTACTGGCTTGAAGAAATGCACTGACTTCAAGTCAAGCAAGATGAGGAAGCACTGACATGTGGAGATGAAAGTTAAGGTGAACAGGACAGGAGCAGTAAAGGAGCCTCAGTCAGACTTTCTTGTATCTGTTGCTGTGTTACAAGTTTGTGTTCATGGCCTTGTCCACTGCTAACAGTGAACCATTCCTGCAAATAAATATTAATGTGTTCCTAGGCATAGTATATGTTTCACAAATCCTATGAGAGGTTTTCTAAGAAATGCCAAGTTTTAGAAACAAAATATACCCTTAAATCGGCAATTTTGACAGTTGCTTCTTTCTAGTGCTATTCATCTTGCCAGGAGATCAGAATGTTATGTTATTTAAATGGTATTGGAGGGGATGATTGATGCCTTGTATAACAATGTCATGTAAACAACGATTAAAGCATTAAGTATTTGTGGTGTTACCTTTCAATCTTTAAAGGACTTTTCTTTAGCATTTATTTTGTGATAACATTCATTTCTTTTTAATGTTTTCTCTATTAATGCTATTGGATTTTATAATCTTGTTACAATATGTTGGCTCATAATAATAATAAATCATCATTTGTTATCATATCTCTTTAAAACAGAAGACTACTAAAACTTTTCATATAATCCTGTTACAGAAAAAAACGACTATTTGCTTGTTATTATAGTCATTTATTATTTTTCAAAAACTTGTAAGTGAAGTGTTATGAAAATCATATGAATTTGGGAATTCCCAAGCATTCTCAGAAGTTCTATTTCCTTGTTCCCAAATCCCAATGATTAATATCTGCCAGGAGTCGGAAAACAGTGAAAGGAAGTAACATCCTATGTTGGATACCTGGTAGGGTTAGTGAAGAAACGTTATTGCTGAGCTCTGTGTTACGCTCACGAATGATGCCATTGAGGAAGTCACGCTTGTTGAAAGGAACGCAGATACACAAAGAGTTTTGCTGCTGTCTGTTGGATAAGAACCCCCTGGTCGATTTCAGCTCCTACTGCAAGTTACAAAAATCAATCCAATGATAAATGAAAAGTGCCCAGTGTGCTGGGAAATAACTTATTTTTTGGCTTCAGAGGAAATTTTAGAAACAGTGCCAAGTGAAACGTAAAAACAAACTACGAAGACGTTCATGAATTTCCCTCTGAAGCTGACAGCCGTATTTTAGCAGATGGAACTCCTACTATTAGCCCAACTCTTGGGTTGAAACAGTGTGTCCAGGAAACCCTATGTTAAAATGCAATGTGTTGGGGATATTGTTCCTCTATTTGCTTGAGTTAATTTTCAAATTAGTGTACTCTTGCTTAGCTGTGCTCTGAGGGAATGAACAAAAGATTGGTAAACTCTGATGGAGAACACTGGTCAGGCAGGGCACATAGAATCCCTGGGGATGGTGGTTCCTGGCAAATGGGGGAGGAGGACCTGAGCCAGGCTTGGGCTGGGCTGGAGGAACATGAAGATGGGATCTACTCACAACCGCCAAAACTGAGGGGTCCTGGTAACATATTATTTCACCCTCAGCCATGCAAATTCATTATTTTTATGGATAAAATAGCTTTAAAAAACTAATTTACATTGAAATGTTAAAATATTTATATAGAGATTAGAAATATTTATATTTATTGGGAGATTATTGGGAATCCCCTCCTAAAGCCCAAACATAAAAACTACCAAAAAAAAAAATTCTGTGTAGGCTAAGATTGCAAATGACTGATGGAATGTCATTTAAATTAAACATGGAAAATATATTTCCTCTTTAATAAAGATCTAAATTCTATTCTTTTTAGGAGCCTTCAGAAATGAAATTCAACTATTAAAAAAAGTATAGAGAAGCCTTAAAAAAGAAACTTTTCTTTTGCTGTATTATATGTTAAAGAACTTTGATGAGAATAGTTCTAAAGTGTTTAATAATCGATTCCACTGATGTTTCTAGGTATTGTGGGGAACACCTAGAAATTAAATCTTCATCTTTGGCAGATCAGAGGCCTATTATTTTTAGGTAAAACAATTAAAATCTGCTTTTAATAAATCACAAATTTTGCAAGTTAGCCATTAATAGTAAGTGCTTTTCAAAGTTTGGCCCAATACATGAAAAAGCCAGAAAAACATACCTGCATTAGTTTTGCCCATCACCTTCTTATGCTGGCCTCAGGAGATTTATTAACAGCATTCAATATTTTAGGTAGGCTGGATGTGGTGGCTCATGCATGTAATCCCAGCACTTTGGGAGGCTGAGGTGGGAGGATGGCTTGAGACCAGGAGTTCAAGACCAGCCTGGTCAACCTAGTGAGCCCCTCGGTCTCTCTGAAAAGAAAAAAAATTTAGGTATCCTGTGGCTACCTCCAAAAACAAACTCCAGAGGAACTGAATTTTCTTTTTTATTTCATGTGTTGGGATAATGGCTTCTTTTGCAGTTACTTACGAAGAATTGAAGGGTCAGTAAAAATATTTTTTCATCCTTAATAACATGAATTCTCTAATTTGTGTGTGATATAATGCTAGATATTGTGCCAAAAGTGTTACATAGACATAATCCATGCCCATTTTCAAAGATAATACTAATATAGAGAATAAGAATCATTATTATTGTAGTAATTATTATTTTAGTAATAGTAGTAATAATCAAAACAATTACATCAAACACTTATTAAACCCTTATTATGTGATAGGTACTGTGTAAGCAATTTCCACATATTAGCTCCTTAAATGTGATCACTAACCCCATGAGGTAGGTAGCATTATGTCCATTTTATAGATGCAGAAACTGAGCTTTGAAGAGGGAAAGCAACTTGCCCAAGGCCATGCAGGCAGTCATTGATAAGGGTGGGGAGCGAGAAGTTGAAGTCTGAGATGTAAGTTCACAGACACGAGTACACAAACACGTACAAGATACTCGTATGACATGTGGGGTTGCTTGAAATATGTAATTGACTTTCCCCAGCACAAGAAAGTGTTTGGACAGATTTCAAAGGGATCTAACACTTCCTCAGAGGACTGCCCTACGACATTTTTCCGTGTGCTTTTCTGCCTCTTGTCCTATACTTTTGGCATTTCTTCTGCTCTTAGAGGCAATGAGTCAACAGCATATTTTTAGCACCTCCTGTGTGCATAGAAGTGGCCCCTGACTCAATGGGAGTGTATAACTACCATGGGCCAAATCAGTGTGCTTTCCTGTTAGCCAGGGGATTATAGAAGAACACGCTCCCCTGATTCCAACAGAACTTGCTGCCACTCTGATGTCTTCATTGTAAGGCCTCTAAATGAATGTTCAAGAAATTCATGTTAAAGGCACGTGTCATATGTGTAACTTGTAAACATTTGTGTACTTGTCTCTGTGTCCTTACACCTCAGGCTTCAACTCTTGTTTTTACCTTTATCAATGACTACCTGTGTGCTGTGTGGTTTTGGACCAATTGCTCACCCCCTCTAAAGCTCAGTTTCTGCATCTGTAAAATGGATATAATGCCATATATACATAGATATAGATATACATACATATATATAATATACAAACTGAAATATATAGTTATATAAATATTTCAGTTTAAGTTTCAAAAATCACTGGAGGGTATTTTTATAATACCCTTCAGAAATTTTACCTGCTGCCTTTGCACATTCTGGTGAATTTCTAAATGGAAGTCTGATAGAGATTAATCTTTTAATGCATCATAAATAAAAAAGAAAATCACAGAATGATGTAGCTGGAGAGGACCTTGGGGATCTAGTGTTTCATGAAAGATTAATGTCCTTGATCTGTTTGTAAGTGTTTTGGAAAAATCTTCCATGGTCAAATAAAACTTGGCAATGTTGGATTAAAGTTAAATAGTTTTTTTCTTCCTGCAGAACTTCATAGTCTTTAATATGCTAATATGTTTTGTGAATCTACAAGGAATGAAGTGTTTCAATGCTTATTTTACCCAGATTCTCATTTTGGTACAGGCTGGTCAAGCTGAGTCAGCTAGTATGTTCTCTAGATGGAGATGATGGCTGATGCCTTTTTGAGAGCAAGAGAGTCCCCAGGGGAAGCAAGGGTATATCAGTTGCTCCATTTCATGCCAAGGATCCTCAGTCTTTAGAGGCTCAGAGAAGGCTGAAAGGCTACTCTAGGCTATCAGGGCTACCATTCATTGTGACCCATGCTACAGAGAAGCTTTGAGCTCAGTGCAAAGGAGTGACCAGCCCTTGAGAATCAGGAAAATTTATTTATTCCTGACCTAGTCCACTGAGGACATACAAGGAATGGGGCAGGGGAGTGTCACCAGCTATGGTTACAAGCTAGTCTGATTCTCTTTCATTAAGAAAACTGGTCCCTGTGAGTTTAGATTGGGAAGCACCAGGTTAAAAAATTTTTAGGCCAGGAGTGGTGGCCACTGTACTCCAGCCTGGGTGACAGAGTGAGAATCTGTCTTAAAAAAAAAAAAAAAGTTAAGTGATGTCTTCTGTTGAGGACCTCTCAGAACTTTTAATATGAAAGTGTGCATTGTGAAGAATGGGAGTAGAGTGTACAGGAGTTTTAAAAGCTACTTGGTCATGAAACTCTTGCTTTGTGCAGGATTCGAGGGGCACTAACATTCTGAGGAAAATATTTTGGGAAACATTGATCTAATCCAAACTTCTCATTTTACCAGCAAACAACTGTGGGGCCCTCTAAGTTTCCTTTCTCCATCATTGTGACAAATTCATTGGAATTAATTCAATCAAACCTGGGGTCAGCTTTGAAGAGATTTATTTAGCAGGTAAATCTGTTTTGTACATTTTGAGGGAGTTCTGAGTTTCCATAGTCAAAAACCACAGATCAATTTAACCAACCTTTATGGAATATCACCTATGGCCCAAAGACCCTTTAGCTACAGTGATGGTCTACAAAAATATAAACTGTAATTCTTGCAATACAGGAGATTAGTAATAATGGTAAATATAATGATGATGACACCATGAATAGCTAACATTTATTGAACGCCTTTCTATTAGTCAGGCACTTTACTAAGTATTTTAATCCTCCCAACAATTTATGAGGTAGGGATTATAATAATTCCCATCTTATAGTGAGGACACTGAGGTTAGGAAATTATCCTAGCCTAAACGTTAAGTGTAAGCATGAATAGAAAGGTGTTATCAGCCTATAAGACATTCCTTTATGAGTGATACAAAATCCTATATAAATTCAGAGAAAAGAAAAGTGGTTTTAGAAGTCCTTGATCAGTGAGTGTGAAGCATGTGGTGGCCCGGTTACTGTTTGTTTGCCCATCTGTCCTCCCTCTGGGGATCAGCACCCCCTTACTTTGGAAGAATTGTTTTCCTTTTCACTGTAAGGTTCTTTCTGGCTATGCGATGGGGCACATTGCCTCAAACTAGCCCTGTTCCAGTCTTTGAGAACCTTGAAATTGGAACCAAGGGAAGAGGATTGCCTCTTGAATGGTAATTCTCTAAAATCTAGTCTGAGGTGCTGGTGCCTAATCCCTGGGTCTGTGGAAGGAGCTGGGCTGTGAGAGGGGAGAATGATGTTGATGTCAAGAGAGAGGCAGGTGCTAGGAGCAGAGAGATGGAGGCCTGGAGGGTTTCTGGGCTTCTCTGAGGCTTAGGGTTTGGATCATTGTCTTCATTACTGGAACAAAGGATTTACCATACCTGCTCTTCTGGGAATGAAACTGTCCTGCTTTGCAAAATAAAGTGTCATTAGAAAGAGATCTTAAAAACCCCACACCATAGACAGGTGCACAGATCCGTAGAAGTGTTAAAGTTCTGTCTGTTGGATGCTAAGCCAAGACTCTTAAGTATGTTCTAAAGAGAAACTGGTGTGTGTAGGCTGTGCACTCCCAGGGAGATAAAAAGTTAGGAACTTTATGGGTTGGGCTTGGTGGCTCCCACCTGTAATCCCAGCACTGTGGGAGGCTAAAGTGGGCAGATTGATTGAGCTGAGGAGTTCGAGACCAGCCTAGGCAACATGGTGAAACCCCATGTCTACAAAAGCTACAAAAATTAGCTGGGCGTGGTGGCATGTACCTGTAGGCGGGAGGATCGCTTGAGCCCAAGAGGGAGAGGGTGCAGTGAGCCATGATTGTGCCACTGCACTCCCCCTGGGTGACAGGAATTTTTTGGGGAATGGGATCTTGGAGACTGAGTAGAGACTAGAGGAAAAAAAAAAAAACTACCTCCCCAACTGGCCACACTATTCTTTTAAAAAAATGTTAATTGACAAATTAAAATTGTATGTATTTACGGAGGTATAATGTGATGTTATGATATATGTATACACTGTGGAATAATTAAATCCAGAGAATTAATAGATTCATCACCTCAAAACCTATCTTTTTTGTGGTGAGAACATTTGAAATTTATTATCTTAGCAATTTTGAAATACACAATACTTCATTGTAAACTACAGTCACCATGCTGTGCTGTAGATCTCAACAAAATGTATTCTTCCTGTCTCAACTAAAACATTGTACTCTTTGACAACATTTCCCCATTCCTCTCACCCCCTCCAAAAACACCCATTCTTTATGTTGAAGAGAATGGCTAAAAAGTCCCAGCAGGTTTCAACTGACAGCTTCAGTGGTTGTCCCATCACACTTCAATGTTATTAATAGAAAGGGGAGGGGCAATACATAATTCGGACAGGCAGAAAGTACCATTGTAACCACTTTCCTGACTTCACGGAAAAAGTCCTCTTGTTTTCATCTGTAAAATGGGAACTGCGTGAATACCATTCTTCTTTTCTTCAGCCTCCAAAGAAAAAACAGATGCAAAGCCTTTTATCAATTGCAAAACAGTATACAATGTGTGTTATTACTCACAGTTGTCTTACTGTGACCAAACACTTTATAAGCCTGCGGCAAGTCAGCCTTACTCTCAGGAAGTGGACAATATTTGGGGAAGGAGAAGCAGCAGGATCTTTCAGGACAGTAGCCTTGGTGGGTCCAAAAATTCCTTGAGCGAAATGGGAGACAAAACTTTCTTCCTGCTTTGGGGTTTATCCTGTTAGTCTTGTCTCTCTTCACTCCTATTTTCTATGGAGAATTTCCTGGTTTTGGAGTTTGGGTGCGTTTTATGGAGAGGAGGCAGAACATCTTTAGCTCCAGCAGAATGAAAGGATACATGCAAAGGAACCTAGCACAGTATGTGGTACCCAGTTCCCCTTTAACTTGGCTTTATTCATTCACTCCTGGTAGGGCATTAATAAGGGATTTAGCCCCCTCCTATTGAAAACGATTAATTCAGGGAAGAGTTCAGGCAGTGTGGACAGATACAGTGTAGGCCAAGCCTGTTTCTAAGGCAGGAGCTGGGTAGGGAGGGTGAGAAGGGCGAGAAGAATAGGGAAATATGTGTCGTCTGTGTTGCTGCTGTTGCAACCACCACAACAAACAAACAAGTGAAAAAAAAAAAAAGAATTGTCCATACCGGAAAGTGTGCTGTTTTGGAGGAGGCTGGGGAAAGTGTGGATGGCTCGAGTGGGTCCTGTTGGATTGAAGTCTGACAGTGGTGATTCCCTTCAACAAATGGTCGGGGTGGGAGGGTACACACACACACACACACACACACACACACACACCCCACATGCAGCGCCCAGCCTCCGATTTCAGCGCTGGCAGGAGATAACCATTCTTAGCTCGCCTTTCCAGGGTTATTTTTGGCTGAGGCTGTTCGCTGATGGCAAAAGGTTTCAGCCCCCTCCCAAATCCCTCCCCGTGCTTGTTCTAAAGAGAAACTGGTGCGTGTAGGCTGCGCACTCCCAGGGAGACAGGGAGACGGGCCTGGCGCCGGAGAGGAACCCGGACTCTGCCCAAAGTCTCGCCGCCCGCCGGCTGTTTTCTGGCGGAGGGTGTGACCCGGAGGGCGGCGATCGCGCGTGAAGGCTGGGGCCAGGCGCGGGTGCAGGCGTCACCGGGGTCGAGCTAGCAGGCCCTGGAATCAGGCTTTTGGGACACCCCAAAAGTAAGTCCAACTTGGGGAGAAACTGAGGACACCTCGGGCAGTCTGGCAGCGGAGAAGGTGGGCGGGAGAAAACTTTACAGGAAGGCAGAAGCAATCTCCGCCGAGGGAGTCAGCGAGCAGCTGCAGGGAGAGGAGGGGCGGGCAGTCCCCAGCGGGCGGGTGCAGGGCGCAGGGTCCCTACCTGCCGGAGAGGGGGCCTGGGAGCGAAGCGGAGTCCCGGTGCGCGGCCAGGTGGGCGGAGGCCCCCAGCAGGCTGCAGATTGCCTCCGGCCCCGGAAGCCTCAGCAGGACCGGCCAGGAGGTGCCACGGAGGGGAGCCCCATCCCGGTGCTGACAGTGCCCACTGCGCCCTACGAGGACCGGCGGCCGGCTGGCAGCGGGGGTCTGCGGCGACCTACCAGCCTCTTCGAGGGCCAGCGCAACTACCTGCCCAAATTCATCCAGAGCGTGCTATCGTCCATCGACCTGCGCGACCGCCGGGGCTGCACCACGGTGGTGGGCAGCGACGGCAGGTACTTTAGCAGGACGGCCATGAGATCGTGGGGCAGATGGCTGCGGCCAACGGGGTGAGTGTCCGGATGCCCCTCGCTTCCCACCGCGCTGCCGCCATGCCCTCTCCTAGCCCTTGTCCCCCTGCTGCCTCCGGGCCCAGCTGGGAGGCCCCTGCCCGGCCCAGGCTTTGCTTCCTCACTCCCGCATCCTCACCCTCCAGCGCCCCACTCCCGCCGCGCTCGCAGCCTCCCCGGCGCACCCCGGACACTGGGTTCTATTAGTACCCACCGCCCCCAAAAGCCTTGAGGGGTGTCCGTCGTTCCTGGAGCCACTCCGGGTGCCCTGGACTCTTCTCCGACTCTGCACACATCCCGCACCTGCTCATTTTTCTTTCGGACATTCTCTTACCCGGCCCTGTAGATTCCAAGGCAGCTCCCAGTTTTCCATATTCTTCCCAATGCGTTCACTGCCCACAGTCCCCACACAAACTTCTTTCCCAGGCTCACAACATAGTCCCTCTTCCCCGTGCCCTTTTTGCAATAATCTGCCAGTCCCCTAAGTCTTAGCTCTGCCTATTTAACAGTAGTGGTGTCTCAGAACACACACACACACACACACATACACACACACACACACACACACACGATCCCTGACATATTTGGCAAGAGTAGGTCCTGAAGGTTTTTAATATTTTGGTTCTTTAACCCAGTGGAATTACTGAATGATTTATTTAATTAGGGTAGGGATGGAGTGGATCCATTTGTTTGATGCTAAACAGCCTGAGCTCGCAGTTCCCAGGGGGCATATCTCTAAATGGTCTGAAATGAGATTTGCAGTGGTTTTCTTAATGCAATTCCCAACTTCTCTCCAAATGCCTTTTGACATTTGACAACATTTCATGCCTCTTCCCCTTTCGCTTTTCATCCTTGTTTTCTCTCCCTTCTCCCACGACCTCGGTAGTCTTCTGCAATCCAGATTCTCAGACTTCGGGTTTTTCTCCCTCTGCCCCTTTCCTCTCTGTCCTATAACTAGAAGCACCTTTTGGCATAGACCCGTATCCCAGTTTCCTCTTTCCCAGGTCCAGCAGCATCTCAAGGACATCTACAAGAGGGATACCTAACTTCAGGGGTCTCTGAATGATATGTGGGAAACATCGTCTAAAAAGGTAATTTTATCCTTATTCATGCAACCAGACCCACACTCATAGAACTTGTCTTTAAGGGGAGTGTCTTGCAGATGTATAAATGAGTGTTAACATCTTTAAAAGCAAAACTGAACATTTCCCTGGCATTTGTATTCCCTCCTTCCTTCCCAACCCTTTCCTTTTCATTTTCTCATTTATTATTAAAAACATTTTTAAAGGATCTCCATGCTTCATATTTATCTACTATAATTCCTCCTTCTCGGTGTTGCAGGGATAGGGAAAGAGGATTTTTTAAAAAACACAATAAAAAGCAATTGGGAGAAACAGGGCCAGTGGTGTTGGGGTGGGTAGTGGAATTGTGATTTTTGACTCCAGTAGACAATGATGCTGGATATATGGGGTTTGATTTCTCTCTGGCTCCTCACTTGAGATTGATGAAGTTTGGCTAGAATCAGGGAGTTGAAGAGAGGTTGACAAATGGTCTTTCACTCTTCTCTGACAGGCTGTTCCTGTGGAGTGATGGAGAATAATGAGCCTTGGGAGAGCTATGGGAGCTCTCATACTCCTTCCCGAGCCAATTTTTTAGGGAGTGAGAGAAACATGGCCTGTCCAATACTTGTTGTGGGTCAGGATATTTTTGAAGCTACGGTTGTTGATTTGCATGGGAAAATTATTATGTCTTATTATTTCTTGTCCCACTTTACCATAAGGGCTCCTCAGCTTCTTACTTCAATGGGTCTTCCATGACAAACACACTTTATTAACTCTAAGAGTGGAATTTATTTTAACAGATAATTAGCATAGGTCAATATATGCTTAAAATAGAGTCAAATTAAACGCACTAGCTGTTATAAAGGACAGCTGACAAAATCCACATAGAAGCATCGACTCTTAAATAATCTGAAAGTACTACTTCTAAGAGGGGTGGGCATGGGTGAAGGGAATGGTGGACATGTTTCAGAATTTCAAATGCCAACTTTAACCAATCGTTTCCTCATTTTGTTCACCTTCTTGGGGGCTTATGCTAAAGTGAAGTGAATAGCCATAAGGCTGGCTTCAGGAGAAAGGTGGTCTAAAAGAACTGGATAATTATAAGCAAAATTGGTCTCGAATGATTGAAAATTGATGAGAATGTGCTTGTCTCCTGATTTGGCATCCTGAGTTAGACTCAGGACTACTGAACATGGATCCCAAAGGCTTTGGTCTTTTTTGATATCTTATTGGATAATCATAAGCAGGCTAGAAAAATAGGAAACTAGAATTTTTTCTCTTTGAACTGACAAATCTGACCAGTGGGCTGCATTCTCTATATCTGAAAAATCTTGGTTTTGATTGAAAAAGTTAATTTTACAAAGCAATTTTCTTTTTTTAAATTAAATTTCATTTTTTTTTGACACAGGGTCTCACTTTGTTGCCCAGGCTGGAGTGCAATGGTACAGTCTTGGCTCACTGTAGCCTTGACCTCCCCAGATTCAGGTGATCTTCCCACCTCAGCCTCCTGAGTAGCTGGGTCTATAGGTGCACGCCACTACGCACAGCTGATTTTTGTGTTTTTACTACTCATAGGGTTTCTCTGTGTTGCCCAGTCTAGTCTCAAACTCCTGATCTCAAGAGATCTGCCTGCCTTGGCCTCCTAAAGTGTCATGAACCACCATGCCCAGCCTACAAAGCAATGTTCTAGGAAAAACTACAGTTACTCTTTGATTATGTAATTGCTGGAGAAGAGAAGCATGGCATTTCTAAAATGATGAACTATATTACTTATATTTTAATATCTCATAAAGTTTGAAATAGACATTTCAAACATAAACATGTATAAAAATTTTTATAAATTATAAAATCAAAAACATTTTACAATTATTTTATTATAAAATTATTATAGAATCAAAAACATTATAAATTTAAACAACTTTTTAAAAAATTTATTTTGGGATTTCCCATGGAGTGATGGAGAATAATGAGCCTTGGGAGAGCTATGGCAGCTCTCATACTCCTTCCTGGGCCAACTTTTTTAGGAAATGGGAGAAATATACCTTGTTCAATGTTTATTGTGGGTCAGGATATTTTTGAAGCTATAGTTGTTGATTTGCTTCAAACTTTAAAAAAATTATTATAAAATTATGGGATGTAAAAAAATTTATTATAAAACTTTGAAATTTTCAAACTTTCAGAAAAGCAGAGAGATGAGATTAATGGCACTCAGAGGCAAGCATAGAACATAGATTGTAAACATTTTGCTATATTTGTGTCATGACTATTTTTTGCTTGTGTTTGAAAGTCTATTAAAGAAAATGATATTTTACCCCTAAATTCTTTAGTACAGATTTCTAAAAAAATAAGAACATTTTCCTGTATAGTTACAAAATCATCTTTTCAAACAAAATAAAAAATGGCTTTTTTATATCATTTATTACCCAGTCCACATTCAGATTTCCTCAATTATTATGAAATGTCCTTTTATTTTTTGAGACAAAGTCTGCTCTTTCACACAGCCTGAAGTGCAGTGAAACAATCATAGCTCATTGCAGCCTCAAACTCCTGGGCTCAAGTGATCTTCCTGCCTCAGCTTCCTGAGTAGCTAGGACTATAGGTGCACACCACCATGCCCAGCTAATTTATTGTTTTTGTAGAGATGGAGGTCTCACTACGTTGCCCAGGCTGGTCTCAAACTCCTGGCCTCAAGTGATCCTTCCAGCTTGGTCTCCCTGAAATATCTTTTGTGGCTGGTTTGTTCAAATTAGTTTCTTCTAATCAAGGGACACACATTGCATTTGATTATTTAGCTCAAGACTGTTTTAACCTGGAAAATACCCATACTCTTTGTTTATGTATTTATTGAGTGAAATTGACTTGTTGAAAAACTAGTCAGTTGTCCTGTAGAATATTTCCCCTTCTGGAATTTTCTGGTTGCTTTTTATGGTGTCATTTAACTTTTCACTCTGTTTTTTCCTGGTTAACTGGAAGTTAGTTCTAAAGGCTTTTAGGCCTGCTATAACAAAATACCAAAAACTGGATGACTTATAAAGAACAGAAATTTATTTCTCACAGTCCTAGAGGCTAGCAAGTTTAAAATCAAGGAGCATGTGGTTTTGATATCTGGTTAGGACCAACTTTCTGGTTCATAGATTGGCCTTCTTGCTGGGCCCTCACATAGTGGGAGAGACTAGCTAGCTCTCTGGGGCCTCTTTTATAAGGGCACTAATTCCAATCATGAAGCCTCTGTCCTTATGATCTAATGACCCCCTAAAGGCCCCACCTTTTAATACCAGCACCTTTGGGGTTAGGATGTCAACATATTAATTTGGGGAAGACATACACGTTCAGCCCATTGCAAGGTTTAGTTAGATTCAGGTTCAACTTCTTTTTTTAAAGACTATTTCATAGGCAATAATGTGTATTCACATCCCATCATTAGTGATGGTGAGATGATCGCAAGGTTAGGGTGATCACTGCCTATCTCCTCTGCTATATTCCCCCTTGGGTCAAGCCAGTAGTCTGTGACGTGAACTTTGTACCATGTGTATATTCAGTTATATTCTGTATCAATAGTTACTTGATTGTTTTAGCATTTATTAATGATCCTTGCTTGAGTTGATTATTTCATTAGGGGTTTCAAAATGGTGAATTTCTAATTCTCTAATTCTGTCTACATGCTTTAGCTGGCATTTTTCTATAAGCAGACCATTTTCTTCACAACTGGGTTATTTGGCTACCCTGAAACATAGTTCCTTCCGGGAAGGCAGAACATATGTTTATTTCTGTCTTTTAAAAATTACTGGTGTTTGGAGTGAAGATTAGGTGAGCTAACTACCTCCACAGGTGACAAATGAATTTTGTTTTGTCTCACTTTTGCTTTTTTGAATATCACTGTGGCTGCTTGGATTTTTATATTTAATTTGAATGGATTAGGGAATAAATGAGAAGATAGGTTTTATCTGTTTCTGTAGTTTTTATGTGGCTGTGTGAACTTACTTTTAAAAATTCCCAGAAATATTTTAATTCCCCTTTAAAGATATAAACTATGTCATACTATAAAGCAAAAGAAAAACCAATCATGTGAAGAGTAAATAGTACCGTTTAAACGAATTGTGGTTAAGCTTAGTTTGTACCTAATTAGTTTTTTATTTTCTTTCTACTTTTATCTGCTTCAGAGCCTCTTCAGTGGTTTAGATCTTCTATGTGTCAAATTATTCTAATCTCTTAAAAAGTTTAAGAGCTAAAATACAACACAATGACTACAAGAATGCCTTTGTCCTTTTCTGGGTAGGTACACCTAAGGCAACTTCTTTTTCTCTTCTTTGTTCTCTTCTTCTTTCTTATTCTTAAATCATCTTCAATATTGGACAGATGACAGCACTATGCCTGCCTCAAGATGTTTCTGACTTTTTCTTTTTCTTTTTCTTTTTTTTTTGAGATGGAGTCTTGCTCTGTCACCCAGGCTAGAGTGCAGTGGCACAATCTTGGCTCACTACAACTTCTGCCTCCTGGGTTCCAGTGATTCTCCCAACTCAGCCTCCTGAGTAGCTGGGGTTACAGGCATGCACCACCACGCCTAGCTAATTTTTTGTATTTTTACTAGAGACGGTGTTTCACCATGTCGGCCAGGCTGGTCTTGAACTCCTGACCTCAAGGATCTGCCTGCCTTGGCCTCCCAAAGTGCTGGGATTACACGTGTGAGCCACTGCACCCGGCCGTTTCTGACTTTTTCTAAAGTCTTTCTCTGGAGATGACATTATATAATAGCGCTGTTCAATAGAAGTTTCTTTGATGATGGAACTGTTCTATAATCTGCATTGTCCCAGCCACTAGCCATATGTGACTACTGTAACACTTGAAATGTGGCTAGAGCAACTGAAGAACTGAATTTTGCATTTTACTGAATTTTAATTAATTAAAATAGAAATGCAAATAACCATAAGTGGTTAGTAGCTACCATACTGGACAGCAAAGATCTGTAATTCAGCATTTAAAATCGATTTTGTTTTGTTTTCAAAAATGGAGTCAGACTGTTACAACCCAAAAGAACTGTAGGTTAAATTAAGGTAAATCCCCAAATACTACATACACATTTGGGAAATCCAAACCAGATTTTTTCATGTGATAACCACACCCTCTTTTGACTTTAGCCTTGGAGGTAATGGAGTATGGCAGAAAAACCCTGTATCAGCAGCTGGAAGACTCACCTTCTTTTCCTAGCTCTGCCATATATTGACCAAAAGAGTCAAAGTCCATTCAGATGGTTGAAGGGCCTTGGAATTTTGTTTTCGGTTTTCACATACAAGTTGGAGGGCAGATGCGTTAGCCTCTTGAAATACCCAGAAACCACTTGTTTCCTCATCTAAAAATCAGGTATGACAGGATCATTTAATTATCCTGGAAATCAGATGAAGCACTGCATATGAAAGCACTTTGTAACATCGATAGCACTGGGAAATGTAAAGACCTTTTACTGAAATATAAAGGTGTATGGTCAACTGAATATATCTCAGATAGTTATGATTTGACTGTATATATTGAATATAACCTGTAGTGGGCCCCTTGGTAAACAGCTTACAGTTTTGTTGCAAGTTTTAGCCAAGAGAAAATTTATTTGTTGACTAGTCATGCCCTTTATTGGCCACATGATGAGCAGCCAAGATATTAACACACAGTGCACCTTGCAGAATTCAAGAATGTCTCAGTGTCTTGTGAACTAGGAAGCTGAAATGCAGTGGTATGCAGAAAGCTGGCTCAGTAGGAGCCTTGGGAGTGTCCTCCAGATAGATGTTTGTGCAGGTTGTGTTTGATTCCAGTTGGCCATGAAAAGCTGGTTGCTCTAAAGAATGAGAATATACTTGGTTTTGCATTTACTAGAACTATCTGGGGAACAAATCTTGGGGTGGAAGAAAGAAGGGAGGGAGGGAAAGCTGTGCTTCAATACCTAGGGCTTCTTTCCTGGAAGGGATCTGAGAATCTGGGATTGGGTGGCTAATATCTCATCTCTAGAAGGGAGAAAGAACTGGGTGGTGATGGCTTTGTATTTTCTATTGGAGTTCACTACAGAATAGGTGAATGGAATGGGCTGCTATGATCCAGACATTAGGGAGGACAGGTTTGTGATACATTAGAAATCTTGAATGAGCCCTTCTATGATTCTCTCTTCCCTCTTTCTGCTTCCCGTTCTTAATCACCATCCGCAGGTTGTGGAATTAGCAAATCTATTATGTGAGCAATAGCAAACTTACAGGAGCCCTTGGCTCCATCTATCTCCCTGTTTGTGTCAGTTCCTTCTGGATGCTTTTAGTCTGTGGTCTTCATTCACTCTTTTTCTGGGGAAGTAAAAGGAGTGGGGCAGATTATGAGAACAGCTGGGTCCTCCCAGTTGCTGGGGTGGTTATTTTAAGCTTTGTTTAATGTGTCCAGAGACCCAGATGGCATTTTTAACTAAGCTGCTTTATTAAATCTTGTGATAAAGCATAGTGATGTTTATTGAAAAGGCAGACACGCATCAGCAACATTATGCGTGAAACTTGCTCTAAGAATTTTCTATAAAACATCTGTTCTCTTTGAGCCTTTTGTGAACTCTGGAAGTTTGCTAGTTTCTATACAGACTTGAGGACAAGAAGTTGGAACCCACTTTTGGAGATGTCCAAGCATAGGTATTGGAATCATTAATCCTAACCCTCTCAGTTTTAAGGCCCCGGATACCCTTCTGTTAGACAACAGTAACATGAGCAAGCACTGTAATAACCTTTCAACAAGATTATTTGGAAATAATGGACAAGAAAAATTAGTATACATTGTTTGGGGATTTTAAAATTAAAGATCAAAATCTAGGGCTTCAATGACCTGTGCCAGCCTATAGCCTTAAGAGTCAATTTGCAAACACTCAAGATTTGGCCAATATGCCTCTACTACTTCTACTTAACACAGTCAAAGGGAAATTTTTAGATTCTTTCATCTGATTTGACTCTCTTAGTTACGAATAAGAGGATATCTAGAATATATATGTGACTTGTTAAAATGAAAATCCACCTTCTCTGAGTCTTCAAATATCTTTCATATCTTACATTTTTTAGTCACATCAACTTTTGAAGTCATGTCCGTAGTTGTATGAAAAGAAAAATTTCAGGAACATTCAACCTCAAAAGTTCTTTTTCTTAGTCTGAAGTCGTAGAAGCATTTGACTTTTACTTTCTCTTTTTAAGTTTGTACTAGTAGGTATTTTGTATAAATATAATATTTAATTATTGCCTTTGTATTCTTTTTCTCTAGTAAACATCCTGGTTTTTAGCTATCAATATGTAGTTTTACATTTAGGGATTTCTAATGGAAAGAGAAAGGAATCTGAAATCAGAGGACGAGAGTTTATTCTACTTGACCAAACACATACACAATACTGGAAGGAGAGTTTTACAACAAATATTTAATATCTATGACATGTAAAACGTTTTTTGAAATCAAGAAAATTCAAACAATTCAATACAAATATCATCAATAATAACACATGAACAGGTGGCCAACCTTATTAATAACCAGAGAAATATAAATTAAAACAATCCATCAACTTGTAAAAAAGATGAAATTACCCAGAGTTGGTGTAGGTGATGGAAAATTGTCATGTTTGTATACAGTTCATAGAAGTTAAATTGACATAACTTTTTGGTCAGGCAATTTGGAAGTATCTATCTAAATTAATAGAGTAGTTTTCTAATAACCTGGGAATCTCTTAATCTAAGAATCTTTGCTGTAGATTTTTCTAGAACAAATGTACAAACATCTGTGTACAAGGGTACTCACTGCAGCATGTTGCTAAGGAAAAACTCAGAAAAAATCTATATGTTCAACAGAGAACAGGTACATAATTTATGACACAACTGCACAATATACACCACTAAAATAAAGGATATAAATTTATATGTAGTATGAAAAAGATGTGAATGATAGCTTGTTGGTGAAAAACAGCAATGACTGGAATATTGTGTGTAACGTAATCCTGCTTTTCTGTATATAATGTAGGCATAGAAAATAGGATTGAAAGGACATACTCTAGTCAACAGTGTATATAGCTTGGGTGAAGGGGGTGTATAATGGGGAAGGAGAGTCCCTTTTCCTATCTATTCCATATACATCTCTGGATTTAAAAGATCATACATGCATATGCATTACCTTCAAAATTAAAATGATAAAGACAAAAGGAGAAGCTTTGGATTTGAATCATGATACTACTGTTTGCAACTTCTATGACCGTGGGGAAGTCGCCTAGCCTCCTGGGGATTATTTCCTCATTTATAAAAATAGGGAAAGTAATAATACTTGTCTACATATCTTCTAGTGTTGTTGGGAGGATTGAATGTGATAATGGGTTACAGCATTATGAATTATTTATTCATAGAACACAATTATTATAAAAATATTTTGCTCTGATTAAAATAAAAGAAGGACGAGATCGTGTGTGTTTTTCAGTCCCAGTAGCTTTACTAACCAGAAAGCGCCTGCTGATGTGGTGATCACAGTTGCTTTGGTGCAGCTTCCTGTTGACTTTTGGCAATTCTCCACGCTGCTAGCTAAGGCTGAGGTGGCGACTGTGGAAGGTGTGATCTCCTCCCCCTCCCAGCACACATTTGTGTGCATACTCACACTCACGCACACACAAACACACACATGCACACTCTATCACAGTACATGAGGTGGCAGCAGCTGCTCCGGCATAGACTTTCACACAACATAAAGGGCTTTTTTGGTGTGGTCTATGCATTATTTCCTGTTAAGCATGAGCTGAGTCAGTGCCATGCTTTTCCATCTGAAACCTTTCTGAGGCTCAGGCTGTGTTAAGAGCAAACCCTCTCCCCTCCATGCCCACCCCATGGCCCTCTACTGAAGCCAGATCATAATCTGCTCATTTCATGAGGATTTTCAAACCGAATGGACTGGGCCATGTGAGAGATCACTGAAAGGAACAGACCAAGCAGAGGCTAAGAGACTCCACGCTAATCTGCTGAGTCATCTGAAAATGCACAGCTGTGGCAGCTCACGGTGCTTTAAAGTACTTTGGCAGGATGTTTGTTCAGGGGGCCTGTTCCTGCAGCCCTGCTGAATGTTTGGTTAGGAGGCATAATCATTTTTTGGACAGGATCTCCCAGATGTAAGGTGATAGATGCTAATGTGGAATATAATACAGAAGATACAGCTTGGATGTCATAAATAACAATAAATTGTTTAATCTTGCTGAGTTGTAAATATATGATTGCCAGAGGTCTTTAGTTCACTGGAACATAGTATGGGGGCAGGGGCACTTAGCAAATAGGCAGTTATTATTTTCCAACCAGACAGAAACTGGTCTGATGAAATTTATCTAAAAAGGCATACACATGTATTTTAATTAATTGTGACAATTACTCAGAGAAAACACATGGCCCTAAAGAGGCTGAGGGTTTTTTTGTTCTACCTATAAATGTATATGTATATTCACCTATATTCTACCTATGTATAAGTAAGAGAATGAGTTTTTGTTTTGGGGATATATATTTATACGTATCTATACAGACAGATATACACATACTTAATTTCTGTGTACCTATTAAGGTGCGGTGACAGATGGAAAGTATTTTTAAGCATTTAGATAGCTTATTCTATAGCATATGTGTGCATATAGCCCCCCCATAAAGCTTTGTCTCTTTTCTGGATATATTTAACAAGAGGCTAGAACAGAGTCCAAAATGTCAGAAATGTTTGAACATTCCATAGAAATGAAGGAGGTGTTTCCAAATGACCTATGTTTCTATGGCAATAAATAGAACTTGTGCTGCGTTGGATGGGTCAGGAGTAAGGAATATAAACAGTGTAAGTATGGCTATTCCAGGAAGAAATCTACCTTGTAAGAACAGCTTTGTGCAGTGAGCTCGACAACATTGATCAGTTAGCAGTCCGGTTCGGTACAACATTGATCAGGTAGCAAGACGGTTCGGCAGTGCCAGTCGGAGACACAGATGGGGACAATCAAAGAAGATGCAGGTCAGGACAAGGATGCAGACATGTACCTGTCACTACCATGGACTTCAGCAGCTTCTTAGTGAGCAGGTTTATGATCAAAGAAGAAAGACATCGTTGATATGTAAGCATGTTACAATTAATTTGCTGTTTAGTTACTAGCAAACTACATCCAGTTTTTAGTTTTTAGGTTTTTTGTTCTTTTTTCTTTTTTGAAACAGGTTCTTGTTCTGTCATCCAGGCTGGAGTGCAGTCGTTATCCAAGCTCACTGCAGCCTTAAACTCCTGGGCTCCGTGGATCCTCCCACCTCAGCCTCCCAAGAAGCTGGGACTACAGGTGCACACCACCAAGGCCAGCTAATATTTCTAATTTTTTTGTAGAGATGAGGCCTTGCTGTATTGCCCAGGCTACTCTTGAGCTCCTGGCAGTGTAGATATTTCCATGTTTATACAGATGATGGTGTAGATATTTCCATGTTTATACAGATGAGTGTGTAGATATTTCCATGTTTTTAAAGATGGCGGTGTAGATAGTTCCATGTTTATAGAGATAGCGGTGTAGATATTTCCATGTTTATAGAGACAGAGGTGTAGATATTTCCACGATTACACAGATAGCGGTGTAGGTATTTCCATGTTTCTACAGATCGCAGTGTAGATATTTCCATGTTTTTAAAGATAGCGGTGAAGATGTTTCCATTTTTATACAGGTAGCGGTGTAGATATTTCCATGTTTATACAGATGGCGGTGTAGATATTTCCATGTTTATTGAGATAGCGGTGTAGACATTTCCATGTTTATACAGATAGTGGTGAAGATATTTCCATGTTTATAGAGATAGCGGTGCAGATATTTCCATATTTATACATATAGCAGTGTAGATATTTCCATGTTTATAGTGATAACGGTGTAGGTATTTCCATGTTTATAGTGATAGCGGTGTAGATATTTCCATGTTTATACGGATAGCGGTGTAGATATTTCCATGTTTATACAGATAGCGCTGTTGATATTTTCATGTTTATACAGATAGCGGTGTAGGTATTTCCATGTTTATACAGATACCGGTGTAGATATTTCCATGTTAATACAGATGGCTGTGTAGATATTTCCATGTTTATAGAGATGGCTGTGTAGATATTTCCATGTTTATACAGATGGCAGTGTAGATATTTCCATGTTTATGCAGATGGTGGTGCTGATATTTCCGTGTTTACAGAGATAGCGGTGTAGATATTTCCATCTTTTCACAGATTGCGGTGTAGGTATTTCCATCTTTACACAGATAGTGGTGTAGATATTTCCCAGTTTACACAGATAGCTGTGTAGATATTTCCATGTTTACACAGATAGCATTGTAGATATTTCCATGTTTACACAGATAGCATTGTAGATATATCCATGTTTATACAGATAGCGGTGTAGGTATTTCCATGATTATACAGATAGCGGTGTAGATATTTCCATGTTTATACAGATAGCGGTGTAGATATTTCCATGTCTATAGAGATAGCGGTTTAGGTATTTCCGTGGTTATAGAGATAGCTTTGTAGACATTTCCATGTTTATACAGATAGTGGTGTAGATATTTCCAAGTATATACAGATAGCGGTGTTGGTATTTCCATGTTTATACTGATAGCGGTATAAATCTTTCCATGTTTATACAGCTCGCGTTGTAGATATTTACAACTTTATACATATGGCAGTGTAGATATTTCCATATTTATACAGATGGCTTTGTAGATAGTCCCATGTTTATGGAGATGGCAGTGTAGGTATTTTCAAGTTAATAGTGATGGAGGTGCAGATATTTCCATTTTCATACAGATCGCGGTGTAGATGTTTCCATGTTTATACAGATAGCGGTGTAGATATTTCCACGTTTATATAGATAGCGGTGTTGGTATTTCCATGTTTATACAGATAGCGGTGTAAATATTTCCATGTTCATAGAGCTCGCCATGTAGATATTTCCAATTTTATACAGATGGTGGTGTGGATATTTCCATGTTAATACAGATGGCAGTGTAGGTATTTCCATGTTTATACAGATAGCGGTATAGTTATTTCTCTGTTGATAGAGATAGCAGTGGAAATATTTTCATGTTTATACACATAGCGGTGTAGATATTTCCATGTTTATAGTGATAGCGGTGTAGATATTTCCCTGTTTATACAGATAGCGGTGTAGATATTTACATGTTTATACAGATTGCTGTGCAGATGTTTCCATGTTTATAAAGAGGGCTGAGTAGGTATTTCCATGTTTATACAGATGGCAGTGTAGATATTTCCATGTTTATGAAGATGACTGTGTAGATATTTCCATGTTTATACAGATGTTGGTGTAGATATTTCCCTGTTTATAGAAATAGCGGTGTAGATATTTGCATATTTATAGATATAGCAGTGTAAATATTTCCTTATTTATACAGATAGCGATGTAGATATTTCCATGTTTATACAGATAGCGGTGTCAATATTTGCATGATTATACAGACAGCGGTGGAGATATTTCCATCTTTATGCAGATAGCGATGTAGACATTTCCATGTTTATACAGATAGCGGTGTAGATATTTCCATGTTTACACAGATAGCGGTGTAGATATTTCCAAGTTTACACAAATGGTGGTTTAGGTATTTGCATGTTTATACCGATGGCGGTGTTGATAATTCCATATTTATGCAAATGGCGGTTCAGATATTTCCATGTTTATACAGATAGTGGTGTGGCTATTTCCATGTTTATACATATAACGGTGTAGCTATTTCCATACTTATACAGATGGCGGTGTAGATATTTTCATGTTTATACAGATGGTGGGGTAGATATTTCCAAGTTTATAAAGATGACTGTGTAGGTATTTCCATGTTTATACAGATTACTTTGTAGGTATTTCCATGTTTATACAGATGGCGGTGTAGATATTTCCATGTTTATACAGACGACGGTGTAGATATTTCCACGTTTATACAGATAGCGCTATAGATAATTCCAAGTTTATACAGATGGTGGTGTAGATATTTCCAAGTTTGCATAGATACTGGTGTAGATATTTCCATGTTTATACAGATAGCAGTGCAGATATTTCCATCTTTATACAGATGACCATGTAGATATTTCCATGTTTATACAAATGACTGTGAAGTTATTTCCACTTTTATACAGATGGCGGTGTAGATATTTCCATGTTCATACAGATGCTGGTGTAGATATTTCCATGTTTATATAGATGACTGTGTAGGTATTTACAGGCTTATACAGATGGCGGGGTAGATATTTCCATCTTTATAGAGATAGCCATGTAGATATTTCCATGTTTATACAGATAGCGGTGTAGAAATTTCCATGTGTATAGAGATAGCAGTGTAGATATTTCCATATTTATACAGATAGCTTGGTAGATATTTCCATGTATATACAGATAGCTGTGTAGATATTTCCATGTTTATACAGATAGCAGGGCAGTTATTTCCAAGTTTATACAGATCGCGGTGTAGATATTTCCATGTTTATTCAGATAGCGGTGTAGATATTTCCATGTTTATACTGGTAGCGGTGTAGCTATTTCCATGTTTATACAGATAGCGGTGTTGGTATTTCCATGTTTATTCAGATAGCGGTGTAGATATTTCCATGTTTATCCAGGTCGCGGTGCAGATGTTTACGTTTTTATACAGATGGCAGTGTAGATATTTCCATGTTTATACTGATGGTGCTGTAGATACTTCAATGTTTATGGAGATGGCAGTGTAGATATTTACATGTTTATAGAGATGGCGGTGTAGATGTTTCCATGTTTATAGAGATAGTGGTGTAGATAATTCCATGTTTATAGAGATAGTGGTGTAGGTAATTCCATGTTTATAAAGATAGCGGTGTAGTTATTTCCATGTTGGTACAGATGGCTGTGTAGATATTTCCATGTGTATACAGATGGCAGTGTAGGTATTTCCATGTGTATACAGATGGCAGTGTAGATATTTCCAAGTCTATACAGATGTTGGTGTAGATATTTCCATGTTTACAGACGACTGTGTAGATATTTCCATGTTTATACAGATCACTGTGTAGATATTTCCATGTTTTTACAGATGGTGGTGTAGATATTTCCATGTTTATATAGACAACGGTGTAGATATTTCCATATTTATACTGATGGCGGTGTATATATTTCTGACTTTATACAGATACCGGTGTGGGTATTTCCATATTTATACAGATGGCAGTGTAGAGATTTCCATGTTTACACAGACAGCATTGTAGATTTTTCCATGTTTATACTGATGGAGTTGTAGATATTTCCATGTTTATGAAGATGACTTTGTACATATTTCCATGTTTTTGCGAATGGTGGTGTAGATATCTCCATGTTTATAGAGATGGCAGTGTGGATATTTCCAAGATTATACAAATGCCGGTGTTGATATTTCCATTTTTATAGAGATGGCAGTGTAGATATTTCCATCTTTATACAGATGGTGTAGATATTTAGATGTTTATGCAGATGGCGGTGTAGATATTTTGAAATTTAGAGAGATAGCAGTGTAGATATTTCCATATTTATACAGAAAGCGGTGTAGATATTTCCATGTTTATACAGATGACGGTGTAGATATTTCCATGTTTATGGAGATAACGGTGTAGATATTTCCATGTTTATACAGATAGTGGTGTAGATATTTCCATGTTTATAGATATAGCGGTGTAGGTAATTCCATGTTTATAGAGATAGCGGTGTAGTTATTTTCATGTTGATACAGATGGCTGTGTAGATATTTCCATGTGTATACAGATTGCAGTGTAGTTATTTCCATGTGTACACAGATGTCAGTGTAGTTATTTCCAAGTTTATACAGATGGGGTTGTAGATATTTCCATGTTTATACAGATGACTCTGAAGATATTTCCATGTTCTTACAGATGGCGGTGCGTTATTTCGATGTTTATAGAGACAGCGGTGTAGATATTTCCATATTTATACAGAAAGCGGTGTAGATATTTCCAAGTTTATACAGATGACGATGTAGATTTTTCCACGTTTTTCAGATGCTGGTGCAGATATTTTCATGTTTGAAGAGATAGCAGTGCAGTTATTTCTATGTTTATGCAGATAGCGATGTAGATATTTCCATGTTTATAGAGATAGCGGTGTAGTTATTTCCATATTTATACATATAGCGGTGTAGATATTTCCACGTTTATACAGATAGCGGTGTTGATATTTCCATGTTTATACAGATAGCGGTATAGATATTTCCATGTTTATAAATACAGGAGGGGAGATATTTCCATGTTTATACAGATAGCGGTGTAGATATTTCCAGGTTTATAGAGATAGCGGTGTAGATATTTCCATGTTTATAGAGATAGCGGGGTAGATATTTCCATGTTAATACAGATGGCAGTGTAGATGTTAACATGTGTATACACATGGCAGTGTAGATATTTCCATGTTTATACAGATGGAGGTGTAGATATTTCCATGTTTATACAGATGACTGTGTAAATATTTCCAGGTTTTTACAGATGGCAGTGTAGATATTTCCATGTTTATACAGATGGCAGTTTGGCTATTTCCATGTTTATACAGATAACGGTGTAGCTATTTCCATATTTATAGAGATGGCTGTGTAGATATTTCCATGTTTATACAGATGGCGGTGTAGATATTTCCATGTTTGTATAGATGACGGTGTAGATATTTCCATGTTTATACACATGGCGGTGTAGATATTTCCATGTTTTTACAGAAAGCTGTTTAAATATTTCCATGTTTATACAGATGGTGGTGTAGATATTTCCATGTTTACACAGACAGCGGTGTAGATATTTCCATCTTTTTCACAGATTGTGGTGTAGAAATTTTCATCTTTACACAGGTAGTGGTGTAGTTATTTCCAAGTTTATAGAGATTGCGGTGCAGATATTTCCACATTTACACAGATAACGGTTTAGCTATTTCCATATTTATAGAGATGGCTGAGTAGATAATTCCATGTTTATATAAATGGCGGTGTAGACAATTCCATGTTTATACAGATAGCGGTGTAGATATTTCCATGTGTATACAGATGGAAGTGTAGATATTTCCATGTTTATACAGATGAAAGTGCGAATGTTTCCATGTTTACAAACATGACTGTGTAGATATTTCCATGTTTATACAGATGGCAGTGTAAATATTTCCATGTTTATACAGATTGTGGTGTGGCTATTTCCATGATTATACAGATAGCGGTGTAGCTATTTCCATGTTTATAAAGATAGCGGTGTAGATATTTCCATGTTCATACTGATGGATGTGTAGTTATTTCCATGTTTATACGGATGACTGCGTACATATTTCCATGTTTTTACAGATGGCGGTGTAGATATTTCCATGTTTATACAGACAGCAGAGTGAATATTTCCATGATTATACAGGTGGCGATATTGATATAAACATGTATATAAAGATGGCGGTATACATATTTCCATGTTTATAGAGATGGCGGTGTAGATATTTAGGTGTTTATGCGGATGGCGGTGTAGATATTTCAAAGTTTATAGAGATAGCGGTGTAGATATTTCCATGTTTATACAGAAAGCTGTGTAAATATTTCCATGTTTATACAGATGACTGTGTAGATATTTCCACGTTTATACAAATGGCGGTGTAGATATTTCCATGTTTATAGAGATAGCGGTGTAGTTATTTCTATGTTTATACAGATAGCGATGTAGATAATTCCATGCTTATAGAGATAGCGGTGTAGTTATTTCCACATTTATACATATAGCGGTGTAGTTATTTCCATATTTATACATATAGAGGTGTAGATATTTCCATGATCATACAGACAGCGGTGTAGATATTTCCATGTTTATACAGATAGCGGTGTGGCTATTTCCATTTTTATGCAGATAGCGGTGTAGCTATTTCCATGTTTAAAGAGATTGCTGCGTAGATTTTTCCATGTTTATACCTATGGCAGTGTAGATATTTCCATTATTATACAGATGCTGGTGTAGGTATTTCCATGTTTATAGAGATGACTGCGTCGGTATTTCCAGGTTTATACAGATGGCGGTGTAGATATTTCCATGTTTACATAGATGGCGATGTAGATATTTCCTTGTTTATAGAGATAGCGTGTTAGGTATTTCCATGTTTATACAGATAGCTGTTTACGTATTTCCATGTTTATACAGATAGCGGTGTTGTTATTTCCATGTTTATACAGATAGCTGTGTAGATATTTCCCTGTTTATACAGCTCACGGTGTATATATTTACATCTTTATACAGATGGCAGTGTAGATAGTTCCATGTTTATGGAGATGGCAGTGTAGATATTTTCATGTTTATGGAGGTGGCGGTGTAGTTATTTCCATGTTTGTAGAGATAGTGGTGTAGATATTTCCATGTTTATAGAGATAGCGGTGTTGGTATTTCCATGTTTATAGAGATACCAGTGTAGATATTACCATGTTTATTGAGATAGCGGTGCAGGTATTTCCATGTTTATAGAGATAGTGGTGTAGATATGTCCATGTTTATACAGATGGCTATGTAGATATTTCCATGTGTATACAGATGGCAGTGTAGGTATTTCCAAGTTTATACAGATGGTATTGCAGATTCTTGATGTTTATACAGATGACTTTGTAGATATTTCCATGCTTTTATAGATGGCGGTGTAAATATTTCCATGTTTACAGAGATAGCGTTGTAGATATTTCCATGTTTATATAGATGGCGATATATATATTTTCTTGTTTATGTAGATGGTGTTGTAGATATTTCCATGTTAACAGGGATGGCGGTGTGTATATTTCCATGTTTATAGTGCAAGCAGTGTAGATATTTCCATGTTTATAGAGATAGCGGTGTAGATATTTCCATGTTTATACAGCTCGCAGTGTAGATATTTACATCTTTATAGAGATAGCGGTGTAATTATTTCTATGTTTACACAAATAGCGTTGTAGATATTTCCATGTTTAGAGAGATTGCGGTGTAGTTATTTCCACATTTTTACATATAGCGCTGTAGAAATTTCCATGTTTATACAAATAGCGGTGTAGATATTTCCATCTTTGCTCAGATTGCGGTGTAGATATTTCCATGTTTATAGAGATAGCGGTGTACATATTTCCATGTTTACACAGATAGTGGTGTAGATAGTTCCAAGTTTATTCAGATAGCGGTGTAGATATTTCCATGTGTATACAGATAGCGGTGAAGATATTTCCATGTTTCTACAGATAGCATTGTAGATATTTCCATGTTTACAGATGGCGGTGTACATATTTCCATGTTTACACAGATTGCGGTGTACATATTTCCTAGTTTATGCAGATAGCGGTGTAGATATTTAAATGTTTTTACAGATAGCGGTGTAGATATTTCCATGTTTATACAGATAGCGGTGTAGGTTTTTCCATGTTTATAGAGATAGCGGTATAGACATTTCCATGTTTATAGAGGCAGTGGTGTAGATATTTCCAAATTTATAAAGATAGCGGTGTAGATATTTCCATGTTTATACAGATAGCGGTGGAGATATATCCATATTTATACAGATAGCGATGTAGATATTTCCATGTTTATAGGGATAGCTGTGTAGATATTTCCATGTGTATACAGATGGCAGTGTAGATATTTCCTTGTTTATAAAGATGTTGGTGTAGAAATTTCCATGCTTATACAGATGAGTGTGTAGATATTTCCATGATTATACAGATGGCGGTGTAGCTATTTCCATGTTTATAGAGATAGCGGTGTAGATATTTCCATGTTTATACAGATAGCGGTGTAGATATTTCCATGTTTATAGCGATAGCGGTGTAGATATTTCCATATTCTTACAATTATCGGTGAAGATATTTCCATTTTTATACATATGGCGGTGTAGATATTTCCATGTACATAGAGATAGCGGTTTAGATATCTCCATGTTTATACAGATAGTGGTGTAGATATTTCCACGTGTATAAAGATGGCGGTGTAGATATTTCCCTATTTATACACATGGCGGTGTAAATATTTGCATGTTTACACAGATCGCGGTGTAGATATTTCCATGTTGAAGCAGATGGCGGTGTAGATATTTCCATGTTAATAGAGATGGCGGTGACGATATTTCCATGTTTATAGAGAGAGCGGTGTATTTCCATGTTTGTAGAGATAGCGGTGTGGATATTTCCATGTTTATACACATAGCGGTGTAGGTATTTCCATGTTTACAGATAGCGGTGTTGGTATTTCCATGTTTATACAGATAGCGGTGTAGATATTTCCATGCTTATACAGCTCGCGGTGTAGATATTTCCATCTTTATACAGATGACATTGTAATTATTTCCATGTTTATTCAGATAGCGGTGTAGATATTTCCATGTTTACACAGATGGCGATGTAGATAGTTCCATGTTTATGGAAATGACGGTGTAGATATTTTCATTTTTACAGAGATGGCGGTGTTGATATTTCCATGTTTATAGAGATAGCGCTGTAGGTATTTCCATGTTTATTCACAAGGCGGTGTAGATATTTCCATGTTTATACAGGCAGCGGTGTGGCTACTTCCATGTTTATACAGAATGCGGTGTAAATATTTCCAGGTTTATGGAGATGGCTCTGTAGGTATTTCCATGCTTATGCAGAGGCAGTGTAGATATTTCCATGTTTATACAGATAGTGGTGTATATATTTCCATATTTATACAGATGACTGTGTAGGTATTTCCATGTTTATACAGATGACGGTACAGATATTTCCATGTATATAGAGATAGCCATATAGATATTTCCCTGTTTAAATGGATAGCGGTGTAAACATTTCCATGTTTATAGAGATAGCGGTGTAGATATTTCCATGTTTATACAGATAGCAGTGAATATATTTCCATGTTTATACAGATAGTGGTGTGGCTATTTCCATGTTTTTACGGATAGCGGTGTAGATATTTCCATGTTTATAGAGATGGCTGTGTAGATGTTCCCCCGTTTATACAGATGGCAGTATAGATATTTCCATGTTTATACAGATGGTGGTGTAGATATGTCCATGTTTATACAGATGACTGTGAAGATATTTCCATGTTTTTACAGATGGCGGTGTAGATATTTCCATGTTTATAGAGATAGCGGTGTAGGTATTTCCATGTGTATTCAGATGGCGGTGTAGATATTTCCATGTTTATACAGGTAGCGGTGTAGATATTTCCATGTTTATACAGATAGCTGTGTACATATTTCCATGTGTGTACAGAAGGCAGTGTAGAAATTTCCATGTTTCTAGAGATGGTGGTGTAGATGTTTCTACGTTTATTCAGATGACTGTGTAAAAATTTCCATGTTTATACAGATTGCGGTGTAGTTATTTCCATGTTTATGCAGAAAACGGTGTAGATATTTCCATGTTTGCAGAGATAGCAGTGTTGATATTTCCATCTTTGCACAAAATGCATTGTAGATATTTCCATCTTTACACAGATAGCGGTGTAGATATTTCCAAGTTTACACAGAGAGCTGTGTAGATATTTCCATTTTTCCATAGATAGCATTTTAGATATTTCCATGTTTACACAGATAGCGGTGGAGATATTTCCATGTTTAAACAGATAGCGATGTAGATATTTCCATGTTTATACAGATAGCGGTGTAGATATTTCCATGTTTATGGAGATAGCGGTGTAGATATGTCCATGTTTATACAGATGGCTGTGTAGATATTTCCACGTTTATACTGATCGCGATGTAGTTATTTCAATGTTTATAGAGATAGCGGTGTGGATATTTCCATGTTTATACAGATAGGGGTGTAGATATTTCCATATTTATAGAGATGGCGTTGTAGATATTTCCATGTTTATACAGATCACGGTGTAGATATTTCCTTGTTTATGCAAATAGCAGTGTAGGTATTTCCATGTTTATACAGATGGCGGTGTAGATATTTCCATGTTTATATAGATGGTGGTGTAGATATTACCATGTTTATACAGATAGTGGTGTAGATATTTCCAGGTTTATACAGATAGCGGTGTAGATATTTCCATGTTTATACAGATGGTGGTGTAGATATTTCCATGTTTATAGAGATGGCGGTGTAGATATTTCCATGTTCATACAGATATCGTTGTAAATATTTCCATGTTTATACAGATCACGGTGTAGATATTTCCATGTTTATAGAGATAGCGGTGTATATATTTCCATGTTTATACAGACAGCGGTGTAGATATTTCCATGTTTATAGAGACCACGGTGTAGATATTTCCATGTTTATAAAGATAGCGGTGCAGATATTTCCATGTTTGTACAGATGGTGGTGTTGATATTTCTATATATACAGAGATTACCATGTAGATATTTCCATGTTTATACAGATGGCGGCGCAGATATTTCTATGGATATGTAGATGGCGGTGTAGATATTTCCATGTATATACAGATAGCGGTGTAGTTATTTCCATGTTTATATAGACAGCGGTGTAGATATTTCCACATATGTACACATGGCTGTGTAGATATTTCCATGTTTATACAGATGGCGGTGTAGATATTTCCATGTTTATACAGATAACTTTGTCAGTGTTTCCATGTTTATACAGATGGCGGTGTAGATATTTCGATGTTTATAGAGATAGTAGTGGAGATAATTCCATGTTTATAGAGATAGCAGTGTAGATAATTCCACGTTTCTACTGATCGCGGTGTAGTTATTTCCAGGTTTATAGAGATAGCGGTGTGGATATTTCCATGTTTATACAGATAGGGGTGTAGATATTTCCATGTTTGTAGAGATGGCGTTGTAGATATTTCCATGTTTATACAGATCACGGTGTAGATATTTCCTAGTTTATGCAAATAGCGGTGTAGTTATTTCCATGTTTATACAGATAGCGGTGTAGATATTTCCTTGTTTATACAAATAGCAGTGTAGATATTTCCATGTTTATACAAATCACGGTGTAGATATTTCCTTGTGTATGCAAATTGCAGTGTAGTTATTTCCATGTTTATACAGATAGCGGTGTAGATATTTCCTTGTTTATACAAATAGAAGTGTAGATATTTCCATGTTTATACAGATCATGGTGTAGATACTTCCTTGTTTCTACAAATAGCGGTCTATTTATTTCCATGTTTATACAGATAGCGGCGTAGATATTTCCATGTATATACAGATGGCTGTGTAGATATTTCCATGTTTGCACAGATGGCTGTGTAGATATTTCCATGTTTATACAGATGACTTGTAGGTATTTCCATGTTAATACAGATGGCGGTGTTGATATGTCCATGTTTATAGACATAGCTGTGTAGATATTTCCATGTTTCTACAGATAGCGGTGTATATATTTCCATGTTTATACAAATCGCGGTGTAGATATTTCCATGTTTATGCAGATCGCGGTGTAGATATTTCCATGTTTCTACAGATAGCGGTGAAGATATTTCCATGTTTATACAGATCGCGGTGTAGATATTTCCATGTTTATGCAGATCGCGGTGTAGATATTTCCATGTTTATAGAGATAGCGGTGTAGATATTTCCACGTTTATACTGATCGCGATGTAGTTATTTCCATGTTTATAGAGATAGCGGTGTGGATGTTTCCATGTTTATACAGATAGGGGTGTAGATATTTCCATGTTTATAGAGATGGCGTTGTAGATATTTCCATGTTTATACAGATCACGGTGTAGATATTTCCTTGTTTATGCAAATAGCGGTGTAGGTATTTCCATGTTTATACAGATGGCGGTGTAGATATTTCTATGTTTATACAGATGGCGGTGTAGATATTTCCATGTTTATATAGATGGTGGTGTAGATATTACCATGTTTATACAGATAGTGGTGTAGATATTTCCATGTTTATACAGATAGAGATGTATATATTTCCATGTTTATACAGATAGCGGAGTAGATATTTCCATGTATATATAGATGGCTGTGTAGATATTTCCATGTTTATACAGATGGCTGTGTAGATATTTCCATGTTTATACAGATGTCTTGTAGGTATTTCCATGTTTATACAGATGGCGGTGTAGATATTTCCATGTTTATAGAGATAGCTGTGTAGATATTTCCATGTTTCTACAGATAGCGGTGTAGATATTTCCATGTTTATACAGATCACGGTGTAGATATTTCCATGTTTATGCAGATCGCGTTGCAGATATTTCCATGTTTCTACAGATAGCGGTGTAGATATTTCCATGTTTACACAGATCGCGGTGTAGATATTTCCATGTTTATGCAGATCGCGGTGTAGGTATTTCCATGTTTTTACAGATATTGGTGTAGATATTTCCATGTTTACACAGATTGCGGTGTAGATATTTCCATCTTTCTACAGATGGCATTGTAGATATTTCCATGTTTATACAGATGGCTGTGTAGATATTTCCATGTTTATATAGATGGTGGTGCAGATATTACCATGTTTATACAGATAGCGGTGTAGATATTTCCAGGTGTATACAGATAGAGGTGTAGATATTTCCATGTTTATACAGATGGTGGTGTAGATATTTCCATGTTTATAGATATGGCGGTGTAGATATTTCCATGTTCATACAGATATCGTTGTAAATATTTCCATGTTTATACAGATCACGGTGTAGATATTTCTATGTTTATAGAGATAACGGTGTAGTTATTTCCATGTTTATATAGAGATCTCTGTAGATATTTCCATATATGTACACATGGCTGTGTAGATATTTCCATGTTTATACAGATGGCGGTGTAGATATTTCGATGTTTATAGAGATAGCAATGGAGATATATCCATGTTTATAGAGATAGCGGTGTAGATACTTCCACGTTTATGCTGATCGCGGTGTAGTTATTTCCATGTTTATAGAGAGCGGTGTGGATATTTCCATGTTTATACAGATAGGGGTTTAGATATTTCCATGTTTATAGAGATGGCATTGTAGATATTTCCATGTTTATAAAGATCACGGTGTAGATATTTCCTTGTTTATGCAAATAGCGGTGTAGTTATTTCCATGTTTATACATATAGCGGTGTAGATATTGCCATCTTTCTACAGATAGCATTGTAGATATTTCCATGTTTATACAGATGGCGGTGTAAATATTTCCATGTTTATATAGATGGTGGTGTAGATATTACCATGTTTATACAGATAGCTCTGAAGATATTTCCATGTTTATACAGATAGCGGTGTAGATATTTCCATGTTTATACAGATGGCGGTGTAGATATTTCCATGTTTATAGAGATGGCGGTGTAGATATTTCCATGTTTATACAGATAGCGGTGTAGATATTTCCATGTTTTTACAGACCACGGTGTAGGTATTTCCATGTTTATACAGATAGCGCTGCAGATATTTCAATGTTTGTACAGATGGCGGTGTTGACATTTCCATCTATACACAGATGACCGTGTAGATATTTCCATGTTTATACAGGTGGCGGGGCAGATATTTCCATGGATATGTAGATGGCGGTGTAGATATTTCCATGTGTATACAGATAGCGGTGTAGTTATTTCCATGTTTATATAGAGAGCGGTGTAGATATTTCCATATATGTACACATGGCTGTGAAGAGATTTCCATGTTTATACAAATGGCTGTGTAGATATTTCCATGTTTATACAGATGACTTGTAGGTATTTTCATGTTTATAGAGATGGCGGTGTAGATATTTCCATGTTTATAGAGATAGCTGTGTAGATATTTCCATGTTTCTACAGATAGCGGTGTAGATATTTACATGTTTATACAGATCGCGGTGTAGATATTTCCTTGTTTATGCAAATAGCGGTGTAGTTATTTCCATGTTTATACAGATAGCGGTGTAGATATTTCCTTGTTTATACAAATAGCTGTGTAGATATTTCCATGTTTATACAGATCACGGTGTAGATATTTCCTTGGTTATACAAATAGCGGTGTAGTTATTTCCATGTATATACAGATGACTGTGTAGATATTTCCATGTTTATACAGATGGCTGTGTAGATATTTCCATGTTTATACAGATGACTGTAGGTATTTCCATGTTTATAGAGATGGCGGTGTAGATATTTCCATGTTTATAGAGATAGCTGTGTAGATATTTCCATGTTTCTACAGATAGCGGTGTAGATATTTACATGTTTATACAGATCGCGGTGTAGATATGTACATGTTTATACAGATTGCGGTGTAGATATTTCCATGTTTATACAGATAGCGGTGTAGATATTTCCATGTTTTTACAGACATTGGTGTAGATATTTCCATGTTTACACTGATTGCGGTGTCGATATTTCCATCTTTCTACAGATGGCATTGTAGATATTTCCATGTTTATACAGATGGCGGTGTAGATATTTCCATGTTTATTTAGATGGTGGTGTAGATATTACCATGTTTATACAGATAGCGGTGTAGATATTTCCAGGTTTATACAGATAGCGGTGTAGATATTTCCATGTTAATACAGATGGCGGTGTAGATATTTCCATGTTTATAGAGATGGCGGTGTAGATATTTCCATGTTTGTACAGATATCGGTGTAGATATTTCCATGTTTATACAGATCACGGTGTAGATATTTCCATGTTTATAGAGATAGCGGTGTATATATTTCCATGTTTATACAGATAGCGGTGTAGATATTTCCATGTTTATACAGACCACGGTGTAGATATTTCCATGTTTATACAGATACCGGTGCAGATATTTCCATGTTTGTACAGATGGCGGTGTTGATATTTCCATCTATACACAGATGACCGTGTAGATATTTCCATGTTTATACAGATGGCGGTGCAGATATTTCTATGGATATGTAGATGGCGGTGTAGATATTTCCATGTATATACAGATAGCGGTGTAGTTATATCCATGTTTATATAGAGAGCGGTGTAGATATTTCCATGTATGTACACATGGCTGTCTAGATATTTCCATGTTTATACAGATGGCGGTGTAGATATTTCCATGTTTATACTGATAACTTTGTAAGTATTTCCATGTTTATACAGATGGCGGTGTAGATATTTCGATGTTTATAGAGATAGCAGTGGAGATATTTCCATGTTTATAGAGATAGCGGTGTAGATATTTCCACGTTTATACTGACCGCAGTGTAGTTATTACCATGTTTATAGAGATAGCCGTGTGGATATTTCCATGTTTATATAGATAGGGGTGTAGATATATCCATGTTTATAGAGATGGCGTTGTAGATATTTCCATGTTTATACAGATCACGGTGTAGATATTTCCTTGTTTATGCAAATATCGATGTATTTATTTCCATGTTTATACAGATAGCCATGTAGATATTTCCTTGTTTATAGAAATAGCAGTGTAGATATTTCCTTGTTTATACAGATCACGGTGTAGATATTTCCTTGTTTATACAAATAGCGGTGTAGTTATTTCCATGTTTATACAGGTAGCGGTGTAGATATTTCCATGTATATACAGATGGCTGTGTAGATATTTCCATGTTTATACAGATGGCTGTGTAGATATTTCCATGTTTATACAGATGACTTGTAGGTATTTCCATGTTTATACAGATCGCGGTGTAGATATTTCCATGTTTATACAGATCGCGGTGTAGATATTTCCATGTTTATGCAGATCACGGTGTATATATTTCCATGTTTCTACAGATAGCGGTGTAGATATTCCCATGTTTATACAGATCGCGGAGTAGATATTTCCATGTTTATGCAGATCGCGGTGTAGATATTTCCATGTTTATACAGATAGCGGTGTAGATATTTCCTTGTTTATACAAATAGCAGTGTAGATATTTCCATGTTTATACAGATGGCTGTGTAGATATTTCCATGTTTATACAGATGACTTGTAGGTATTTCCATTTTATACAGATAGCGGTGTAGATATTTCCATGTTTTTACAGATATTGGTGTAGGTATTTCCATGTTTACACAGATTGCAGTGTACATATTTCCATCTTTCTACAGATGGCATTGTAGATATTTCCATGTTTATACAGATGGCGGTGTAGATATTTCCATGTTTATATAGATGGTGGTGTAGATATTACCGTGTTTATACAGATAGCGGTGCAGATATTTCCAGGTTTATACAGATAGCGGTGTAGATATTTCCATGTTTATACAGATGGCGGTGTAGATATCTCCATGTTTATAGAGATGGCAGTGTAGATATTTCCATGTTTATACACATATCGGTGTAAATATTTCCATGTTTATACAGATCGCAGTGTAGATATTTCCATGTTTATAGAGATAGCGGTGTATATATTTCCATGTTTATACAGATAGCGGTGTAGACATTTCCATGTTTATACAGATGGCGGTGTAGATATTTCCATGTTTATATAGATGGTGGTGTAGATATTACCATGTTTATACAGATAACGGTGTAGATATTTCCAGGTTTATACAGATAGCGGTGTAGATATTTCCATGTTAGTACAGATGGCTGTGTAGATATTTCCATGTTTATAGAGATGGCGGTGTAGATATTTCCATGTTTATACAGATATCGGTGTAAATATTTCCATGTTTATACAGACCACGGTGTAGATATTTCCATGTTTATAGAGATAGCGGTGTATATATTTCCATGTTTATACAGATAGCGGTGTAGATATTTCCATGTTTATACAGACCACGGTGTAGATATTTCCATGTTTATACAGATAGCGGTGCAGATATTTCCATGTTTGTACAGATGGCGGTGTTGATATTTCCATTTATACACAGATGACCGTGTAGATATTTCCATGTTTATACAGATGGCGTCACAGATATTTCTATGGATATGTAGATGGCGGTGTAGATATTTCCATATATATACAGATAGCGGTGTAGTTATTTCCATGTTTATTTAGAGAGCGGTGTATATATTTCCATGTATGTACACATGGCTGTCTAGATATTTCCATGTTTATACAGATGGCGGTGTAGATATTTCCATGTTTATACTGATAACTTTGTAAGTATTTCCATGTTTATACAGATGGCGGTGCAGATATTTCGATGTTTATAGGGATAGCAGTGGAGATATTTCCATGTTTATAGAGATAGCGGTGTAGATATTTCCACGTTTATACTGATCGCGGTGTAGTTATTTCCATGTTTATAGAGATAGCGGTGTGGATATTTCCATGTTTATACAGATAGGGGTGTAGATATTTCCATGTTTATAGAGATGGCGTTGTAGATATTTCCATGTTTATACAGATCACGGTGTAGATATTTCCTTGTTTATGCAAATAGTGGTGTAGTTATTTCCATGTTTATTCAGATAGCGGTGTAGATATTTCCTTGTTTATAGAAATAGCAGTGTAGATATTTCCATGTTTATACAGATCACGGTGTAGATATTTCCTTGGTTATACAAATAGCGGTGTAGTTATTTCCATGTTTATACAGGTAGCGGTGTAGATATTTACATGTATATACAGATGGCTGTGTAGATATTTCCATGTTTATACAGACGGTTGTGTAGATATTTACATGTTTATACAGATGACTTGTAGGTATTTCCATGTTTATAGTGATGGCAGTGTAGATATTTCCATGTTTATAGAGATAGCTGTGTAGATATTTCCATGTTTCTACAAATAGCGGTGTAGTTATTTCCATGTATATACAGATATCGGTGTAGATATTTCCATGTATATACAGATGGCTGTGTAGATATTTCCATGTTTATACAGATGGCTGTGTAGATATTTCCATGTTTACACAGATGACTTGTAGGTATTTCCATTTTATACAGATAGCGGTGTAGATATTTCCATATTTTTACAGATATTGGTGTAGGTATTTCCATGTTTACACAGATTGCAGTGTACATATTTCCATCTTTCTACAGATGGCATTGTAGATATTTCCATGTTTATACAGATGGCGGTGTAGATATTTCCATGTTTATATAGATGGTGGTGTAGATATTACCGTGTTTATACAGATAGCGGTGCAGATATTTCCAGGTTTATACAGATAGCGGTGTAGATATTTCCATGTTTATACAGATGGCGGTGTAGATATCTCCATGTTTATAGAGATGGCAGTGTAGATATTTCCATGTTTATACATATATCGGTGTAAATATTTCCATGTTTATACAGATCGCAGTGTAGATATTTCCATGTTTATAGAGATAGCGGTGTATATATTTCCATGTTTATACAGATAGCGGTGTAGACATTTCCATGTTTATACAGATGGCGGTGTAGATATTTCCATGTTTATATAGATGGTGGTGTAGATATTACCATGTTTATACAGATAACGGTGTAGATATTTCCAGGTTTATACAGATAGCGGTGTAGATATTTCCATGTTAGTACAGATGGCTGTGTAGATATTTCCATGTTTATAGAGATGGCGGTGTAGATATTTCCATGTTTATACAGATATCGGTGTAAATATTTCCATGTTTATACAGACCACGGTGTAGATATTTCCATGTTTATAGAGATAGCGGTGTATATATTTCCATGTTTATACAGATAGCGGTGTAGATATTTCCATGTTTATACAGACCACGGTGTAGATATTTCCATGTTTATACAGATAGCGGTGCAGATATTTCCATGTTTGTACAGATGGCGGTGTTGATATTTCCATTTATACACAGATGACCGTGTAGATATTTCCATGTTTATACAGATGGCGGCACAGATATTTCTATGGATATGTAGATGGCGGTGTAGATATTTCCATGTATATACAGATAGCGGTGTAGTTATTTCCATGTTTATTTAGAGAGCGGTGTATATATTTCCATGTATGTACACATGGCTGTCTAGATATTTCCATGTTTATACAGATGGCGGTGTAGATATTTCCATGTTTATACTGATAACTTTGTAAGTATTTCCATGTTTATACAGATGGCGGTGTAGATATTTCGATGTTTATAGGGATAGCAGTGGAGATATTTCCATGTTTATAGAGATAGCGGTGTAGATATTTCCACGTTTATACTGATCGCGGTGTAGTTATTTCCATGTTTATAGAGATAGCGGTGTGGATATTTCCATGTTTATACAGATAGGGGTGTAGATATTTCCATGTTTATAGAGATGGCGTTGTAGATATTTCCATGTTTATACAGATCACGGTGTAGATATTTCCTCTTTTATGCAAATAGTGGTGTAGTTATTTCCATGTTTATTCAGATAGCGGTGTAGATATTTCCTTGTTTATAGAAATAGCAGTGTAGATATTTCCATGTTTATACAGATCACGGTGTAGATATTTCCTTGGTTATACAAATAGCGGTGTAGTTATTTCCATGTTTATACAGGTAGCGGTGTAGATATTTCCATGTATATACAGATGGCTGTGTAGATATTTCCATGTTTATACAGACGGTTGTGTAGATATTTACATGTTTATACAGATGACTTGTAGGTATTTCCATGTTTATAGTGATGGCAGTGTAGATATTTCCATGTTTATAGAGATAGCTGTGTAGATATTTCCATGTTTCTACAAATAGCGGTGTAGATATTTACATGTATATACAGATCGCGGTGTAGATATTTACATGTTTATACAGATCGCGGTGTAGATATTTCCATGTTTATGCAGATCGCGGTGTAGATATTTCCATGTATCTACAGATAGCGGTGTAGATATTTCCATGTTTATACAGATCGCGGAGTAGATATTTCCATGTTTATGCAGATTGCGGTGTAGATATTTCCATGTTTATACAGATAGCGGTGTAGATATTTCCATGTTTTTACAGACATTGGTGTAGATATTTCCATGTTTACACAGATTGCGGTGTAGATATTTCCATCTTTCTACAGATGGCATTGTAGATATTTCCATGTTTATACAGATGGCGGTGTAGATATTTCCATGTTTATTTAGATGGTGGTGTAGATATTACCATGTTTATACAGATAGCGGTGTAGATATTTCCAGGTTTATACAGATAGCGGTGTAGATATTTCCATGTTAATACAGATGGCGGTGTAGATATTTCCATGTTTATAGAGATGGCGGTGTAGATATTTCCATGTTTATACAGATATCGGTGTAAATATTTCCATGTTTATACAGATCACGGTGTAGATATTTCCATGTTTATAGAGATAGCGGTGTTGATTTTTCCATGTTTATACAGACCTCGGTGTAGATATTTCCATGTTTATACAGATAGCGGAGCAGATATTTCCATGTTTGTACAGATGGCGGTGTTGATATTTCCATCTATACACAGATGACCGTGTAGATATGTCCATGTTTATACAGATGGCGGCGCAGATATTTCTATAGATATGTAGATGGCGGTGTAGATATTTCCATGTATTTACAGATAGCGGTGTAGTTATTTCCATGTTTATATAGAGAGCGGTGTAGATATTTCCATGTATGTACACATGGCTGTCTAGATATTTCCATGTTTACAGATGACGGTGTAGATATTTCCATGATTATACTGATAACTTTGTAAGTATTTCCATGTTTAAACAGATGGCGGTGTAGATATTTCGATGTTTATAGAGATAGCAGTGGAGATATTTCCATGTTTATAGAGATAGCGGTGTAGATATTTCCACGTTTATACTGATCACGGTGTAGTTATTTCCATGTTTATAGAGATAGCGATGTGGATATTTCCATGTTTATACAGATAGGGGTGTAGATATTTCCATGTTTATAGAGATGGCGTTGTAGTTATTTCCATGTTTATACAGATCGCGGTGTAGTTATTTCCTTGTTTATGCAAATAGCGGTGTAGTTATTTCCATGTTTATACAGATAGCGGTGTAGATATTTCCTTGTTTATACAAATAGCTGTGTAGATATTTCCATGTTTATACAGATCACGGTGTAGATATTTCCTTGGTTATACAAATAGCGGTGTAGTTATTTCCATGTATATACAGATGACTGTGTAGATATTTCCATGTTTATACAGATGGCTGTGTAGATATTTCCATGTTTATACAGATGACTGTAGGTATTTCCATGTTTATAGAGATGGCGGTGTAGATATTTCCATGTTTATTGAGATAGCTGTGTAGATATTTCCATGTTTCTACAGATAGCGGTGTAGATATTTACATGTTTATACAGATCGTGGTGTAGATATGTACATGTTTATACAGATTGCGGTGTAGATATTTCCATGTTTATACAGATAGCGGTGTAGATATTTCCATGTTTTTACAGACATTGGTGTAGATATTTCCATGTTTACACTGATTGCGGTGTCGATATTTCCATCTTTCTACAGATGGCATTGTAGATATTTCCATGTTTATACAGATGGCGGTGTAGATATTTCCATGTTTATTTAGATGGTGGTGTAGATATTACCATGTTTATACAGATAGCGGTGTAGATATTTCCAGGTTTATACAGATAGCGGTGTAGATATTTCCATGTTAATACAGATGGCGGTGTAGATATTTCCATGTTTATAGAGATGGCGGTGTAGATATTTCCATGTTTGTACAGATATCGGTGTAGATATTTCCATGTTTATACAGATCACGGTGTAGATATTTCCATGTTTATAGAGATAGCGGTGTATATATTTCCATGTTTATACAGATAGCGGTGTAGATATTTCCATGTTTATACAGACCACGGTGTAGATATTTCCATGTTTATACAGATACCGGTGCAGATATTTCCATGTTTGTACAGATGGCGGTGTTGATATTTCCATCTATACACAGATGACCGTGTAGATATTTCCATGTTTATACAGATGGCGGTGCAGATATTTCTATGGATATGTAGATGGCGGTGTAGATATTTCCATGTATATACAGATAGCGGTGTAGTTATATCCATGTTTATATAGAGAGCGGTGTAGATATTTCCATGTATGTACACATGGCTGTCTAGATATTTCCATGTTTATACAGATGGCGGTGTAGATATTTCCATGTTTATACTGATAACTTTGTAAGTATTTCCATGTTTATACAGATGGCGGTGTAGATATTTCGATGTTTATAGAGATAGCAGTGGAGATATTTCCATGTTTATAGAGATAGCGGTGTAGATATTTCCACGTTTATACTGACCGCGGTGTAGTTATTACCATGTTTATAGAGATAGCCGTGTGGATATTTCCATGTTTATATAGATAGGGGTGTAGATATATCCATGTTTATAGAGATGGCGTTGTAGATATTTCCATGTTTATACAGATCACGGTGTAGATATTTCCTTGTTTATGCAAATATCGATGTAGTTATTTCCATGTTTATACAGATAGCCATGTAGATATTTCCTTGTTTATAGAAATAGCAGTGTAGATATTTCCTTGTTTATACAGATCACGGTGTAGATATTTCCTTGTTTATACAAATAGCGGTGTAGTTATTTCCATGTTTATACAGGTAGCGGTGTAGATATTTCCATGTATATACAGATGGCTGTGTAGATATTTCCATGTTTATACAGATGGCTGTGTAGATATTTCCATGTTTATACAGATGACTTGTAGGTATTTCCATGTTTATACAGATCGCGGTGTAGATATTTCCATGTTTATACAGATCGCGGTGTAGATATTTCCATGTTTATGCAGATCACGGTGTATATATTTCCATGTTTCTACAGATAGCGGTGTAGATATTCCCATGTTTATACAGATCGCGGAGTAGATATTTCCATGTTTATGCAGATCGCGGTGTAGATATTTCCATGTTTATACAGATAGCGGTGTAGATATTTCCTTGTTTATACAAATAGCAGTGTAGATATTTCCATGTTTATACAGATGGCTGTGTAGATATTTCCATGTTTATACAGATGACTTGTAGGTATTTCCATTTTATACAGATAGCGGTGTAGATATTTCCATGTTTTTACAGATATTGGTGTAGGTATTTCCATGTTTACACAGATTGCAGTGTACATATTTCCATCTTTCTACAGATGGCATTGTAGATATTTCCATGTTTATACAGATGGCGGTGTAGATATTTCCATGTTTATATAGATGGTGGTGTAGATATTACCGTGTTTATACAGATAGCGGTGCAGATATTTCCAGGTTTATACAGATAGCGGTGTAGATATTTCCATGTTTATACAGATGGCGGTGTAGATATCTCCATGTTTATAGAGATGGCAGTGTAGATATTTCCATGTTTATACACATATCGGTGTAAATATTTCCATGTTTATACAGATCGCAGTGTAGATATTTCCATGTTTATAGAGATAGCGGTGTATATATTTCCATGTTTATACAGATAGCGGTGTAGGCATTTCCATGTTTATACAGATGGCGGTGTAGATATTTCCATGTTTATATAGATGGTGGTGTAGATATTACCATGTTTATACAGATAACGGTGTAGATATTTCCAGGTTTATACAGATAGCGGTGTAGATATTTCCATGTTAGTACAGATGGCTGTGTAGATATTTCCATGTTTATAGAGATGGCGGTGTAGATATTTCCATGTTTATACAGATATCGGTGTAAATATTTCCATGTTTATACAGACCACGGTGTAGATATTTCCATGTTTATAGAGATAGTGGTGTATATATTTCCATGTTTATACAGATAGCGGTGTAGATATTTCCATGTTTATACAGACCACGGTGTAGATATTTCCATGTTTATACAGATAGCGGTGCAGATATTTCCATGTTTGTACAGATGGCGGTGTTGATATTTCCATTTATACACAGATGACCGTGTAGATATTTCCATGTTTATACAGATGGCGGCACAGATATTTCTATGGATATGTAGATGGCGGTGTAGATATTTCCATGTATATACAGATAGCGGTGTAGTTATTTCCATGTTTATTTAGAGAGCGGTGTATATATTTCCATGTATGTACACATGGCTGTCTAGATATTTCCATGTTTATACAGATGGCGGTGTAGATATTTCCATGTTTATACTGATAACTTTGTAAGTATTTCCATGTTTATACAGATGGCGGTGTAGATATTTCGATGTTTATAGGGATAGCAGTGGAGATATTTCCATGTTTATAGAGATAGCGGTGTAGATATTTCCACGTTTATACTGATCGCGGTGTAGTTATTTCCATGTTTATAGAGATAGCGGTGTGGATATTTCCATGTTTATACAGATAGGGGTGTAGATATTTCCATGTTTATAGAGATGGCGTTGTAGATATTTCCATGTTTATACAGATCACGGTGTAGATATTTCCTTGTTTATGCAAATAGTGGTGTAGTTATTTCCATGTTTATTCAGATAGCGGTGTAGATATTTCCTTGTTTATAGAAATAGCAGTGTAGATATTTCCATGTTTATACAGATCACGGTGTAGATATTTCCTTGGTTATACAAATAGCGGTGTAGTTATTTCCATGTTTATACAGGTAGCGGTGTAGATATTTCCATGTATATACAGATGGCTGTGTAGATATTTCCATGTTTATACAGACGGTTGTGTAGATATTTACATGTTTATACAGATGACTTGTAGGTATTTCCATGTTTATAGTGATGGCAGTGTAGATATTTCCATGTTTATAGAGATAGCTGTGTAGATATTTCCATGTTTCTACAAATAGCGGTGTAGATATTTACATGTATATACAGATCGCGGTGTAGATATTTACATGTTTATACAGATCGCGGTGTAGATATTTCCATGTTTATGCAGATCGCGGTGTAGATATTTCCATGTATCTACAGATAGCGGTGTAGATATTTCCATGTTTATACAGATCGCGGAGTAGATATTTCCATGTTTATGCAGATTGCGGTGTAGATATTTCCATGTTTATACAGATAGCGGTGTAGATATTTCCATGTTTTTACAGACATTGGTGTAGATATTTCCATGTTTACACAGATTGCGGTGTAGATATTTCCATCTTTCTACAGATGGCATTGTAGATATTTCCATGTTTATACAGATGGCGGTGTAGATATTTCCATGTTTATTTAGATGGTGGTGTAGATATTACCATGTTTATACAGATAGCGGTGTAGATATTTCCAGGTTTATACAGATAGCGGTGTAGATATTTCCATGTTAATACAGATGGCGGTGTAGATATTTCCATGTTTATAGAGATGGCGGTGTAGATATTTCCATGTTTATACAGATATCGGTGTAAATATTTCCATGTTTATACAGATCACGGTGTAGATATTTCCATGTTTATAGAGATAGCGGTGTTGATTTTTCCATGTTTATACAGACCTCGGTGTAGATATTTCCATGTTTATACAGATAGCGGAGCAGATATTTCCATGTTTGTACAGATGGCGGTGTTGATATTTCCATCTATACACAGATGACCGTGTAGATATGTCCATGTTTATACAGATGGCGGCGCAGATATTTCTATGGATATGTAGATGGCGGTGTAGATATTTCCATGTATTTACAGATAGCGGTGTAGTTATTTCCATGTTTATATAGAGAGCGGTGTAGATATTTCCATGTATGTACACATGGCTGTCTAGATATTTCCATGTTTACAGATGACGGTGTAGATATTTCCATGATTATACTGATAACTTTGTAAGTATTTCCATGTTTAAACAGATGGCGGTGTAGATATTTCGATGTTTATAGAGATAGCAGTGGAGATATTTCCATGTTTATAGAGATAGCGGTGTAGATATTTCCACGTTTATACTGATCACGGTGTAGTTATTTCCATGTTTATAGAGATAGCGATGTGGATATTTCCATGTTTATACAGATAGGGGTGTAGATATTTCCATGTTTATAGAGATGGCGTTGTAGTTATTTCCATGTTTATACAGATCGCGGTGTAGTTATTTCCTTGTTTATGCAAATAGCGGTGTAGTTATTTCCATGTTTATACAGATAGCGGTGTAGATATTTCCTTGTTTATACAAATAGCTGTGTAGATATTTCCATGTTTATACAGATCACGGTGTAGATATTTCCTTGGTTATACAAATAGCGGTGTAGTTATTTCCATGTATATACAGATGACTGTGTAGATATTTCCATGTTTATACAGATGGCTGTGTAGATATTTCCATGTTTATACAGATGACTGTAGGTATTTCCATGTTTATAGAGATGGCGGTGTAGATATTTCCATGTTTATAGAGATAGCTGTGTAGATATTTCCATGTTTCTACAGATAGCGGTGTAGATATTTACATGTTTATACAGATCGCGGTGTAGATATGTACATGTTTATACAGATTGCGGTGTAGATATTTCCATGTTTATACAGATAGCGGTGTAGATATTTCCATGTTTTTACAGACATTGGTGTAGATATTTCCATGTTTACACTGATTGCGGTGTCGATATTTCCATCTTTCTACAGATGGCATTGTAGATATTTCCATGTTTATACAGATGGCGGTGTAGATATTTCCATGTTTATTTAGATGGTGGTGTAGATATTACCATGTTTATACAGATAGCGGTGTAGATATTTCCAGGTTTATACAGATAGCGGTGTAGATATTTCCATGTTAATACAGATGGCGGTGTAGATATTTCCATGTTTATAGAGATGGCGGTGTAGATATTTCCATGTTTGTACAGATATCGGTGTAGATATTTCCATGTTTATACAGATCACGGTGTAGATATTTCCATGTTTATAGAGATAGCGGTGTATATATTTCCATGTTTATACAGATAGCGGTGTAGATATTTCCATGTTTATACAGACCACGGTGTAGATATTTCCATGTTTATACAGATACCGGTGCAGATATTTCCATGTTTGTACAGATGGCGGTGTTGATATTTCCATCTATACACAGATGACCGTGTAGATATTTCCATGTTTATACAGATGGCGGTGCAGATATTTCTATGGATATGTAGATGGCGGTGTAGATATTTCCATGTATATACAGATAGCGGTGTAGTTATATCCATGTTTATATAGAGAGCGGTGTAGATATTTCCATGTATGTACACATGGCTGTCTAGATATTTCCATGTTTATACAGATGGCGGTGTAGATATTTCCATGTTTATACTGATAACTTTGTAAGTATTTCCATGTTTATACAGATGGCGGTGTAGATATTTCGATGTTTATAGAGATAGCAGTGGAGATATTTCCATGTTTATAGAGATAGCGGTGTAGATATTTCCACGTTTATACTGACCGCGGTGTAGTTATTACCATGTTTATAGAGATAGCCGTGTGGATATTTCCATGTTTATATAGATAGGGGTGTAGATATATCCATGTTTATAGAGATGGCGTTGTAGATATTTCCATGTTTATACAGATCACGGTGTAGATATTTCCTTGTTTATGCAAATATCGATGTAGTTATTTCCATGTTTATACAGATAGCCATGTAGATATTTCCTTGTTTATAGAAATAGCAGTGTAGATATTTCCTTGTTTATACAGATCACGGTGTAGATATTTCCTTGTTTATACAAATAGCGGTGTAGTTATTTCCATGTTTATACAGGTAGCGGTGTAGATATTTCCATGTATATACAGATGGCTGTGTAGATATTTCCATGTTTATACAGATGGCTGTGTAGATATTTCCATGTTTATACAGATGACTTGTAGGTATTTCCATGTTTATACAGATCGCGGTGTAGATATTTCCATGTTTATACAGATCGCGGTGTAGATATTTCCATGTTTATGCAGATCACGGTGTATATATTTCCATGTTTCTACAGATAGCGGTGTAGATATTCCCATGTTTATACAGATCGCGGAGTAGATATTTCCATGTTTATGCAGATCGCGGTGTAGATATTTCCATGTTTATACAGATAGCGGTGTAGATATTTCCTTGTTTATACAAATAGCAGTGTAGATATTTCCATGTTTATACAGATGGCTGTGTAGATATTTCCATGTTTATACAGATGACTTGTAGGTATTTCCATTTTATACAGATAGCGGTGTAGATATTTCCATGTTTTTACAGATATTGGTGTAGGTATTTCCATGTTTACACAGATTGCAGTGTACATATTTCCATCTTTCTACAGATGGCATTGTAGATATTTCCATGTTTATACAGATGGCGGTGTAGATATTTCCATGTTTATATAGATGGTGGTGTAGATATTACCGTGTTTATACAGATAGCGGTGCAGATATTTCCAGGTTTATACAGATAGCGGTGTAGATATTTCCATGTTTATACAGATGGCGGTGTAGATATCTCCATGTTTATAGAGATGGCAGTGTAGATATTTCCATGTTTATACACATATCGGTGTAAATATTTCCATGTTTATACAGATCGCAGTGTAGATATTTCCATGTTTATAGAGATAGCGGTGTATATATTTCCATGTTTATACAGATAGCGGTGTAGGCATTTCCATGTTTATACAGATGGCGGTGTAGATATTTCCATGTTTATATAGATGGTGGTGTAGATATTACCATGTTTATACAGATAACGGTGTAGATATTTCCAGGTTTATACAGATAGCGGTGTAGATATTTCCATGTTAGTACAGATGGCTGTGTAGATATTTCCATGTTTATAGAGATGGCGGTGTAGATATTTCCATGTTTATACAGATATCGGTGTAAATATTTCCATGTTTATACAGACCACGGTGTAGATATTTCCATGTTTATAGAGATAGTGGTGTATATATTTCCATGTTTATACAGATAGCGGTGTAGATATTTCCATGTTTATACAGACCACGGTGTAGATATTTCCATGTTTATACAGATAGCGGTGCAGATATTTCCATGTTTGTACAGATGGCGGTGTTGATATTTCCATTTATACACAGATGACCGTGTAGATATTTCCATGTTTATACAGATGGCGGCACAGATATTTCTATGGATATGTAGATGGCGGTGTAGATATTTCCATGTATATACAGATAGCGGTGTAGTTATTTCCATGTTTATTTAGAGAGCGGTGTATATATTTCCATGTATGTACACATGGCTGTCTAGATATTTCCATGTTTATACAGATGGCGGTGTAGATATTTCCATGTTTATACTGATAACTTTGTAAGTATTTCCATGTTTATACAGATGGCGGTGTAGATATTTCGATGTTTATAGGGATAGCAGTGGAGATATTTCCATGTTTATAGAGATAGCGGTGTAGATATTTCCACGTTTATACTGATCGCGGTGTAGTTATTTCCATGTTTATAGAGATAGCGGTGTGGATATTTCCATGTTTATACAGATAGGGGTGTAGATATTTCCATGTTTATAGAGATGGCGTTGTAGATATTTCCATGTTTATACAGATCACGGTGTAGATATTTCCTTGTTTATGCAAATAGTGGTGTAGTTATTTCCATGTTTATTCAGATAGCGGTGTAGATATTTCCTTGTTTATAGAAATAGCAGTGTAGATATTTCCATGTTTATACAGATCACGGTGTAGATATTTCCTTGGTTATACAAATAGCGGTGTAGTTATTTCCATGTTTATACAGGTAGCGGTGTAGATATTTCCATGTATATACAGATGGCTGTGTAGATATTTCCATGTTTATACAGACGGTTGTGTAGATATTTACATGTTTATACAGATGACTTGTAGGTATTTCCATGTTTATAGTGATGGCAGTGTAGATATTTCCATGTTTATAGAGATAGCTGTGTAGATATTTCCATGTTTCTACAAATAGCGGTGTAGATATTTACATGTATATACAGATCGCGGTGTAGATATTTACATGTTTATACAGATCGCGGTGTAGATATTTCCATGTTTATGCAGATCGCGGTGTAGATATTTCCATGTATCTACAGATAGCGGTGTAGATATTTCCATGTTTATACAGATCGCGGAGTAGATATTTCCATGTTTATGCAGATTGCGGTGTAGATATTTCCATGTTTATACAGATAGCGGTGTAGATATTTCCATGTTTTTACAGACATTGGTGTAGATATTTCCATGTTTACACAGATTGCGGTGTAGATATTTCCATCTTTCTACAGATGGCATTGTAGATATTTCCATGTTTATACAGATGGCGGTGTAGATATTTCCATGTTTATTTAGATGGTGGTGTAGATATTACCATGTTTATACAGATAGCGGTGTAGATATTTCCAGGTTTATACAGATAGCGGTGTAGATATTTCCATGTTAATACAGATGGCGGTGTAGATATTTCCATGTTTATAGAGATGGCGGTGTAGATATTTCCATGTTTATACAGATATCGGTGTAAATATTTCCATGTTTATACAGATCACGGTGTAGATATTTCCATGTTTATAGAGATAGCGGTGTTGATTTTTCCATGTTTATACAGACCTCGGTGTAGATATTTCCATGTTTATACAGATAGCGGAGCAGATATTTCCATGTTTGTACAGATGGCGGTGTTGATATTTCCATCTATACACAGATGACCGTGTAGATATGTCCATGTTTATACAGATGGCGGCGCAGATATTTCTATGGATATGTAGATGGCGGTGTAGATATTTCCATGTATTTACAGATAGCGGTGTAGTTATTTCCATGTTTATATAGAGAGCGGTGTAGATATTTCCATGTATGTACACATGGCTGTCTAGATATTTCCATGTTTACAGATGACGGTGTAGATATTTCCATGATTATACTGATAACTTTGTAAGTATTTCCATGTTTAAACAGATGGCGGTGTAGATATTTCGATGTTTATAGAGATAGCAGTGGAGATATTTCCATGTTTATAGAGATAGCGGTGTAGATATTTCCACGTTTATACTGATCACGGTGTAGTTATTTCCATGTTTATAGAGATAGCGATGTGGATATTTCCATGTTTATACAGATAGGGGTGTAGATATTTCCATGTTTATAGAGATGGCGTTGTAGTTATTTCCATGTTTATACAGATCGCGGTGTAGTTATTTCCTTGTTTATGCAAATAGCGGTGTAGTTATTTCCATGTTTATACAGATAGCGGTGTAGATATTTCCTTGTTTATACAAATAGCTGTGTAGATATTTCCATGTTTATACAGATCACGGTGTAGATATTTCCTTGGTTATACAAATAGCGGTGTAGTTATTTCCATGTATATACAGATGACTGTGTAGATATTTCCATGTTTATACAGATGGCTGTGTAGATATTTCCATGTTTATACAGATGACTGTAGGTATTTCCATGTTTATAGAGATGGCGGTGTAGATATTTCCATGTTTATAGAGATAGCTGTGTAGATATTTCCATGTTTCTACAGATAGCGGTGTAGATATTTACATGTTTATACAGATCGCGGTGTAGATATGTACATGTTTATACAGATTGCGGTGTAGATATTTCCATGTTTATACAGATAGCGGTGTAGATATTTCCATGTTTTTACAGACATTGGTGTAGATATTTCCATGTTTACACTGATTGCGGTGTCGATATTTCCATCTTTCTACAGATGGCATTGTAGATATTTCCATGTTTATACAGATGGCGGTGTAGATATTTCCATGTTTATTTAGATGGTGGTGTAGATATTACCATGTTTATACAGATAGCGGTGTAGATATTTCCAGGTTTATACAGATAGCGGTGTAGATATTTCCATGTTAATACAGATGGCGGTGTAGATATTTCCATGTTTATAGAGATGGCGGTGTAGATATTTCCATGTTTGTACAGATATCGGTGTAGATATTTCCATGTTTATACAGATCACGGTGTAGATATTTCCATGTTTATAGAGATAGCGGTGTATATATTTCCATGTTTATACAGATAGCGGTGTAGATATTTCCATGTTTATACAGACCACGGTGTAGATATTTCCATGTTTATACAGATACCGGTGCAGATATTTCCATGTTTGTACAGATGGCGGTGTTGATATTTCCATCTATACACAGATGACCGTGTAGATATTTCCATGTTTATACAGATGGCGGTGCAGATATTTCTATGGATATGTAGATGGCGGTGTAGATATTTCCATGTATATACAGATAGCGGTGTAGTTATATCCATGTTTATATAGAGAGCGGTGTAGATATTTCCATGTATGTACACATGGCTGTCTAGATATTTCCATGTTTATACAGATGGCGGTGTAGATATTTCCATGTTTATACTGATAACTTTGTAAGTATTTCCATGTTTATACAGATGGCGGTGTAGATATTTCGATGTTTATAGAGATAGCAGTGGAGATATTTCCATGTTTATAGAGATAGCGGTGTAGATATTTCCACGTTTATACTGACCGCGGTGTAGTTATTACCATGTTTATAGAGATAGCCGTGTGGATATTTCCATGTTTATATAGATAGGGGTGTAGATATATCCATGTTTATAGAGATGGCGTTGTAGATATTTCCATGTTTATACAGATCACGGTGTAGATATTTCCTTGTTTATGCAAATATCGATGTAGTTATTTCCATGTTTATACAGATAGCCATGTAGATATTTCCTTGTTTATAGAAATAGCAGTGTAGATATTTCCTTGTTTATACAGATCACGGTGTAGATATTTCCTTGTTTATACAAATAGCGGTGTAGTTATTTCCATGTTTATACAGGTAGCGGTGTAGATATTTCCATGTATATACAGATGGCTGTGTAGATATTTCCATGTTTATACAGATGGCTGTGTAGATATTTCCATGTTTATACAGATGACTTGTAGGTATTTCCATGTTTATACAGATCGCGGTGTAGATATTTCCATGTTTATACAGATCGCGGTGTAGATATTTCCATGTTTATGCAGATCACGGTGTATATATTTCCATGTTTCTACAGATAGCGGTGTAGATATTCCCATGTTTATACAGATCGCGGAGTAGATATTTCCATGTTTATGCAGATCGCGGTGTAGATATTTCCATGTTTATACAGATAGCGGTGTAGATATTTCCTTGTTTATACAAATAGCAGTGTAGATATTTCCATGTTTATACAGATGGCTGTGTAGATATTTCCATGTTTATACAGATGACTTGTAGGTATTTCCATTTTATACAGATAGCGGTGTAGATATTTCCATGTTTTTACAGATATTGGTGTAGGTATTTCCATGTTTACACAGATTGCAGTGTACATATTTCCATCTTTCTACAGATGGCATTGTAGATATTTCCATGTTTATACAGATGGCGGTGTAGATATTTCCATGTTTATATAGATGGTGGTGTAGATATTACCGTGTTTATACAGATAGCGGTGCAGATATTTCCAGGTTTATACAGATAGCGGTGTAGATATTTCCATGTTTATACAGATGGCGGTGTAGATATCTCCATGTTTATAGAGATGGCAGTGTAGATATTTCCATGTTTATACACATATCGGTGTAAATATTTCCATGTTTATACAGATCGCAGTGTAGATATTTCCATGTTTATAGAGATAGCGGTGTATATATTTCCATGTTTATACAGATAGCGGTGTAGACATTTCCATGTTTATACAGATGGCGGTGTAGATATTTCCATGTTTATATAGATGGTGGTGTAGATATTACCATGTTTATACAGATAACGGTGTAGATATTTCCAGGTTTATACAGATAGCGGTGTAGATATTTCCATGTTAGTACAGATGGCTGTGTAGATATTTCCATGTTTATAGAGATGGCGGTGTAGATATTTCCATGTTTATACAGATATCGGTGTAAATATTTCCATGTTTATACAGACCACGGTGTAGATATTTCCATGTTTATAGAGATAGCGGTGTATATATTTCCATGTTTATACAGATAGCGGTGTAGATATTTCCATGTTTATACAGACCACGGTGTAGATATTTCCATGTTTATACAGATAGCGGTGCAGATATTTCCATGTTTGTACAGATGGCGGTGTTGATATTTCCATTTATACACAGATGACCGTGTAGATATTTCCATGTTTATACAGATGGCGTCACAGATATTTCTATGGATATGTAGATGGCGGTGTAGATATTTCCATGTATATACAGATAGCGGTGTAGTTATTTCCATGTTTATTTAGAGAGCGGTGTATATATTTCCATGTATGTACACATGGCTGTCTAGATATTTCCATGTTTATACAGATGGCGGTGTAGATATTTCCATGTTTATACTGATAACTTTGTAAGTATTTCCATGTTTATACAGATGGCGGTGCAGATATTTCGATGTTTATAGGGATAGCAGTGGAGATATTTCCATGTTTATAGAGATAGCGGTGTAGATATTTCCACGTTTATACTGATCGCGGTGTAGTTATTTCCATGTTTATAGAGATAGCGGTGTGGATATTTCCATGTTTATACAGATAGGGGTGTAGATATTTCCATGTTTATAGAGATGGCGTTGTAGATATTTCCATGTTTATACAGATCACGGTGTAGATATTTCCTTGTTTATGCAAATAGTGGTGTAGTTATTTCCATGTTTATTCAGATAGCGGTGTAGATATTTCCTTGTTTATAGAAATAGCAGTGTAGATATTTCCATGTTTATACAGATCACGGTGTAGATATTTCCTTGGTTATACAAATAGCGGTGTAGTTATTTCCATGTTTATACAGGTAGCGGTGTAGATATTTACATGTATATACAGATGGCTGTGTAGATATTTCCATGTTTATACAGACGGTTGTGTAGATATTTACATGTTTATACAGATGACTTGTAGGTATTTCCATGTTTATAGTGATGGCAGTGTAGATATTTCCATGTTTATAGAGATAGCTGTGTAGATATTTCCATGTTTCTACAAATAGCGGTGTAGTTATTTCCATGTATATACAGATAGCGGTGTAGATATTTCCATGTATATACAGATGGCTGTGTAGATATTTCCATGTTTATACAGATGGCTGTGTAGATATTTCCATGTTTATACAGATGACTTGTAGGTATTTCCATTTTATACAGATAGCGGTGTAGATATTTCCATGTTTTTACAGATATTGGTGTAGGTATTTCCATGTTTACACAGATTGCAGTGTACATATTTCCATCTTTCTACAGATGGCATTGTAGATATTTCCATGTTTATACAGATGGCGGTGTAGATATTTCCATGTTTATATAGATGGTGGTGTAGATATTACCGTGTTTATACAGATAGCGGTGCAGATATTTCCAGGTTTATACAGATAGCGGTGTAGATATTTCCATGTTTATACAGATGGCGGTGTAGATATCTCCATGTTTATAGAGATGGCAGTGTAGATATTTCCATGTTTATACACATATCGGTGTAAATATTTCCATGTTTATACAGATCGCAGTGTAGATATTTCCATGTTTATAGAGATAGCGGTGTATATATTTCCATGTTTATACAGATAGCGGTGTAGACATTTCCATGTTTATACAGATGGCGGTGTAGATATTTCCATGTTTATATAGATGGTGGTGTAGATATTACCATGTTTATACAGATAACGGTGTAGATATTTCCAGGTTTATACAGATAGCGGTGTAGATATTTCCATGTTAGTACAGATGGCTGTGTAGATATTTCCATGTTTATAGAGATGGCGGTGTAGATATTTCCATGTTTATACAGATATCGGTGTAAATATTTCCATGTTTATACAGACCACGGTGTAGATATTTCCATGTTTATAGAGATAGCGGTGTATATATTTCCATGTTTATACAGATAGCGGTGTAGATATTTCCATGTTTATACAGACCACGGTGTAGATATTTCCATGTTTATACAGATAGCGGTGCAGATATTTCCATGTTTGTACAGATGGCGGTGTTGATATTTCCATTTATACACAGATGACCGTGTAGATATTTCCATGTTTATACAGATGGCGGCACAGATATTTCTATGGATATGTAGATGGCGGTGTAGATATTTCCATGTATATACAGATAGCGGTGTAGTTATTTCCATGTTTATTTAGAGAGCGGTGTATATATTTCCATGTATGTACACATGGCTGTCTAGATATTTCCATGTTTATACAGATGGCGGTGTAGATATTTCCATGTTTATACTGATAACTTTGTAAGTATTTCCATGTTTATACAGATGGCGGTGTAGATATTTCGATGTTTATAGGGATAGCAGTGGAGATATTTCCATGTTTATAGAGATAGCGGTGTAGATATTTCCACGTTTATACTGATCGCGGTGTAGTTATTTCCATGTTTATAGAGATAGCGGTGTGGATATTTCCATGTTTATACAGATAGGGGTGTAGATATTTCCATGTTTATAGAGATGGCGTTGTAGATATTTCCATGTTTATACAGATCACGGTGTAGATATTTCCTTGTTTATGCAAATAGTGGTGTAGTTATTTCCATGTTTATTCAGATAGCGGTGTAGATATTTCCTTGTTTATAGAAATAGCAGTGTAGATATTTCCATGTTTATACAGATCACGGTGTAGATATTTCCTTGGTTATACAAATAGCGGTGTAGTTATTTCCATGTTTATACAGGTAGCGGTGTAGATATTTCCATGTATATACAGATGGCTGTGTAGATATTTCCATGTTTATACAGACGGTTGTGTAGATATTTACATGTTTATACAGATGACTTGTAGGTATTTCCATGTTTATAGTGATGGCAGTGTAGATATTTCCATGTTTATAGAGATAGCTGTGTAGATATTTCCATGTTTCTACAAATAGCGGTGTAGATATTTACATGTATATACAGATCGCGGTGTAGATATTTACATGTTTATACAGATCGCGGTGTAGATATTTCCATGTTTATGCAGATCACGGTGTAGATATTTCCATGTATCTACAGATAGCGGTGTAGATATTTCCATGTTTATACAGATCGCGGAGTAGATATTTCCATGTTTATGCAGATTGCGGTGTAGATATTTCCATGTTTATACAGATAGCGGTGTAGATATTTCCATGTTTTTACAGACATTGGTGTAGATATTTCCATGTTTACACAGATTGCGGTGTAGATATTTCCATCTTTCTACAGATGGCATTGTAGATATTTCCATGTTTATACAGATGGCGGTGTAGATATTTCCATGTTTATTTAGATGGTGGTGTAGATATTACCATGTTTATACAGATAGCGGTGTAGATATTTCCAGGTTTATACAGATAGCGGTGTAGATATTTCCATGTTAATACAGATGGCGGTGTAGATATTTCCATGTTTATAGAGATGGCGGTGTAGATATTTCCATGTTTATACAGATATCGGTGTAAATATTTCCATGTTTATACAGATCACGGTGTAGATATTTCCATGTTTATAGAGATAGCGGTGTTGATTTTTCCATGTTTATACAGACCTCGCTGTAGATATTTCCATGTTTATACAGATAGCGGAGCAGATATTTCCATGTTTGTACAGATGGCGGTGTTGATATTTCCATCTATACACAGATGACCGTGTAGATATGTCCATGTTTATACAGATGGCGGCGCAGATATTTCTATGGATATGTAGATGGCGGTGTAGATATTTCCATGTATTTACAGATAGCGGTGTAGTTATTTCCATGTTTATATAGAGAGCGGTGTAGATATTTCCATGTATGTACACATGGCTGTCTAGATATTTCCATGTTTACAGATGACGGTGTAGATATTTCCATGATTATACTGATAACTTTGTAAGTATTTCCATGTTTAAACAGATGGCGGTGTAGATATTTCGATGTTTATAGAGATAGCAGTGGAGATATTTCCATGTTTATAGAGATAGCGGTGTAGATATTTCCACGTTTATACTGATCACGGTGTAGTTATTTCCATGTTTATAGAGATAGCGATGTGGATATTTCCATGTTTATACAGATAGGGGTGTAGATATTTCCATGTTTATAGAGATGGCGTTGTAGTTATTTCCATGTTTATACAGATCGCGGTGTAGTTATTTCCTTGTTTATGCAAATAGCGGTGTAGTTATTTCCATGTTTATACAGATAGCGGTGTAGATATTTCCTTGTTTATACAAATAGCTGTGTAGATATTTCCATGTTTATACAGATCACGGTGTAGATATTTCCTTGGTTATACAAATAGCGGTGTAGTTATTTCCATGTATATACAGATGACTGTGTAGATATTTCCATGTTTATACAGATGGCTGTGTAGATATTTCCATGTTTATACAGATGACTGTAGGTATTTCCATGTTTATAGAGATGGCGGTGTAGATATTTCCATGTTTATAGAGATAGCTGTGTAGATATTTCCATGTTTCTACAGATAGCGGTGTAGATATTTACATGTTTATACAGATCGCGGTGTAGATATGTACATGTTTATACAGATTGCGGTGTAGATATTTCCATGTTTATACAGATAGCGGTGTAGATATTTCCATGTTTTTACAGACATTGGTGTAGATATTTCCATGTTTACACTGATTGCGGTGTCGATATTTCCATCTTTCTACAGATGGCATTGTAGATATTTCCATGTTTATACAGATGGCGGTGTAGATATTTCCATGTTTATTTAGATGGTGGTGTAGATATTACCATGTTTATACAGATAGCGGTGTAGATATTTCCAGGTTTATACAGATAGCGGTGTAGATATTTCCATGTTAATACAGATGGCGGTGTAGATATTTCCATGTTTATAGAGATGGCGGTGTAGATATTTCCATGTTTGTACAGATATCGGTGTAGATATTTCCATGTTTATACAGATCACGGTGTAGATATTTCCATGTTTATAGAGATAGCGGTGTATATATTTCCATGTTTATACAGATAGCGGTGTAGATATTTCCATGTTTATACAGACCACGGTGTAGATATTTCCATGTTTATACAGATACCGGTGCAGATATTTCCATGTTTGTACAGATGGCGGTGTTGATATTTCCATCTATACACAGATGACCGTGTAGATATTTCCATGTTTATACAGATGGCGGTGCAGATATTTCTATGGATATGTAGATGGCGGTGTAGATATTTCCATGTATATACAGATAGCGGTGTAGTTATATCCATGTTTATATAGAGAGCGGTGTAGATATTTCCACGTATGTACACATGGCTGTCTAGATATTTCCATGTTTATACAGATGGCGGTGTAGATATTTCCATGTTTATACTGATAACTTTGTAAGTATTTCCATGTTTATACAGATGGCGGTGTAGATATTTCGATGTTTATAGAGATAGCAGTGGAGATATTTCCATGTTTATAGAGATAGCGGTGTAGATATTTCCACGTTTATACTGACCGCGGTGTAGTTATTACCATGTTTATAGAGATAGCCGTGTGAATATTTCCATGTTTATATAGATAGGGGTGTAGATATATCCATGTTTATAGAGATGGCGTTGTAGATATTTCCATGTTTATACAGATCACGGTGTAGATATTTCCTTGTTTATGCAAATATCGATGTAGTTATTTCCATGTTTATACAGATAGCCATGTAGATATTTCCTTGTTTATAGAAATAGCAGTGTAGATATTTCCTTGTTTATACAGATCACGGTGTAGATATTTCCTTGTTTATACAAATAGCGGTGTAGTTATTTCCATGTTTATACAGGTAGCGGTGTAGATATTTCCATGTATATACAGATGGCTGTGTAGATATTTCCATGTTTATACAGATGGCTGTGTAGATATTTCCATGTTTCTACAGATAGCGGTGTAGATATTCCCATGTTTATACAGATCGCGGAGTAGATATTTCCATGTTTATGCAGATCGCGGTGTAGATATTTCCATGTTTATACAGATAGCGGTGTAGATATTTCCTTGTTTATACAAATAGCAGTGTAGATATTTCCATGTTTATACAGATGGCTGTGTAGATATTTCCATGTTTATACAGATGACTTGTAGGTATTTCCATTTTATACAGATAGCGGTGTAGATATTTCCATGTTTTTACAGATATTGGTGTAGGTATTTCCATGTTTACACAGATTGCAGTGTACATATTTCCATCTTTCTACAGATGGCATTGTAGATATTTCCATGTTTATACAGATGGCGGTGTAGATATTTCCATGTTTATATAGATGGTGGTGTAGATATTACCGTGTTTATACAGATGGCGGTGCAGATATTTCCAGGTTTATACAGATAGCGGTGTAGATATTTCCATGTTTATACAGATGGCGGTGTAGATATCTCCATGTTTATAGAGATGGCAGTGTAGATATTTCCATGTTTATACACATATCGGTGTAAATATTTCCATGTTTATACAGATCGCAGTGTAGATATTTCCATGTTTATAGAGATAGCGGTGTATATATTTCCATGTTTATACAGATAGCGGTGTAGACATTTCCATGTTTATACAGATGGCGGTGTAGATATTTCCATGTTTATATAGATGGTGGTGTAGATATTACCATGTTTATACAGATAACGGTGTAGATATTTCCAGGTTTATACAGATAGCGGTGTAGATATTTCCATGTTAGTACAGATGGCTGTGTAGATATTTCCATGTTTATAGAGATGGCGGTGTAGATATTTCCATGTTTATACAGATATCGGTGTAAATATTTCCATGTTTATACAGACCACGGTGTAGATATTTCCATGTTTATAGAGATAGCGGTGTATATATTTCCATGTTTATACAGATAGCGGTGTAGATATTTCCATGTTTATACAGACCACGGTGTAGATATTTCCATGTTTATACAGATAGCGGTGCAGATATTTCCATGTTTGTACAGATGGCGGTGTTGATATTTCCATTTATACACAGATGACCGTGTAGATATTTCCATGTTTATACAGATGGCGTCACAGATATTTCTATGGATATGTAGATGGCGGTGTAGATACTTCCATGTATATACAGATAGCGGTGTAGTTATTTCCATGTTTATTTAGAGAGCGGTGTATATATTTCCATGTATGTACACATGGCTGTCTAGATATTTCCATGTTTATACAGATGGCGGTGTAGATATTTCCATGTTTATACTGATAACTTTGTAAGTATTTCCATGTTTATACAGATGGCGGTGCAGATATTTCGATGTTTATAGGGATAGCAGTGGAGATATTTCCATGTTTATAGAGATAGCGGTGTAGATATTTCCACGTTTATACTGATCGCGGTGTAGTTATTTCCATGTTTATAGAGATAGCGGTGTGGATATTTCCATGTTTATACAGATAGGGGTGTAGATATTTCCATGTTTATAGAGATGGCGTTGTATATATTTCCATGTTTATACAGATCACGGTGTAGATATTTCCTTGTTTATGCAAATAGTGGTGTAGTTATTTCCATGTTTATTCAGATAGCGGTGTAGATATTTCCTTGTTTATAGAAATAGCAGTGTAGATATTTCCATGTTTATACAGATCACGGTGTAGATATTTCCTTGGTTATACAAATAGCGGTGTAGTTATTTCCATGTTTATACAGGTAGCGGTGTAGATATTTACATGTATATACAGATGGCTGTGTAGATATTTCCATGTTTATACAGACGGTTGTGTAGATATTTACATGTTTATACAGATGACTTGTAGGTATTTCCATGTTTATAGTGATGGCAGTGTAGATATTTCCATGTTTATAGAGATAGCTGTGTAGATATTTCCATGTTTCTACAAATAGCGGTGTAGATATTTACATGTATATACAGATCGCGGTGTAGATATTTACATGTTTATACAGATCGCGGTGTAGATATTTCCATGTTTATGCAGATCACGGTGTAGATATTTCCATGTATCTACAGATAGCGGTGTAGATATTTCCATGTTTATACAGATCGCGGAGTAGATATTTCCATGTTTATGCAGATTGCGGTGTAGATATTTCCATGTTTATACAGATAGCGGTGTAGATATTTCCATGTTTTTACAGACATTGGTGTAGATATTTCCATGTTTACACAGATTGCGGTGTAGATATTTCCATCTTTCTACAGATGGCATTGTAGATATTTCCATGTTTATACAGATGGCGGTGTAGATATTTCCATGTTTATTTAGATGGTGGTGTAGATATTACCATGTTTATACAGATAGCGGTGTAGATATTTCCAGGTTTATACAGATAGCGGTGTAGATATTTCCATGTTAATACAGATGGCGGTGTAGATATTTCCATGTTTATAGAGATGGCGGTGTAGATATTTCCATGTTTATACAGATATCGGTGTAAATATTTCCCTGTTTATACAGATAGCGGTGTAGATATTTCCATGTTTATACAGACCACGGTGTAGATATTTCCATGTTTATACAGATAGCGGTGCAGATATTTCCATGTTTGTACAGATGGCGGTGTTGATATTTCCATTTATACACAGATGACCGTGTAGATATTTCCATGTTTATACAGATGGCGTCACAGATATTTCTATGGATATGTAGATGGCGGTGTAGATACTTCCATGTATATACAGATAGCGGTGTAGTTATTTCCATGTTTATTTAGAGAGCGGTGTATATATTTCCATGTATGTACACATGGCTGTCTAGATATTTCCATGTTTATACAGATGGCGGTGTAGATATTTCCATGTTTATACTGATAACTTTGTAAGTATTTCCATGTTTATACAGATGGCGGTGCAGATATTTCGATGTTTATAGGGATAGCAGTGGAGATATTTCCATGTTTATAGAGATAGCGGTGTAGATATTTCCACGTTTATACTGATCGCGGTGTAGTTATTTCCATGTTTATAGAGATAGCGGTGTGGATATTTCCATGTTTATACAGATAGGGGTGTAGATATTTCCATGTTTATAGAGATGGCGTTGTATATATTTCCATGTTTATACAGATCACGGTGTAGATATTTCCTTGTTTATGCAAATAGTGGTGTAGTTATTTCCATGTTTATTCAGATAGCGGTGTAGATATTTCCTTGTTTATAGAAATAGCAGTGTAGATATTTCCATGTTTATACAGATCACGGTGTAGATATTTCCTTGGTAATACAAATAGCGGTGTAGTTATTTCCATGTTTATACAGGTAGCGGTGTAGATATTTACATGTATATACAGATGGCTGTGTAGATATTTCCATGTTTATACAGACGGTTGTGTAGATATTTACATGTTTATACAGATGACTTGTAGGTATTTCCATGTTTATAGTGATGGCAGTGTAGATATTTCCATGTTTATAGAGATAGCTGTGTAGATATTTCCATGTTTCTACAAATAGCGGTGTAGATATTTACATGTATATACAGATCGCGGTGTAGATATTTACATGTTTATACAGATCGCGGTGTAGATATTTCCATGTTTATGCAGATCACGGTGTAGATATTTCCATGTATCTACAGATAGCGGTGTAGATATTTCCATGTTTATACAGATCGCGGAGTAGATATTTCCATGTTTATGCAGATTGCGGTGTAGATATTTCCATGTTTATACAGATAGCGGTGTAGATATTTCCATGTTTTTACAGACATTGGTGTAGATATTTCCATGTTTACACAGATTGCGGTGTAGATATTTCCATCTTTCTACAGATGGCATTGTAGATATTTCCATGTTTATACAGATGGCGGTGTAGATATTTCCATGTTTATTTAGATGGTGGTGTAGATATTACCATGTTTATACAGATAGCGGTGTAGATATTTCCAGGTTTATACAGATAGCGGTGTAGATATTTCCATGTTAATACAGATGGCGGTGTAGATATTTCCATGTTTATAGAGATGGCGGTGTAGATATTTCCATGTTTATACAGATATCGGTGTAAATATTTCCATGTTTATACAGATCACGGTGTAGATATTTCCATGTTTATAGAGATAGCGGTGTTGATTTTTCCATGTTTATACAGACCTCGGTGTAGATATTTCCATGTTTATACAGATAGCGGAGCAGATATTTCCATGTTTGTACAGATGGCGGTGTTGATATTTCCATCTATACACAGATGACCGTGTAGATATGTCCATGTTTATACAGATGGCGGCGCAGATATTTCTATGGATATGTAGATGGCGGTGTAGATATTTCCATGTATTTACAGATAGCGGTGTAGTTATTTCCATGTTTATATAGAGAGCGGTGTAGATATTTCCATGTATGTACACATGGCTGTCTAGATATTTCCATGTTTACAGATGACGGTGTAGATATTTCCATGATTATACTGATAACTTTGTAAGTATTTCCATGTTTAAACAGATGGCGGTGTAGATATTTCGATGTTTATAGAGATAGCAGTGGAGATATTTCCATGTTTATAGAGATAGCGGTGTAGATATTTCCACGTTTATACTGATCACGGTGTAGTTATTTCCATGTTTATAGAGATAGCGATGTGGATATTTCCATGTTTATACAGATAGGGGTGTAGATATTTCCATGTTTATAGAGATGGCGTTGTAGTTATTTCCATGTTTATACAGATCGCGGTGTAGTTATTTCCTTGTTTATGCAAATAGCGGTGTAGTTATTTCCATGTTTATACAGATAGCGGTGTAGATATTTCCTTGTTTATACAAATAGCTGTGTAGATATTTCCATGTTTATACAGATCACGGTGTAGATATTTCCTTGGTTATACAAATAGCGGTGTAGTTATTTCCATGTATATACAGATGACTGTGTAGATATTTCCATGTTTATACAGATGGCTGTGTAGATATTTCCATGTTTATACAGATAGCGGTGTAGATATTTACATGTTTATACAGATCGCGGTGTAGATATGTACATGTTTATACAGATTGCGGTGTAGATATTTCCATGTTTATACAGATAGCGGTGTAGATATTTCCATGTTTTTACAGACATTGGTGTAGATATTTCCATGTTTACACTGATTGCGGTGTCGATATTTCCATCTTTCTACAGATGGCATTGTAGATATTTCCATGTTTATACAGATGGCGGTGTAGATATTTCCATGTTTATTTAGATGGTGGTGTAGATATTACCATGTTTATACAGATAGCGGTGTAGATATTTCCAGGTTTATACAGATAGCGGTGTAGATATTTCCATGTTAATACAGATGGCGGTGTAGATATTTCCATGTTTATAGAGATGGCGGTGTAGATATTTCCATGTTTGTACAGATATCGGTGTAGATATTTCCATGTTTATACAGATCACGGTGTAGATATTTCCATGTTTATAGAGATAGCGGTGTATATATTTCCATGTTTATACAGATAGCGGTGTAGATATTTCCATGTTTATACAGACCACGGTGTAGATATTTCCATGTTTATACAGATACCGGTGCAGATATTTCCATGTTTGTACAGATGGCGGTGTTGATATTTCCATCTATACACAGATGACCGTGTAGATATTTCCATGTTTATACAGATGGCGGTGCAGATATTTCTATGGATATGTAGATGGCGGTGTAGATATTTCCATGTATATACAGATAGCGGTGTAGTTATATCCATGTTTATATAGAGAGCGGTGTAGATATTTCCATGTATGTACACATGGCTGTCTAGATATTTCCATGTTTATACAGATGGCGGTGTAGATATTTCCATGTTTATACTGATAACTTTGTAAGTATTTCCATGTTTATACAGATGGCGGTGTAGATATTTCGATGTTTATAGAGATAGCAGTGGAGATATTTCCATGTTTATAGAGATAGCGGTGTAGATATTTCCACGTTTATACTGACCGCGGTGTAGTTATTACCATGTTTATAGAGATAGCCGTGTGGATATTTCCATGTTTATATAGATAGGGGTGTAGATATATCCATGTTTATAGAGATGGCGTTGTAGATATTTCCATGTTTATACAGATCACGGTGTAGATATTTCCTTGTTTATGCAAATATCGATGTAGTTATTTCCATGTTTATACAGATAGCCATGTAGATATTTCCTTGTTTATAGAAATAGCAGTGTAGATATTTCCTTGTTTATACAGATCACGGTGTAGATATTTCCTTGTTTATACAAATAGCGGTGTAGTTATTTCCATGTTTATACAGGTAGCGGTGTAGATATTTCCATGTATATACAGATGGCTGTGTAGATATTTCCATGTTTATACAGATGGCTGTGTAGATATTTCCATGTTTATACAGATGACTTGTAGGTATTTCCATGTTTATACAGATCGCGGTGTAGATATTTCCATGTTTATACAGATCGCGGTGTAGATATTTCCATGTTTATGCAGATCACGGTGTATATATTTCCATGTTTCTACAGATAGCGGTGTAGATATTCCCATGTTTATACAGATCGCGGAGTAGATATTTCCATGTTTATGCAGATCGCGGTGTAGATATTTCCATGTTTATACAGATAGCGGTGTAGATATTTCCTTGTTTATACAAATAGCAGTGTAGATATTTCCATGTTTATACAGATGGCTGTGTAGATATTTCCATGTTTATACAGATGACTTGTAGGTATTTCCATTTTATACAGATAGCGGTGTAGATATTTCCATGTTTTTACAGATATTGGTGTAGGTATTTCCATGTTTACACAGATTGCAGTGTACATATTTCCATCTTTCTACAGATGGCATTGTAGATATTTCCATGTTTATACAGATGGCGGTGTAGATATTTCCATGTTTATATAGATGGTGGTGTAGATATTACCGTGTTTATACAGATAGCGGTGCAGATATTTCCAGGTTTATACAGATAGCGGTGTAGATATTTCCATGTTTATACAGATGGCGGTGTAGATATCTCCATGTTTATAGAGATGGCAGTGTAGATATTTCCATGTTTATACACATATCGGTGTAAATATTTCCATGTTTATACAGATCGCAGTGTAGATATTTCCATGTTTATAGAGATAGCGGTGTATATATTTCCATGTTTATACAGATAGCGGTGTAGACATTTCCATGTTTATACAGATGGCGGTGTAGATATTTCCATGTTTATATAGATGGTGGTGTAGATATTACCATGTTTATACAGATAACGGTGTAGATATTTCCAGGTTTATACAGATAGCGGTGTAGATATTTCCATGTTAGTACAGATGGCTGTGTAGATATTTCCATGTTTATAGAGATGGCGGTGTAGATATTTCCATGTTTATACAGATATCGGTGTAAATATTTCCATGTTTATACAGACCACGGTGTAGATATTTCCATGTTTATAGAGATAGCGGTGTATATATTTCCATGTTTATACAGATAGCGGTGTAGATATTTCCATGTTTATACAGACCACGGTGTAGATATTTCCATGTTTATACAGATAGCGGTGCAGATATTTCCATGTTTGTACAGATGGCGGTGTTGATATTTCCATTTATACACAGATGACCGTGTAGATATTTCCATGTTTATACAGATGGCGTCACAGATATTTCTATGGATATGTAGATGGCGGTGTAGATACTTCCATGTATATACAGATAGCGGTGTAGTTATTTCCATGTTTATTTAGAGAGCGGTGTATATATTTCCATGTATGTACACATGGCTGTCTAGATATTTCCATGTTTATACAGATGGCGGTGTAGATATTTCCATGTTTATACTGATAACTTTGTAAGTATTTCCATGTTTATACAGATGGCGGTGCAGATATTTCGATGTTTATAGGGATAGCAGTGGAGATATTTCCATGTTTATAGAGATAGCGGTGTAGATATTTCCACGTTTATACTGATCGCGGTGTAGTTATTTCCATGTTTATAGAGATAGCGGTGTGGATATTTCCATGTTTATACAGATAGGGGTGTAGATATTTCCATGTTTATAGAGATGGCGTTGTAGATATTTCCATGTTTATACAGATCACGGTGTAGATATTTCCTTGTTTATGCAAATAGTGGTGTAGTTATTTCCATGTTTATTCAGATAGCGGTGTAGATATTTCCTTGTTTATAGAAATAGCAGTGTAGATATTTCCATGTTTATACAGATCACGGTGTAGATATTTCCTTGGTTATACAAATAGCGGTGTAGTTATTTCCATGTTTATACAGGTAGCGGTGTAGATATTTACATGTATATACAGATGGCTGTGTAGATATTTCCATGTTTATACAGACGGTTGTGTAGATATTTACATGTTTATACAGATGACTTGTAGGTATTTCCATGTTTATAGTGATGGCAGTGTAGATATTTCCATGTTTATAGAGATAGCTGTGTAGATATTTCCATGTTTCTACAAATAGCGGTGTAGTTATTTCCATGTATATACAGATAGCGGTGTAGATATTTCCATGTATATACAGATGGCTGTGTAGATATTTCCATGTTTATACAGATGGCTGTGTAGATATTTCCATGTTTATACAGATGACTTGTAGGTATTTCCATTTTATACAGATAGCGGTGTAGATATTTCCATGTTTTTACAGATATTGGTGTAGGTATTTCCATGTTTACACAGATTGCAGTGTACATATTTCCATCTTTCTACAGATGGCATTGTAGATATTTCCATGTTTATACAGATGGCGGTGTAGATATTTCCATGTTTATATAGATGGTGGTGTAGATATTACCGTGTTTATACAGATAGCGGTGCAGATATTTCCAGGTTTATACAGATAGCGGTGTAGATATTTCCATGTTTATACAGATGGCGGTGTAGATATCTCCATGTTTATAGAGATGGCAGTGTAGATATTTCCATGTTTATACACATATCGGTGTAAATATTTCCATGTTTATACAGATCGCAGTGTAGATATTTCCATGTTTATAGAGATAGCGGTGTATATATTTCCATGTTTATACAGATAGCGGTGTAGACATTTCCATGTTTATACAGATGGCGGTGTAGATATTTCCATGTTTATATAGATGGTGGTGTAGATATTACCATGTTTATACAGATAACGGTGTAGATATTTCCAGGTTTATACAGATAGCGGTGTAGATATTTCCATGTTAGTACAGATGGCTGTGTAGATATTTCCATGTTTATAGAGATGGCGGTGTAGATATTTCCATGTTTATACAGATATCGGTGTAAATATTTCCATGTTTATACAGACCACGGTGTAGATATTTCCATGTTTATAGAGATAGCGTTGTATATATTTCCATGTTTATACAGATAGCGGTGTAGATATTTCCATGTTTATACAGACCACGGTGTAGATATTTCCATGTTTATACAGATAGCGGTGCAGATATTTCCATGTTTGTACAGATGGCGGTGTTGATATTTCCATTTATACACAGATGACCGTGTAGATATTTCCATGTTTATACAGATGGCGGCACAGATATTTCTATGGATATGTAGATGGCGGTGTAGATATTTCCATGTATATACAGATAGCGGTGTAGTTATTTCCATGTTTATTTAGAGAGCGGTGTATATATTTCCATGTATGTACACATGGCTGTCTAGATATTTCCATGTTTATACAGATGGCGGTGTAGATATTTCCATGTTTATACTGATAACTTTGTAAGTATTTCCATGTTTATACAGATGGCGGTGTAGATATTTCGATGTTTATAGGGATAGCAGTGGAGATATTTCCATGTTTATAGAGATAGCGGTGTAGATATTTCCACGTTTATACTGATCGCGGTGTAGTTATTTCCATGTTTATAGAGATAGCGGTGTGGATATTTCCATGTTTATACAGATAGGGGTGTAGATATTTCCATGTTTATAGAGATGGCGTTGTAGATATTTCCATGTTTATACAGATCACGGTGTAGATATTTCCTTGTTTATGCAAATAGTGGTGTAGTTATTTCCATGTTTATTCAGATAGCGGTGTAGATATTTCCTTGTTTATAGAAATAGCAGTGTAGATATTTCCATGTTTATACAGATCACGGTGTAGATATTTCCTTGGTTATACAAATAGCGGTGTAGTTATTTCCATGTTTATACAGGTAGCGGTGTAGATATTTCCATGTATATACAGATGGCTGTGTAGATATTTCCATGTTTATACAGACGGTTGTGTAGATATTTACATGTTTATACAGATGACTTGTAGGTATTTCCATGTTTATAGTGATGGCAGTGTAGATATTTCCATGTTTATAGAGATAGCTGTGTAGATATTTCCATGTTTCTACAAATAGCGGTGTAGATATTTACATGTATATACAGATCGCGGTGTAGATATTTACATGTTTATACAGATCGCGGTGTAGATATTTCCATGTTTATGCAGATCGCGGTGTAGATATTTCCATGTATCTACAGATAGCGGTGTAGATATTTCCATGTTTATACAGATCGCGGAGTAGATATTTCCATGTTTATGCAGATTGCGGTGTAGATATTTCCATGTTTATACAGATAGCGGTGTAGATATTTCCATGTTTTTACAGACATTGGTGTAGATATTTCCATGTTTACACAGATTGCGGTGTAGATATTTCCATCTTTCTACAGATGGCATTGTAGATATTTCCATGTTTATACAGATGGCGGTGTAGATATTTCCATGTTTATTTAGATGGTGGTGTAGATATTACCATGTTTATACAGATAGCGGTGTAGATATTTCCAGGTTTATACAGATAGCGGTGTAGATATTTCCATGTTAATACAGATGGCGGTGTAGATATTTCCATGTTTATAGAGATGGCGGTGTAGATATTTCCATGTTTATACAGATATCGGTGTAAATATTTCCATGTTTATACAGATCACGGTGTAGATATTTCCATGTTTATAGAGATAGCGGTGTTGATTTTTCCATGTTTATACAGACCTCGGTGTAGATATTTCCATGTTTATACAGATAGCGGAGCAGATATTTCCATGTTTGTACAGATGGCGGTGTTGATATTTCCATCTATACACAGATGACCGTGTAGATATGTCCATGTTTATACAGATGGCGGCGCAGATATTTCTATGGATATGTAGATGGCGGTGTAGATATTTCCATGTATTTACAGATAGCGGTGTAGTTATTTCCATGTTTATATAGAGAGCGTTGTAGATATTTCCATGTATGTACACATGGCTGTCTAGATATTTCCATGTTTACAGATGACGGTGTAGATATTTCCATGATTATACTGATAACTTTGTAAGTATTTCCATGTTTAAACAGATGGCGGTGTAGATATTTCGATGTTTATAGAGATAGCAGTGGAGATATTTCCATGTTTATAGAGATAGCGGTGTAGATATTTCCACGTTTATACTGATCACGGTGTAGTTATTTCCATGTTTATAGAGATAGCGATGTGGATATTTCCATGTTTATACAGATAGGGGTGTAGATATTTCCATGTTTATAGAGATGGCGTTGTAGTTATTTCCATGTTTATACAGATCGCGGTGTAGTTATTTCCTTGTTTATGCAAATAGCGGTGTAGTTATTTCCATGTTTATACAGATAGCGGTGTAGATATTTCCTTGTTTATACAAATAGCTGTGTAGATATTTCCATGTTTATACAGATCACGGTGTAGATATTTCCTTGGTTATACAAATAGCGGTGTAGTTATTTCCATGTATATACAGATGACTGTGTAGATATTTCCATGTTTATACAGATGGCTGTGTAGATATTTCCATGTTTATACAGATGACTGTAGGTATTTCCATGTTTATAGAGATGGCGGTGTAGATATTTCCATGTTTATAGAGATAGCTGTGTAGATATTTCCATGTTTCTACAGATAGCGGTGTAGATATTTACATGTTTATACAGATCGCGGTGTAGATATGTACATGTTTATACAGATTGCGGTGTAGATATTTCCATGTTTATACAGATAGCGGTGTAGATATTTCCATGTTTTTACAGACATTGGTGTAGATATTTCCATGTTTACACTGATTGCGGTGTCGATATTTCCATCTTTCTACAGATGGCATTGTAGATATTTCCATGTTTATACAGATGGCGGTGTAGATATTTCCATGTTTATTTAGATGGTGGTGTAGATATTACCATGTTTATACAGATAGCGGTGTAGATATTTCCAGGTTTATACAGATAGCGGTGTAGATATTTCCATGTTAATACAGATGGCGGTGTAGATATTTCCATGTTTATAGAGATGGCGGTGTAGATATTTCCATGTTTGTACAGATATCGGTGTAGATATTTCCATGTTTATACAGATCACGGTGTAGATATTTCCATGTTTATAGAGATAGCGGTGTATATATTTCCATGTTTATACAGATAGCGGTGTAGATATTTCCATGTTTATACAGACCACGGTGTAGATATTTCCATGTTTATACAGATACCGGTGCAGATATTTCCATGTTTGTACAGATGGCGGTGTTGATATTTCCATCTATACACAGATGACCGTGTAGATATTTCCATGTTTATACAGATGGCGGTGCAGATATTTCTATGGATATGTAGATGGCGGTGTAGATATTTCCATGTATATACAGATAGCGGTGTAGTTATATCCATGTTTATATAGAGAGCGGTGTAGATATTTCCATGTATGTACACATGGCTGTCTAGATATTTCCATGTTTATACAGATGGCGGTGTAGATATTTCCATGTTTATACTGATAACTTTGTAAGTATTTCCATGTTTATACAGATGGCGGTGTAGATATTTCGATGTTTATAGAGATAGCAGTGGAGATATTTCCATGTTTATAGAGATAGCGGTGTAGATATTTCCACGTTTATACTGACCGCGGTGTAGTTATTACCATGTTTATAGAGATAGCCGTGTGGATATTTCCATGTTTATATAGATAGGGGTGTAGATATATCCATGTTTATAGAGATGGCGTTGTAGATATTTCCATGTTTATACAGATCACGGTGTAGATATTTCCTTGTTTATGCAAATATCGATGTAGTTATTTCCATGTTTATACAGATAGCCATGTAGATATTTCCTTGTTTATAGAAATAGCAGTGTAGATATTTCCTTGTTTATACAGATCACGGTGTAGATATTTCCTTGTTTATACAAATAGCGGTGTAGTTATTTCCATGTTTATACAGGTAGCGGTGTAGATATTTCCATGTATATACAGATGGCTGTGTAGATATTTCCATGTTTATACAGATGGCTGTGTAGATATTTCCATGTTTATACAGATGACTTGTAGGTATTTCCATGTTTATACAGATCGCGGTGTAGATATTTCCATGTTTATACAGATCGCGGTGTAGATATTTCCATGTTTATGCAGATCACGGTGTATATATTTCCATGTTTCTACAGATAGCGGTGTAGATATTCCCATGTTTATACAGATCGCGGAGTAGATATTTCCATGTTTATGCAGATCGCGGTGTAGATATTTCCATGTTTATACAGATAGCGGTGTAGATATTTCCTTGTTTATACAAATAGCAGTGTAGATATTTCCATGTTTATACAGATGGCTGTGTAGATATTTCCATGTTTATACAGATGACTTGTAGGTATTTCCATTTTATACAGATAGCGGTGTAGATATTTCCATGTTTTTACAGATATTGGTGTAGGTATTTCCATGTTTACACAGATTGCAGTGTACATATTTCCATCTTTCTACAGATGGCATTGTAGATATTTCCATGTTTATACAGATGGCGGTGTAGATATTTCCATGTTTATATAGATGGTGGTGTAGATATTACCGTGTTTATACAGATAGCGGTGCAGATATTTCCAGGTTTATACAGATAGCGGTGTAGATATTTCCATGTTTATACAGATGGCGGTGTAGATATCTCCATGTTTATAGAGATGGCAGTGTAGATATTTCCATGTTTATACACATATCGGTGTAAATATTTCCATGTTTATACAGATCGCAGTGTAGATATTTCCATGTTTATAGAGATAGCGGTGTATATATTTCCATGTTTATACAGATAGCGGTGTAGACATTTCCATGTTTATACAGATGGCGGTGTAGATATTTCCATGTTTATATAGATGGTGGTGTAGATATTACCATGTTTATACAGATAACGGTGTAGATATTTCCAGGTTTATACAGATAGCGGTGTAGATATTTCCATGTTAGTACAGATGGCTGTGTAGATATTTCCATGTTTATAGAGATGGCGGTGTAGATATTTCCATGTTTATACAGATATCGGTGTAAATATTTCCATGTTTATACAGACCACGGTGTAGATATTTCCATGTTTATAGAGATAGCGGTGTATATATTTCCATGTTTATACAGATAGCGGTGTAGATATTTCCATGTTTATACAGACCACGGTGTAGATATTTCCATGTTTATACAGATAGCGGTGCAGATATTTCCATGTTTGTACAGATGGCGGTGTTGATATTTCCATTTATACACAGATGACCGTGTAGATATTTCCATGTTTATACAGATGGCGTCACAGATATTTCTATGGATATGTAGATGGCGGTGTAGATACTTCCATGTATATACAGATAGCGGTGTAGTTATTTCCATGTTTATTTAGAGAGCGGTGTATATATTTCCATGTATGTACACATGGCTGTCTAGATATTTCCATGTTTATACAGATGGCGGTGTAGATATTTCCATGTTTATACTGATAACTTTGTAAGTATTTCCATGTTTATACAGATGGCGGTGCAGATATTTCGATGTTTATAGGGATAGCAGTGGAGATATTTCCATGTTTATAGAGATAGCGGTGTAGATATTTCCACGTTTATACTGATCGCGGTGTAGTTATTTCCATGTTTATAGAGATAGCGGTGTGGATATTTCCATGTTTATACAGATAGGGGTGTAGATATTTCCATGTTTATAGAGATGGCGTTGTAGATATTTCCATGTTTATACAGATCACGGTGTAGATATTTCCTTGTTTATGCAAATAGTGGTGTAGTTATTTCCATGTTTATTCAGATAGCGGTGTAGATATTTCCTTGTTTATAGAAATAGCAGTGTAGATATTTCCATGTTTATACAGATCACGGTGTAGATATTTCCTTGGTTATACAAATAGCGGTGTAGTTATTTCCATGTTTATACAGGTAGCGGTGTAGATATTTACATGTATATACAGATGGCTGTGTAGATATTTCCATGTTTATACAGACGGTTGTGTAGATATTTACATGTTTATACAGATGACTTGTAGGTATTTCCATGTTTATAGTGATGGCAGTGTAGATATTTCCATGTTTATAGAGATAGCTGTGTAGATATTTCCATGTTTCTACAAATAGCGGTGTAGTTATTTCCATGTATATACAGATAGCGGTGTAGATATTTCCATGTATATACAGATGGCTGTGTAGATATTTCCATGTTTATACAGATGGCTGTGTAGATATTTCCATGTTTATACAGATGACTTGTAGGTATTTCCATTTTATACAGATAGCGGTGTAGATATTTCCATGTTTTTACAGATATTGGTGTAGGTATTTCCATGTTTACACAGATTGCAGTGTACATATTTCCATCTTTCTACAGATGGCATTGTAGATATTTCCATGTTTATACAGATGGCGGTGTAGATATTTCCATGTTTATATAGATGGTGGTGTAGATATTACCGTGTTTATACAGATAGCGGTGCAGATATTTCCAGGTTTATACAGATAGCGGTGTAGATATTTCCATGTTTATACAGATGGCGGTGTAGATATCTCCATGTTTATAGAGATGGCAGTGTAGATATTTCCATGTTTATACACATATCGGTGTAAATATTTCCATGTTTATACAGATCGCAGTGTAGATATTTCCATGTTTATAGAGATAGCGGTGTATATATTTCCATGTTTATACAGATAGCGGTGTAGACATTTCCATGTTTATACAGATGGCGGTGTAGATATTTCCATGTTTATATAGATGGTGGTGTAGATATTACCATGTTTATACAGATAACGGTGTAGATATTTCCAGGTTTATACAGATAGCGGTGTAGATATTTCCATGTTAGTACAGATGGCTGTGTAGATATTTCCATGTTTATAGAGATGGCGGTGTAGATATTTCCATGTTTATACAGATATCGGTGTAAATATTTCCATGTTTATACAGACCACGGTGTAGATATTTCCATGTTTATAGAGATAGCGGTGTATATATTTCCATGTTTATACAGATAGCGGTGTAGATATTTCCATGTTTATACAGACCACGGTGTAGATATTTCCATGTTTATACAGATAGCGGTGCAGATATTTCCATGTTTGTACAGATGGCGGTGT